>NW_027185771.1:3878723-3990158 GCF_028583685.1 Petaurus breviceps papuanus
CACTCTATCAAGCTGGTCACATACCCCAGGACTCCCACCCTAGACCAAAATCCAGATCCAAGGAGGTTAATGCAAGAGCGATTACCCCTCAGACTAGTCACTTGGTCCCCCTACACTCTGCAGGCCAGGAGCTGAAGCTGCCACTTGGCGCTGGCTGGCTGTGCCAGCATCTCAGCGGCTTCTTGCCCCAGGGGCAAAAGTTGAGACACTCCCAACTACTGGGTCCCAAAGTCCACACTGCACTGACCTCTCACTTTGTCCTTAGCATCTATGTGTTGATAATTCTGGAAACAGCCACAGCTGCTGGTGATCTGGAGTCCCTACAGTTGTGGCTGGTAAGGCCCGCCCTGGGGCTAAAACCTCGGTGGGGGACTGGGGTCGGCTCCCAGAGCTCTGCACTAGCAGATTCCTGCCAGACTGCTGGGCTGTCCTCAGCGGGAGGTTAGCTTCTCTGGGTCATTTTGTGGGTCCTGTACCTCCAGAGTTTGTTCAGAGTCCCCTTCTACATGGATTGGAGGTGGTGGGAGCCTGAGCCACCCTGAGGTCCTGTTTCTACTCTGCTATCTTGACTCCGTGCCTCCCCCTCTCCACCCCCATCATTTCTTAAAGCACAATAATATTTCATTACATTTGTATACCACAGCTTGTTCAACTATTTCCCATTGATTGGTGTCAAGATATTTTGGAACACCATGTTTTGCACAGCTAAGGTCCAGTAAGCATAACAACAATCCATTATGCTCTGAATGATCTCACCCTCTGGTAAAATGTATTGCTTTGATCAGTTTCAGGTATTCACTGAGGCATATGATTTTCATATTAATCAATAACTGCTTGCTTAGATTTGTTGGAGCTCCCCCTATTTCCCAGGGACCTGAGATCCAGGAGCAGCTGATGTGCTACAACCTAAAGCCATTCATCACATCTCCTGACATGCTGACAATCCCTGAATTCCTGTGCTTATGTAACTGCCAAGTGAACTAAGCCAGGTACTGCACTCCTGTTCCTGTCACGGTAATTCTGGTTCTGTACCCTGCTGAATGACCACAAGGTTCAAAGACCCTTAAGACTTGAAACAATCAACTTAAGAACTATTCCCACGGACCCCGGAACCCCTGCATTGTCCACGAATGAGCCTGCTGTGGGAACTGCTACTCAAGACCTAAGAATGATTGTGTTGTGGTCTATCCCCCGTGTGGTTTTTTATGTTTATAAGCCCTGCCTTTGTCCCAACATGTTAAGCCCTCCTACTTAGGGGCGCTTGCTTGTGTTTTCCTCACTGTGAAATTAATTTAAACCACTACTTGATTCTTGACACACCTGCCTCTAGACATTTTGTTTGGCTCCAGTTAGAGGCCAGTCCTGGTCCGGTTAACTTGGGCATCCCCTCAATTTCCAATTCCTTGCCACCACAAAAAGAGCTGCTATAAATATTTTTGTACATGTAGGTCCTTTTCCCTTTTTTATGATCTTTTTGGAATATAGACCTAGCTAACTGCTATTTCCTAATGAAAACATTTATCTAATCCCCTCCCCCACTCCTTTATGGAAGTGTGAGGTCCAAAGTGTTACATATGTTTTTAGATTTTATTTTAATGTATTGATCAATTGTGCTGATTTCCCCCCCCCCCATCCTAGTTTTTTTTTCTTTAATTGTTATATGAGATGGCTCTCTGAGTGGGGCAGGGATACCAGGAAAGACTATGATAATACATTAAAAAAAAACTGATTATATCAATAAAAACATTAAAAAATAAAATTAAAAAATTTTTAAAAAGAAAATATCTATTTAAAGTATTGTGGTACTTGAAAGAAAAACTCCAAGACACAGTTGCTAGTCAAAAGATCTTCTACTTACAAATGCAAGAAAGATGCAGAGAAAAGAACTATACCTGAGCATGAACTCAATTAGATTTTCCTATAGGGCTTCCTTTATGCAGAAAAGCAAACAAAAATCGAAGGCAATGCTTACTCTAGTCTGACTGACTATGCTAACAAGGTACAGGAATACCCAAGAGTATGGGGAAAAAAATAAACATGGTTAAGAGACATCTGCTCTAACAAGATATAGGTGACAATTAAAGCAGGATACTGGTGCTGCATGTCACAGGCAGAAACTATAGAAGGAAACAGATCCAAACAGGATCCAGGGTGAGGGGAGTTTTCCACTGGCAAACATTGTTTTATTTTTTGCTTTCCCAACAAACTACAGCCTTCCTTTAATTGCTTAAAACCAATATGAAAAGGGGCGGCTAGGTGACACAGTGAATAGAGCACCAGCCCTGGAGTCAGGAGGACCTAAGTTCAAATTTGACCTCAGATGCTTGACACACTTACTAGCCATGTGACCTTGGGCAAGTCACTTAACCCCAATTGCCCTCCAAAAAGCAAAAAAAAAAAAATGAAGAGTAGTTAGGTGACACACTGAGTAGAGTGTTGAAGTTAGAATTTAGAAGACCTGAGTTCAAATCCCACCTTGGATACTTACCAACTGTGGAACCTTGGGCAAGTCAGTAAACTCCTCTCAGCCTCAGTTTCCTCATCTGTCAAATAGAGAGAATAGTAGCACCTATCTCCCAGTGAAAGTCTGTTGTGATAAGATAATATATGCCCACTGCTTTGCAAATCTTAAAGCATTGTATAAATAAATTGCTAACTGTTAATAAGATGTAGTTATTTTATGTCCAAGTTAGCTAAACCCTCTATTTTAAAAGAGACCAATCCACACCTGCACAGAACTCGGCAGTGTGTGTATTGTATTGTAGTACAGCATTGTACTGATGAGATCCATAATCCTCAGCAAATGACAAACCAGTCAAGTCTTCTGCTTATTTCAAATTCTTGCCTATATGCTTCCATAAAGCCTTCACAGAGGATTCATCAAATAAGATAGTACCTGTAATTGGTGTTCAGTCATGGCCGACTCATGACCATATTTGGGGTTTTCTTGGCAGAGATGCTAGAGTGGTTTTCCTTTCCTCCTCCAGTTCATTTTACACATGAGGAAACTGAGGCAAACAGGGTTAAGTGACTGGCCCAAGGTCACACAGTTACTAAGTGTCTTAGGCCAGATTTGAACTCATGAAGTGAATCCTCCTGATTCCAGGCCCAGCCCACCATATACACAGCACCTAGCTGCCCAGTGCCTGTAAAGCATTTTGCAAATCTTTAAGTGCTATATAAATGCAATTTTTATGATTAATTATTATCAAAAATATTGTTATGATTAGTAAAATACAAATTCGTCTAAAAGTGTGATTGAATTCTTGATAGCTTTTATCTTGTGTTTTCTCAAAGAATACTAATAATGTAACTACAGTGTATTTGGAGGGGTCCTTTGTTGGAGCCTTTATAGGTTCTAAGATTAACTTGATGAGTTTATAAGGTGAGCCTTCCCTGCCAAAGATGTGGACATGTCCATTCTACCTATTCTGATCCAAGTGGATCAAGTGGGGGTGAATTGGTTACTTCAGACTTTTATGGGATGAGCTTTGCCTTTATTCTGGACATATCAAAAGGAGGGTGTCCACAGTAAGAGTTATCCCTTCTACTCCTTTAAGGTGTGATCCTGAGCAAACAGCACAGTTGGAAGACATAGGCAGGAGTGTGTATGTGTGTGTCTGTGTATGTGTGTGTGCGTGTGTGCGCGCGTGCATGTGCGTGCGCATGTGTGTGTGCTGAGTTCCTTCCTACCTCTATAAGAGCTGATCATTATTTGGGTCTAGGAAGGCTTGGCTGTGTTGTCATCTGTGGAGAGGCAGGTGCCTCCTCTTCCCCCTCCCATCAGACCAGAGATCCCTAAGGTCACTTGGTCAGCACTAGTGTATAATTTTGTGCAGGTGTGGACTGATTTCCTTTAAAATGGAGTTCAGCTAACCTGGAACCAAAGTAACTACATCTTTTTTTTTTTTTCCTTTTTGGAAGGGAGAAAGCAGGGCAATTGGGGTTAAGTGACTTGCCCAAGGTCACATGGCTAGTAAGTGTGTCAAGTGTCTGAAGCTGCATTTGAACTCAGCTTCTCCTGACTCCAGGGCCGGTGCTCTATTCACTGTGCCACCTAGCTGCCCCCCAAAGTAACTACATCTTAGTATTAATAACTGAATCTTCATCCACGTCCTGCCCACTAACCTTGGGTGTCCCACCAAGAGATCTTCTCTTGTCTATACAACAGTACTTCCTTTGGTGCTCTCATCAGCTCCCAGGGATTCTCTATGCACGTGCTTCTCAGCTACTCATCCAACCCTAATCTGTCTCCTGACTTTCAGACTCCTATCTCCAATTGTCTATTAGATATCTCGAACTATATGTTAATAACATCTTAAACTCAACAGGTCCAAAACTGAACTCATTATTTTTCCTCCCTATCCTCCCACCTTTGAAAATTCTATTACTGTTTAGGGCAGTGGGGTCAAATTCAAGTAGAAACAGGGGTCACTAATCCGTACATAAGAATCCTTGAAGACCACATACTGACTTGGTTTTAAAGTGTAATATTATCTGTTTTATTATATTTTTATTTCATTAAATATTTCCCACTTACATTTCAGTCAGGTTCATATGTGTTATGGGTTGCATATGGCCATGGGCTATATGTTTGAGGAGAGAAATGATTATTAATAACCAATAATTTGGGGAGATACGGAGGACCCTCCCCTTTTTCTAAAGTTCTGATTTCAAAAGTGCAGTCTCTAGAAGGACATTACTGATAATGATATTGGATTAACTTTTTCAACAGTTTTGTTCAGACCCCACCCAGGTGGGGAAGCCATTGTGCTCTACTCAGATTTGGGTGTGGATAAAGTCTTTGAATAGATTGCCCAAGGCTGGGAGTATTCTAGGAACAGAGATAGTCTCTTTTTGACATCGTGTCACCCTCTGCCCCTCTTTGCAATATTCATTCTCTCATTAATTGTTAAGCAATTAGAGTTTATTGCCATCCTCAGGAACACTTCTCTTCCAAAGGACAAATAAACCCTGAACCTACCACCATGATTGTCTTTGGTGTAAGAGAGAGACAGCCAAATGACAGTCCTTTTATTAAAAATGCTGACATTATTAATAGAATGACAAAACGTCACACTGACACCTCTGGTCTAGGTATCACTATCCTCCCAGCCCCCCAGGCTTGAAACCCAAGTGCCATCCTTGACCACCCACTCAAACAATCTGTTGACTGTTTATGAGCTGTGAGTTCTACATATATTTTCTGCATCTTCTGTAGGAAGGAATAAAGGCTGGGGACTCTTTTATCCAAATATATGAAGACCTAGACATACATTATATTTGATCTGAAGTCTGAGATTTCCCAGTGTCAACTTTAAGTAAGGATCAAGCAATCAAGAGAGTCTAAGTTTGGGGCCACACCAAAAAAGCCCAGAGGATGCTGGGACATGGGCTTTATTTAAAAAAGCTGGGAACCACAGGTGTAGAGAATATAGAAATCTGATGTTTTTATTATTTGTTTGCCCCCTACTCCCCACCTAAAATAGCATTTGCCTCAATGCCAAAAAAGGCAGTCTCAAGGGTTCTCTAAGTGAATGTCTGCTATGCACATGTTAAGATTTCCACCCATGCTTCAGGCTTAACACACAAGGACTAAGGGGTCAAATAAAAGAATGACCAGAAGGATAATGGGACTTAACAAAGGAAGGCTTCTTGGAAGTGGTGAGTTTGAACCTCATTTTTAAGGAAAACATCTAGGAAAGCAAGGGCAAAAAAACCAAACAAACCAGATTCCTATTCTTCCTGTTGGAAGCCCTTGAGCTCAGCTCTAATTCTTAGCTTTTCTTCTCCTCTAACATAGCGCCTCCTGATTCTGCATCCTATTTTCAGGCTTTTGGAGTGTGAATCTCCTTGTGACTATTACCCAGCTCTCACTGTCTCAACTCATCTCAGTCTTATCCTACGCAACCCTCCTTTCCCACTGGATCAGGCTCTGGAAATAGTGAGCGTTGACATGATAATTTGGTGTCTGCCAAGAGACAGCATGGTTATTAGCCAAGCCTTCCTGTCTGTGTGCAGTGACATATTCAGTGGCCACCTAGTGAGAACCAGGGAGACCAATCCGGAGAAAGGCAATGGGCCTCTGAAGTGCGGATAATTAGCGATTTTGTCATAGATGAGCAAGAGAGATGATGAAGACAAACATAAGTCATGATCTAAAGGAAAACACCAGGAGCTTGGGAATGGGAATCAGAACAATTAGATTCTTTTTTTTTTTTTGCCTTTTTTTTGGTGGGGGGGGGAGGTAGGGCAATTGGGGTTAAGTGACTCGCCCAAGGTCACACAGCTAGTTTTGTGTTAAGTGTCTGAGGTCGGATTTGAACTCAGATCCTCCACACTCCAGGGCTGGTGCTCTATTCACTGTGCCACCTAGGGGCCCCAAGAACAATTAGATTCTAATCGAATCCTGACTCTGCCACAATCTAGCTACATAAACTTAAGGCAAATAATTTGCCTCTCAGGATCTC
Organism: Petaurus breviceps papuanus; assembly: GCF_028583685.1. Lineage (NCBI taxonomy): Eukaryota > Metazoa > Chordata > Mammalia > Diprotodontia > Petauridae > Petaurus > Petaurus breviceps. The sequence goes on from NW_027185771.1 coordinate 3,885,194, forward strand.
AGTTCCCTTATCTGTAAAATTATAATAAGTTTATCCTACCTACCTCATTGGGTTTCTATGAAGATAACAATAAAAACAACAACAATTGCATTTATGCAGCACTTTTAAGATTTGCGAAGTGATTTAACTTTCTTATTTCATCTGATCTTCAAAACAACCCTATGAAGTAGGTGCTATTATTATCACTGTTTTACAGATGAAGAAACTGAGGTTGAGAGGATTGTCCAAGGTAACATAGCTAATAATCATCTAATGTGGGATTTGAACTCAGGTCTTTCTGATTCTAAGACCAGTTCTCTATCCATTGCTCCATCTACAAGCCCAGTATTTAAATATATGAAAAATTTTTGTCATTCAGTCGTTTTAGTTGTGTTCAACTCTTCATGAGCCCATTTGGGGTTTTCTTGGCAAAGATACTGGAGTGGTTTGCCATTTCCTTCTCCAACACATTTTTCAGATAAGGAAACTGAGGAAAACAGAGTTAAGTGACTTGTCCAGGATCACACAGCTAGTAAGTGTCTGAGGCCAGATTTGAACTCAAAAAGATGAGTCTTTCTGACTCCAAACCATGTACTCTAACCCCTGTGCCATCTAGCAGCCTTATGTGAAAATTACATTTTGATAAAATAAGTTTTAAAATGTTAATATTTCTATATTTACAAATGTAGGATAAATTTCTCCTATGTTCTATTTCCCACAATGGCTGTTTTAAACCTTCTCTTCTCTCCTTAAGTCTGAACTACACTACCCACCTCTCTTTCAGTAGATGGCCTTAAATCCTACTTTAATACAAAAAATTAAGACCACCCATTATAAATTCCTAATATCCTCTACTCCAGTGCTGTCAAATTCAAATTGAAACAAATCCCTGTGGGTCAAATATTGACTTAGAAAACCACAAATTAGCATTATCTATCTTGTATTATATTTTGTTAAACATTTACCAATTACATTTTAATCTGGTTCTGGATACATAACCAGCAGGGGAGGAATTTAATATCTCTGCTCCACTCCACATTTTAAAACTCTTTTGTGACCTCACCCATCTTCACCAACACTGGTCTACTCCGATGCTTCATTTTTTCCTCATACCCACCTTCTTACCCGAAGGAAGAATTCTGCAGGACCAGAACTATATCGTGTAGACATCGTACATCTGTCAGGGCTTGTCATCACTAACCCTTAATGCTAGATTTGCTTACTGGGGATCCGTAGGACCCACCTTTATCCTCAGTCTGGTCACCTAGACATTTAAGCTTGGGGTACCTTACTGTGAATGTTGCCTTAATCTTTATTCTCTTCATTCTATCACACAGACACATGCAGGGTTCTTTCATAGCTCTGGAAGCTAGCCCACCCCTATCCACAGGGGACTGCAAATAGCGAGGGCCCTTGTCTATTTCCAAGAGGAGTATTTGGCTGGAGTTATGTCCATTTGCCCCTCTAAAATATTGCTGTTTTAGTACTACAATAGGTTCGGAACAAAACCTTCATCCTTGGTCTCTTCATTCTAAAGAGGAGGGTTGTCTTTAGTTTAACAACTTCCCACATTGGTTACTAGTTACACATTCATAAAAACACAAATATTGAATAGTGATTATACAAACAAACATGAAACAGAAATCAGAAAAGTCATGCAGATTAGAATATACCAGAAAGTGCCCAAGAGCAAATGAAGCTTTTAGATGAGAATTAGGTGAGACCTCAATACAAACCACGATGGAGGGCCCTATCCCACACAAGGACAGATTCTCTCTCTAAATCCCCAGAGGGAAAAAAACTGGAAATCTGGGACATTTGATGGAGCTTGCTTGCCCCATGAAACTAAAGTTTCTAAAATCCTTCCACATGTCTTGAACTAGATGTATCTCTCATCCCAGGAAGCTTTGGCACCAATTCTGTACTTTATGCCAATATGAAATGTAGCCTCAGAATTCTCTCTGCCCATTGAGTCAGTTCTCTTTCCACTCACAGACAGGGCAGTCCCTCCCTCTACACCCTTGGTTGGGAGTTGGAGTTATAATCATATATTGATTTACACTCTCAACTTTCATATAGTCACACTCTTATCTCTCATTTCATACTAATTTTGAACTAATACCAACTTCCATTCATATACAGTCAATTCTTCCATGTGCTGTCTCCAGTTTCTAAGGGTTAGTTTATTAACCACTCCACTCCATTAGCTCCAGGAGCACAGCTAGCTTTTTCCTCTAGAGTCTAGAGAATGGCTACCAGTGGTTGTAAATCCTCTTCAACATGACCACACAGATACTACCTCTTCAAACACTATTACTCTCATTTCCTTTGCTCCGTTGTTAGAAGATAGCGTGACAATCTTTTTTTTTTTTTAAAGGCAATTGGGGTAAAGTGACTTGTCCAGGGTCACACAGCTAGTAAGTATCTAAGGTCAGATGTGAACTCAGGTCCTCTTGACTCTAGGGTGGGTGCTTCATTCACTGTGCTACCTAACTGCCCCAGCCATCTTTAAAAATTTTTTTTAATTGATGTCTTTTGTTTTTTTATATCACCAAATTTTCACTAGTATGCTTTCTCCTCACCCTCTCAGAGAACCCAGCCATGTAACAAATAATTTTTAAAGACAAATAGAAAAAGAACAGGAAAAAAAATCAGCAGAACTGATATTAAAAAGTCTGGGCATATGTGCAATATGTCACACTCATAGCCTTCCTTCTAGGCAGAGAGCTGGTTTGGAGGTGTCCTCTCAACCCTCTTCTTTGGGGCCATGCTTGTTCCCAGTAATTTTGTAACATTGACTTTTGACAGGTTTTTGGTTGTTCTTTCCATTTATATTGTTGTAGTCATTGTGTACTTCTTTTCCTCTGCATCATTTCCTGTAAATCTTTCCATGCTTCTTTTTATTTGTCACATTCACTCTTCTAACATAATATTCCATTACACTCACATTCCACGGTTTTATTCATTTCTCAGTAATGGCCATATACTTTGTTTCCTACCCTTTGTTATAACAAAAAGTGCTGCTATAAATATTTCAGTGTATATGGAACCTTTGTTCTTATCAAAGATCTCCTGGCAATATAAGCCAGGTACTGGAATCTCTGGGTTTAAAGGGTATGGACATTTTACTCACTTTATTTACCTAATTCCAAATTGCTTTACAGAATGGTTATATACCGATTCACAGTTCTACCACTAGGGTGTCTGGTTTCCCACAATTCTTCCGGCACTGGCTATTCCAATCTTTGGTCATTTTTGCCAATTTACAGGATGTGAGGTGAGACCTCAGGGTTGTTTTATTTTTTATTTTTCTAAATATTAGTGATTTTTGAACATTCTTTCATATGTGATTAAGTTTGAAATTTTTTTCAAAATTGCTTATTCATATTCTTTGATCACTTACCCATTGGCATTTGGCTTTTTGTCTATATGTGTGTATGCATATATAAATATATACATTATGTATCTATATATCTAGCTAAGAAAAATCTTTGTATCAGAATTATCCTAGTTTCCCCCATTTGATTGCTTCTCTTCTTATGCTAAGTGCAGCCATATTGTTTGGGCAGAAGCTTTTCTTATATGTAATTATATTTTATATAATGAAACTTATCTTTTTTGTCTTTTGTAATCAACCTCTTTTCCTTGTTTGGTTAAGAATACATCTTTCAGGGCGCCAGGTGGCGCAGTGGGTAAAAGCGCCGGCCCTGGCATTGGGAGAACCAGCGCCGAGAGACCCGGGATCAGTTCCAGCCTCAGATACTTAGCACCCACACAAAATAAGTGGCCGTGTAACCTTGAGCAAGTTACTTAACCCCAACTGCTTAAAAAAAAGAACACATCTCTTACTCATACTCATAGTATTATGATCTACTTCTCTTCTGTTTTTTAAAAATATGATCTTTAATAAAAAGATCATGTATCCATTTAGACTGTATTGTGGAATATGATATAAAGTACTGGTCTAAACCCAATTGCTGACAGATTACTTTCCAATTTTCCCAACAATTTTATCAAATAAGAAGTTCTCTCCCAAGTAATTTATATTTTCTGGGTTATCAAACACTGGGTTGTTGATTTCCATTGTTTCTTATTCCCCATTTTCTTGTCTGTTCCATTGACCTACCTCTCTCTGTTTTTTTAACTAATATTTGATAGTTTTAATGACTGCTATTCTATAATGTAGTTTGAGGTTCGCAAGCACCACTCCTGTTTCATTCCTACCTCTTTTCATTAGTTCCTTTCATATTCTAGATATTTTATTTTTCCAAATGAATCTTATATTATTAATAATAATAATTGCTACCATTTATAAAGTTCTTCAAGGTTTACAAAGTACTTCCAAAAATGATCTTATTTGATCTTTGCAACAATCCTGAAAAGTAGATGCCATCATTATCCCCATTTTACAGAAGAGGAAACTGAAGCAGACATTTACAAAGAATGGTTTTTTGGTATTTTGGGTTACACAGCTAATGAATATCTGAGGCAAGATTTGAACTCAGGTCAGACACTGAAAATTTGATTGTATGACATTAAAATGGTAAATTAATGGTAGGATTGTCATTTTTATTATATCACAATTCACCTATGAGCAGTGAACATTCCTGTAGTTGTTTAAATTTCTCTTTATTTCTTTAAAGAACACCTTGTCATTGAATCTATACTATGATTTTGTATGCTTTGGTAGATTGTCCCCCAAATATTATATGAATTTTGTAGTTATTTGAAGTGGGATTTCTGTTTCCATTGCTTCTTTGATTATCTAATTATATTTAGAAACGTTGGGTTTTGATATTTCATTTTGGAGCCTGAAACTTTAAGTTATTGATATACTTATTGATGTACAATAAGTATCTTTAATGTTTCTCTAGGATTTTCTAATTAAAATATCATGTCATTAGCATATAGCTAAAATTTTATTTCCTATTTCTTATCTTTATAGCTTTAATTTCTTTCTCTAATTAAAATTGCTCTTTTTAGAACTATATCAAATAGGGGCAGCTAGGTGGCGCAGTGAATAGAGCACCAGCTCTGGAGTCAGGAGGATCTGAGTTCAAATGCCGCCTCACTTAACACTTACTAGCCATGTGACCTTGGGCAAGTCACTTAGTCCAATTGTCCTGTCTTCCCCACTCCAAAAAAAAAAAAAAAAGAACTATATCAAATAAATTTGGGAGAGTGAATATCCTTGCTCTACACCTGTATTTATTGGAAAAGCTTCTATGGTATACCCATTTCATATCATAATTGCTTTTGGTTTTAGATACTTTTTATAATATTAAAAAGGTCCCTCCATACCTGTAGTTTTAGGGGATTTTAATTTTTTTTAGCACAAGTGAATGTTGTACTCTACCAAATGTACAGTATGAAATCTCTTGAATAGCTAAACAGTTTGGAATGTTTTTGTTTTTAATATTATTAATTATATTGATTATTTTCCTAATGTTCAACCATCCTTAGATACCTGGTATGAATCCAACTTGGTCATGTGACAAATGAAAATCCTAAGAAACAGAGTTTCTGGATAATCCATAATCAATTTATTAATTAAGCTAACCAGTAATCAATAAATTGATGGTCAATGGCTTCTTTCAGTAACTAAAGACCCCAAGGGAGGCCCTGAAACACCTTGAATACATTCTGAAAGGAAATTCCCCTGATAAGCGAAAATCCGCCTTGATTAGTGGACATTTAGTGAGGAGGTGGGTTAAAAGTCTTCAGTAGCTCCTGCTGAGATCCTGGCTTGATCATGAGACTCAGCAGTTTCCAGCAGTCTGGGTGAGGGGAAGCCATCTACATCTGGCCCTCTCTGGCTAATTTTCTCCTTCATCAACTGGGTCACCCTAAAACCTAATGCAGGGGAACAAGGACAGGGGGTTCATCTCCTCAAGGTAAGCGTTCACCTACACTGAATTTTCTTTATATTCTAAACAGAAATTAGGTCTCCCAGTAGGGTGAGGTCCCACCCAAAATTGACAAGCTTGTTCCTTGAAAACTAGGAGCCATTTCATCAATTATCCATGCCCTTCAGAAACTAACTGACCTCCATAGCAGGTAGGCCTTTACAGAAAATAGAAGGAAAACAGGTGGATCACAATATAATTAGTTATTACTGTAATAGTATAGTATTAATTCTCTCTGTCATAATGAATGATTTATTGGATGAATCACTACTGTCTGACAGCATTTTTAATTAAATTATTAAAATTGGTCATTAATGATTTTATAAAGACTATATTTGTCTCATAAAAGGAGTTTAATAGAGCACTTTCTTAGTTTTTGAGAACAGTTTGTGACATATTGGTACTAATTGTTCACTAAAGGTTTGGTAGAATTATCCTGGGAATCCATTGGTACTAGGAGATTTTTTTTTCCTTTGGTAACTTCTTTACAACTGCTTCAATTTCTTTTTCTGAGGTTGGATTATTTAAGATCTCTATTTGGTCTCTTGCTAGCTTGGATATTTATATTTTTGAAGGCATTTCTCTATTTCTTTTGTGTTCTAAGTGTTGTTAGCATATGACTGTGCACAGTATTCTCATAATCTTTTTATTTCTACTGGTTTTGTTGTTATTTCACCTTGTTCATTTACTGTCTTGTTTATTTAATTTCTACACTCTTCTTTTTTCAATCAGATTGGCTAAAGGTTTTTCTTGTATTAGTTTTTTCAAAGAACTAGCTATTAATTTTATCTGCTTTAACTATTTCTATAAGTTGTTTTTGTTTCTTGTTTATCTGTTTCTATTTAATTTTTAATCTCTTCTTTTGTGTTTGAGTTTTGTTTATTTGTTATCTAATTTTTTTTTTTAAATGTACATTCAAGGGCGGCTAGGTGGTGCAGTGAACAGAGCGCCAGCCCTGGAATCAGGAAGACCTGAGTTCAAATCTGGCCTCAGACACTTGACACACTAGCTGTGTGATCTTGGGCAAGTCACTTAACCCCAGTTGCCCTCCAAGAAGCAAAAAAAAAAAAGTACATTTAGCTCATTAATCTTTTCTTTTCTGTTTTGTCAATGTATGTTTTTAGGGATATAATTTCTTCTCAGAAGACTACTTTAGCTGTATCTCAGAAATCTTGGTACCTTTTCCCATCACTATCATTTTCTTTCATGTAATTGTTAACTGTTTTTATTGTTTGTTCTTTAATCCGTTCATTATTTAGGATTTCATTGTTAAGTGTCCATTTAAGTTTGTATCTTTTGCTTTTGTTTCTTGATCTGATATTATTATTATTATTTGCATTATGATCTACAAAGAATGTGTTGACTATTTCTGCTTTTTAAAATTTATTTGCAATATCTTTGTGCCTTAATACATGGTCAGATTTTGTAAAAGTTCCATGGGTGCTGAATTTAAATGTGTGTATGTATGTATTTGTATATATGCATATATATTCAATTAGAAGACACCATAAGTTTTTTAGCTCTAGGTTCTTCAATAATTTGTTCAATTTTTTCTTTTTTGTTTCTCTGTTAGATTTTTCCAATACAAGAGGACATTAAAGTTTCCAACTATTATTGTTTTTTTTTTTTTTAAAGCAATTGGGGTTAAGTAACTTGCTCAAGGTTACACGGCCAGGTGTTTCTGGGTGGGTGCTAAGTGGCTGAGCCCGGGATTCGATCTCCAGGTCTTCTCAACACTGGAGCCGGTGCTCTTACTAGCTGAGTCACCTGGCCGCCCCTCCAACTATTATTGTTTAGATGTCTATCTCTTCTTATGTCAATTGATTTTTCCTTTATGAATTTAAGGCATTCGAAACATCCAAGTTTAATACTGATATTGGTTTGTTATCTATGGCCTTTTCTCAATCTCTCTGTAGTCCTTGACCCTGGTGATGACCCTCTTCTCCTTGACACTACTCTTTTCTCTCTAGGTTTTTGGGACATCGCTCTCTCCTAGTTCTCCTGCTTCCTATCAGGCTGCTCCTTCTCAGTCTCCGTATCCAGGTCACATCTTCTAACTGTAGGTATCCCACAGTGTTCTATCAGTCTCTTCTCCCTCTACACTACTTCACTTGATCTTATCAGCCGGCATGGATTTAATTACCATCTCTGTGCTGATGATTCTCAAGTTTATTCTGCCCCAACCTCTCTGCTGGCCTCCAGGCTTGAAATAAAACCGTTTTTCAGACACCTCAAATTGGATGTCCAGTAGGCATATTAAACTCAATATGTCCAGAACAGAACTCATTATTTTTCACTTGGACCCTCATCCCTTCTACCTTCCCTATAGGTAGCAATGCCATCCTCCCAGTCCCTCAGGCTCACAATGTAAGTGTCTTCCTACTCTCTCACTATCTCTCACACTCCCCCCCCACACACCCATATCCAATATGTTGCCAAAGTCTGTCCACTTAACCACGGCAGTATCTCTCCAGTATGCCCCTTTCTGACCTCTGACACTGCCCCCACTCTAGTGGAGACCCCCATCGCCTGACACCTGAATTATTGCAATAGCTGCTGGTGGATCTTCCTGACTCAAATCCACTCCCTCCCAAATCCATCCTCCATTCAGGCAACAAAGTGATTTTCTTAAATCAGAGGTCTAATCATGTCATTCCCCTACTCAAAAACTCCAGTGGCTCCCTCCAGGAATAAATACAAAATGCCCTCTTTGGCATCCAAGCCCCTCGTAACCTAGTTCCTTCCTACTTTTCCAGTCTTCTTGTACTCTCCCATCCAGTAACACTGACCTCCCAGTTATTCAATGAAGAAGACACTCCATCTCTCATCACTAGGTGTTCTCTTTGGCTGTCCTCGATGCCTGGAACATTCTTCTTCCTCTTCTTTGACTATTGCCCTTCCCGGCTTCCTTTAAGTTCCAACTAAAATCCCACCTTCTACAGGAAGCATTCTCCAACTCCTCTTAATTTCAGTTGTTTTCCTCTGTTAATTATTTCCTATTTATCCTACATATAGTTTTCTTTGTACATATTTGTTTGAGGGTTGTCTCCTCCGTTGGATTGTAAGCTCCTTGAGGGCAGGCATTTTGCCTCTTTTTATATCCTCATAGATTGTCACAGTGCCTGGCACATATTTTGATTGACTATTGACTGACTATAGTTCCTTTCTGCATAAACGTGGTTTTTTTTTTTTAAGTTCCATTTTAAGGATGTAAGTGTTTGCTTTTGCTTTGTGTGGGAGCATGATGGCAACTCCTGCAATTTTGGAGTCACCTTGTATATAGTTTTTTTTTTCCTTCCTTCCAGTTTTTTTTTTTGCTTCCAGTTTTTTTTTTCCTTCCAGTTCCTCATTTTTGCTGTGCATGTCTTTGTGTTTTAGGCACATTTTTTTTGTTAGGGATTGTAGGGTTTGTTTTCTTATTCAATCAGTTACTATTTTTCATTTTATTAGATTCTCATTTAAAGTTGTGAGATTTAGGTTTATATTTTCTTTCATTTGTCTCTAATATATTTTTTCTGAATTATGATTTTTGAGGGTTCCTATTCCTTTGTTAAGACAGTATTTTATTGGGGGTGGCTAGGTGGTACAGTGAATAGAGCACCGGCCCTGGAGTCAGGAGGACCTGAGTTCAAATTCGGCCTCAGACACTTGACACACTAGCTGTGTGACTTTGGGCAAGTCACTTAACCCCAATTGCCCTCAAAAAAAAAGATAATAGTTTATCTTTTCGTTTATTTTTGCTTAGTCTACACATTCCCATAGGCTCTCCCCTACCCTCCATCTACTCTCCTCCTGCTCATCACCTCTTTCTCTATTTTGCTTCACTTATTGATTTCTTTCTTCCTTTTAGTGAAAAGCTAATTCTTTTTCTTTTTTTCTCTCAGTTGTCAAGTAATCCTTCCTTCTCCTTCCATTCAACCTACTGTTGGTATGTTTTTCATTTTCTACAAAAGTTTTCTTTCCCTCATACTCTTTGTTAATTCTCTTCTATTTTTCTAGACTTATTTTATTCTTTTATTCATAGCTCTTATGTTTATTTATTGCTTCTTTAGTCTCTGTATTCTCCATGGAATTACACTTCTAATGTATTTTGAGTTTCCTCTTCTAAGCAATTTTACATTATTGTTGTAGATTTTGTCTCTTTTTTTCCATATTGAAAGAGAGGGAGACAGAGACAGAGAGAGAGAGAAAGGGAGAGAGAGAGAGAGAGAGAGAGAGAGAGAGAGAGAGAGAGAGAGAGAGAGAGAGAGAGAGAGAGAGAGAGAGAGAGAGAGAGAGAGAGAGAGAGAGAGAGAGAGACACACACACACACACAGAGAGAGAGAGAGAGAGAGAGAGAGAGAGAGAGAGAGAGAGAGAGAGAAAGAGATCATAAAAGTATTGCCCCATGGTAGAAATTTTCCTGAGTCACTGACTGTACAATTCATTACTAGCCCCGCCCTCCCTAACATTCCCCACCCCATTTGCCCTGAAATCTTCTCTCTGAGTCTATGCCCTCTCATCCTTCTGAATGTTAGTTGCCCCCAGAAGCTCTGACTCCCCTTTCTCTGAGGCAGGATGACATTCAGGAGGCATAACACTCTCTCAGAGGTAGCAAGCAGTCTTTCTTGAGAACCAAATCTCTGTAGATATAATGATATTAGTCGACATGTATATAGTGTTTACTATGTGCCAGGCACATATTAGTATTTCATTTGATCCTCACAACAACCCTGGGAGGTAAATGCTATTATTATCCTCATTTTACAGGTGAAAAAAACTGAGGCAGATAGAGGTTAAGTGACTTGTCCAGGGTCATGTCTAGTGTCTGAGACCACATTTGAACTCAGGTCTTTTAGACTCTTCACTGCCAGATAATATCCACTGGAAACTCCCCATCTCTTATTGTAAAATATCTCTTATTATTTCTTATCCATTTTTTTTTCATTGATAGTCAGGCTCAGGTTTGCAGGGTCACCTTGAGTTGCATTTTGAGTTTCTTTGCTCTTCAGAATATATTATTCCATTCTGATGGGTGCAGAATAACTTTGTGTTTTTCAAATGTTCTTTCCTTAATATTTGAAGATATTCCTAGTCACTTCTGCAGTTTGTTGTTTGCCATTGGAATTGTTAAATTTAATAAATCTGTTTCTTAGAGTTTGAATTATATTTTCCCATCCACCGCTTTCTGGGGGCTATCTGTGGATTCTTTTGATTTACACTTTGTTTTTTGTGTTCAGAAATTCTGGGCAGTTTTCTTGTGTTATTTTTCACATTATGGTATTTTGACTTGACACATTTTTTCTAGAAGACCTATAATTTCTAAATTGTCTCCACTCATCCTGTCTTCAAAAACAATATTTTGTGAAGCAGAAGCTTTTACAAATGGAATGTTTATTTCAAAAGATGATTTTTAAAAATACACAAACTTATTCCCCCTCCTCAACATGTGAGAGACATAATTCCCCTTCCTCTTTGCACCAACTCAGTCTCTGGGGAGGGGAAGGGGATTAAATTCATAACTCATCTCAGTTCCCATAGAGCACAGTCCCATTTCCAAGTCCAATCCAACCTCAGGTTCAAGTCCAAGGAATCCTGGCTTTTTAGGGTTTCCATACCCTGTGACCCCACTTGCCATCCTGGCTTGAAAGTCACCATGGTTTGGACTCCCAGTCCTGGGGAAAGATCATCCAAAGCACCTAAAACTGAATACAAATAACACAGATGAGAAACAAATACCACCAGACCCATTTCTCCAAGCAAATGTAAAAAAGAGGTAAGTAGAAGATTAACACCCTCCCTTCTCAGCATGGTGTCCATGCAGGGCCCAGCAGTTATGAGCCATCTGTAAGACCAACTCAATATTCACAGCACTTATGGTGACTATGAATTTGCTGACACTGTTCTGAATTGCAAAATATAACAGACTCTCCATATAGAAGACAGAAGCAAAAACATTTATTCAGGTACAGAATCCCAAAACCAGAAAGCCAAATCCAAACACCAGAAAACTGAATCCATCATAGTAACAAAGAAGTTAATACACTATAACACAGCAGAGAGCCACACCATCCTTTAGCCTTCCCACAAACACTCCCAAGCCTAGCTGTCTGCTTACCTTCATCCTCTCTCTCCCATAGTGTTAGCTGCTCTGACTTTAAGCTTCCCCTGGACTCCGCTCCACCCTTCAGTAAACTCCTCCCACCACAGGCTCCATGTGATTACACTCAATCTATTAGGGGGCAGGGAAGATATTCAAATTCCCATTCCCATTACACTATCCTCAGACTCATCAGTGTTAAAGACATAGGCAGCCAGTCAAAGGGGGCTAGCCTACCCACATGGTAGAGCACATAGCTAGCTGTACCTTAGGCAAAGCAGGCATACTTAAAAGTCCTGTGGCATTTGTTTGTATAGAAATTGTTGGTTTTATGGTAATTTTATTTTAAAAATTTATTCCTTTATTTTTAGTTTTCAACATTCACTTTTATAAGATTTTGAGTTCTAGATTTTTCTCCCTCCCTCCCTTTCCCACTTCCCAATTTTATGTTGTTTTAAAAAAACATCATTGCTTTTTGTTTCTCATCTGCCAGATTGTCCTTCATTTCTGTGTATTTGCATTCCCAAACTACTGTTCTCTCTTTTATTTCTTGATGGGATTTGCCAATGTGAATTCCAGTTTTTCTATTATGCCAAATATTGTTTCTGCTGTGCCAGTTATAAATTCTGCTTTCATAATTCTTATTTCTCTCTTGAATCATTTGGGACCATTCTGTTATGGTTCCATATTCTCTTTGGAACCCACAGGGTTCTCTACCTCATCAGGTGTTGATTCATTTTCCTTTGTCTTGCCATATTTATTCAGTCCAAAATAACTCTGGACTCCTTTAGATCTCTAGGAAAGGAAGTAATGACCATAAAAAGTCAGCAAGGTATGCTACTCCAGCCTGTATTGATCTCTTTTTTTTTTTTCCTGAATCCTCCCATGCCTCTATAGCTTTAGTCACAATCTTGGCATCTATTTTTATTCTGTCTTGTCTTGCTTTAAATATGCTTATCTGGTCATGAGCAGATTGTGGGGAAGGGATGGTATCTTGTGTTGATTTTTATCGTCTTCATCCTGTGAGATGCACTTATATACCATTTCATCCTGGAAGTTCACTTTAGACTTGGAAACTCATTTCATAACTCATGAGATCCCTTCCTGGTTGGAGGGTAGAGGGTGCCCAAGCCAGCCCTCTCTTGATTTCCTACCAGCCTACAGGCCTCTGGACTTCTCCACCATTCCCCCTCATCTGGTACCTTCTTTTGCCCCCACCCCTTTTTCAATTTCCTTTTTTATGTGTTGTCTTTCCCTTGATATATAGGTTGTCCTGATAAGACTAGTACCTCTAGTGTGAAGGCTTACTGAACCATTTTCTGGACTGTTAATCCACCTTTGGTGGCCACCTTTCACTCAACTCTTACCTGTGTCTCTGAGAAGCTGTGACATGCACATTGGCCACACCTTAGTAAATCATCTAGGTAGATGGGCTAACTGGTTGAGGGTAATTGACAGGCCTCAAACTCATCAGTGAGTTAGAGGGACATCTACCGCAAGCATATAAAGAACTTCTCCCAATGGAATGGGCATATGAGAACAAGTCCAAAGGCTATCAAGGTGGTGCAAGCAAGCTCTGTGCAGTGCTTAGAGTTTGGCCAGACATTGAAGACAGCATGTTCTCCTGGTTCTGCTCACTTCATTCAGCATCAGTTCATGTAAGTCTTTCCAGGTTTTTCTGAAGTCTGCTTGTTCATCATTTCTTACAGCGCAATAGTATTTCATTACATTCATGTATCACAACTTGTTCAGCCATTCCCCAGCTGATGGGCATCCCCTCAATTTCTAATTCTTTGTTACCATGAAGAGAGCTGCTATAAATATTTTTGTACATGTGGGTCCTTTTCTCTTTTTTATGATTTCTTTGGGTTGTATTTGTATTCTTCTTCTTCCTCTTTTTTTTTTTTTTGCTTTTTGGAGGGCAATTGGGGTTAAGTAACTTGCCCAAGGTCACATGGCTAGGTTTTTTTGTGTGTGTGTTAAGTGTCTGAGGCTGGATCCGAACTCAGGTCCTCCTGACTCCGGGGCTGGCACTCTACTCACTGTGCCACCTAGCTGCCCCTGTATTTGTATTCTTAAAGCTTAGCATAATGCCTGGCACCATAAGTAAGTGTTTATTAAATGTTTGTTGAAGGGGTGGAGCCAAGATGGCAGAGAAAAGACAGGTATTCACCTGAGCCCTCCAAATTTCCCTCCAAATGACTTTAATAACACCTCAAAACACTCATAAATTCTGGAGGTAGAACCCACAAAAGGATGGGGCGAAACAATTTTCCAGCCCAAGACAACTTAGAAGATTCACAGAAACACTCTGCTGCCCTGTGGTGAGAGTGGGGCACAGTTCAGTGCAGGCAGTGCCAGCTCAGACTGGGCCCCCAAAACTAGCAGTGGGCCTTGGGGGCAGCAGTGGTGGCTTCCAGGGCGCTGAGCCTACAGATAACAAGTATGTCAGATAACCGGTCAGAAGGAGATGATGGGGAGGTCCCTTTGCTGGCACAGGGGAGCAGGACTCTGTTGCATTGCCCATACTTGAAGTCCTGAGGTGCAGTCCTGGGTTTCAGTCCCAAAGTAAGGAAGAGCATTCACACATCACAGAATGTGACTGAAGAGGAGCTGGTGATATTTCACAGACCAAAGCACAGGCCAGGACAGTAGTAAGTACATCTCTCTTTAGATTGTACCACCTTGGAAGAACCAAAAACTTACAAGTCCTCAGAATTAGTTGTGGAAATAGCTGCACTAAAATCTTAAAGCATGGGATGGTGCCCCCTCCACTCCAGAAGCAGAGCCTCACTTTAATGTAGAGTTAAAGGTCAAGAAATAGGCTGGAAAAATGAGCAAACAGTAGAAAAAGATCCTGAGTATAGAAAGTTACTATGATGACAGGGAAGATCAAAACACAAGCTCAAAAGACAACAAAGTCAAAACTGCTACATCCAAAACTGCAAAGAAAAATGTGAATTGGTCTCAGGCCCTGGAAGAACTAAAAAGGATTTTAAAAATCAGAGAGATATAGGAAAAATTGGGAAAAGAAATAATAGTATGCAATAAAATTATGAAAAAAAAGTCAACAGCTTGATAAAGGAGGCATAAAAAATACTGAAGAAAATAACACCTTAAAAACAGACTAGGCCAAGTGGTAAAAGAGGTACAAAAATTCACTGAAGAAAAGAACTTTTTAAAAGTAGAATTGGTCAAGTGGAAAAGGACTTAGAAAATCTCACTGAAGAAAATAGTTCCTTAAAAATTAGAATTGGCAAGTGGAACCTAATGAGACATCAGGAAGCAATAAAACAAAATCAAAAGAATGAAAAAAATAGAAGAAAATGTGAAATATATCATCATAAAAACACCTGGAAAATAGATCTGGGGAGATAATTTAAGAATTATTGGACTACCTGAAAGCCATGATCAGAAAAAGAGCCTAGACATCAACCTTCAAGAAATTATCAAGGAAAACTGCCCCAATATTCTAGAACCAAAGGGAAAAATAGAAATTGAAAGAATCTACCAGTCGTCTCCCAAAAGAGATCCCAAAATGAAAATTCAGGAATATTATAGCCAAATTCCAGAACTTCCAGTAATCAAAGCTATCTTTTGTTACATGAAGAGTTGCTCTAAATCACTATTGATTAGAGAAATTCAAATTAAAAGAACTCTGAGATATCATGCCACACCTCTCAAATTGGCAAATATGACAGAAAAAGAAGATGACAAATGTTGGAGTAGACATGGGAAAATTGAGACACTAATGCACTCTTGACATTGTATACTGACAACCATTTTGGTGAGCAATTTGGAACTATGCCCAAAGGGTTATAAAATCACACATACCCTTTGACCCAGCAATACCACTACTAGGTCTGTAGCCCAAAGAGGTAGAAAGCAAAAAGGAAAAGGACCTATAAATACAAAAATAATTGTAGCAGCTTTTTTAGTTGTAGCAAAGAATTGGACATTGTGGGGATGCCCATCAAGTGGGGAATGGTGTAATGTAATACCAAGCAAAGGCAACTTCCCAGGTTCAAAATACCAGCATAGGTGCTCTCTATTTTATTCAGTAACAAACCCAGAACAGAGAAGATCAAAACATGACATCATTCAAAATACAGTATTTACTAAGTATGATTAAATAATCTCCAAGTACTACCCCACCCCAGGACCTTCCAATCATTCAATCAATTACAAAGTACCAGTTCTAAATACTTCTCCACCCCTAGGCTATACCTTAATTAAGTCCACCACAAAGCCCCTCTTCTCAAATGGAGATTAGTTTCCAAACATAAGTAAAATACATTCATTTGCTCAACCATAGAACACAAAAAGGTCAAAAGTTCCCCACCCCTGGATCACAATTGAATCTACCCCAGAGTTACATCAAGTTTAAACACAGCACTTAATACCCAAATGGAGGTCTTTTCTTCATCTTGACACGAGGCAAGTTCTCAGCAATCTTAGTTCCTGGGGAGACAAGGCTTAGCAAGGCCATAAGGTACATTGCCAGTCCCTTCATGAATTTATCCTCTGTCTGTAGAACAGTCCTAGAACCCCTGAACACATTAGCAAAGCCCTCTCCCAGGATTTCTGTAAACATACAACAAGAGAATCCTTCTTCAGGGCTTCCGAACCAACAGAAAGGTTCCCAGACCCCTGCAACAACAGCACTGTCCTTCACCAGTGGACAGTATTCACTCTGTCTGCAGGACAGTCTCCAGACCCCTGCAACAGCAGTACTGTCCCTCACCAGTGGACAGTATTCACTCTCTGTCTGCAGGACAGTCTCAGGGCTTCTTAACCAAATGCCAGGTTCCAGGACTTCTTCAACAAAAGGACTGTCTTTCATCAGTGGACAAATCTGGCAAAACAACATCAAAACAGACAGACAAAGTACCAGCAAAACAGCCATGTCTCCTCAGTCCTTGGCAGCTCAGGGGGCAGGTCTCAAAAGTCCAGGGCAATTCAAAGCGGCCACCAGCAATTCTCTTAGTCTCTCTCTCTCCATGAGGTGCTGCTTCCAAAAAGATCTTCCGCCTCTCTCTAGTGTCTCTCCAAATCTACCTCACCAGCTCCTCCCAGTTCAGGACTTTCTTTTCACATCAACAAGCCCATCCCACAGGTGGGATTAACAAACTCTGGGTTTTAACACAATCAATTTGAAAACCAAGCCAATACAGGGGAATCTTTAATTGCCATTACTATCACAAATGGCTGAACAAGCTATTCTATATGATTGTGATGGAATACTATTGTGCTATAAAAACTGATGAACAGGATTCTCTCAGAAAAACTTGGAAACACTCACATGAACTGACACCAAGTGAAATGAGCAGAATTAGGAGAACATTGTACAGAGTGACAGTTATATTGTAAAATGATCAATTATGGAATGACTTAGCTATTCTCAGCAATACAATGATCTAAGACAATTGTGAAGGATTTATGATGAAAAATGCTGTCCATCTCCAAAGAAAAACATGATGGAGTCCAAATACATTTTGAAGATACTTTTTCTTTATTTTTTTTCTTGTGTTTTTTTTTGGTCTGTTTTCTTTCACAACATGACTCACAAGGAAATATGCTTTTTTTGACTTCAAATGTATATAATCTATATCAAATTGATTGCCTTCTCAATGAGGATGGAGGAGAAAGAGGAAAGAAGAGAATTTGTAATTCAAAATTTTAAAAAAAGAATGTTAAAAATTGTTTTTATATGTACCTGGGGAAAAAGTAAAATATTAATTTTTTTAAATTAAATGTTTGTTTACTGACTGTATCCCCTACAGTGCCTTGCTATACTATAAGAATGTATACTTAATAAGTATTTGTTGAATTGATTTAAGGGTAGGAGATAAGGCCAGAAAAAACAAAGAAATCCAAAGCTACAAATGAATGATGCCAGCTAATAAGTGAATAGGGCAATGAGGAAAAGTCACTGGCAGCACTTCGGTGGTATAATGGGTTAAGACTGAAGGATTTGGAGTCAGGAAGTTCTAAGTTTAAGCTCTACTTCAAATACTACCTGTGATGTCTTTCAGACTCAGTTTTCTCATCTGTAAAGTGGGGATAATCATATCCCTTTTTGAAAATTATTTTCTTTTTTCTCTTTCTTTTTGTTCCCCTCTTCCAAATCGGAACAAAATAAAAATAAGACCTCTATTACAAACATGTAAAGTCAAGAAAAACAAATTTCTGTATTGGCTGTGTCCAAAAAATTATGTCTCATTCTGCATTCTGAAGCTTCATCTGCATGTTTCATCATTAGCCTTCTGGAATTGTGGTTGGTCTTTGTACTGATCAGATTCTCTTATTCTTTCAAAATTGTTTGTCTTTACATTTTTGTTGTCATTGTATAAATAATTCTCCTAGCTCTGTTCACTTCACTCTGCAATAGTTTATACAAGGCTTCTCAGATTTCTCTGAAACTTGTTCAGCCATTCCACCAATTTATGGACATCTCCTCAGATCACCAATCTTCGCTACCTCAAAAAGAGCTACAGATGTTTCTTTTCATCCTTAATTAGAGTTTGTTTTAAGACTAATCCCTTCCTCAATCTACTTTCCCTTGAATTTCCCCTTCTCCCTTCCCTTTCTCTCCCTTTTCCCTCTTGAGTGAAATCTATTTCTGTGTATTCTTTGCTTTTTTGACCCATTCGGATGACAGTGAGGTTCAAGTGTCAGTAGCTGCCCCCTATTCTCTCCTCCTCATTTGTATAAATGTCTTATTTGTGCACCCAGATTACATGAGGTAATTTTCCCTAGTCTTCCTTTACTTTCTCTCCAGTGTTTTTCTCTTTCTAGTCTTCTCTTAAGATCAAGTTATAACAGAACCAGTCCCAGGCTTTGTCTAATTAGATTCCCTCTATGATCCCTAATAGAAGTCACAGGGGACATGTGTCATCTCCTTAAATTTGAATATAAGCAGTTTATCCTTATTTAGTTCCTTGTGATTGTTTATTCATTTACAATATGTAGACATACACATATATACACATACATACATATTAATACACACACATATGTCTCTTGACTCCTGTGTTTGTACTTGAGAGTTTCTATACAGCTCTGGTCTTTTCATCAGGAATAATTGAAAGTCTTCTGCTTCATTAAAGATCTATTTTTTTTTCCAAAATGAAGATAATCATAGTACCTACCTTGCAGCTTTTTGTGAGGATAAAATAAGATAGCATATGTACAAAGTTTTGCAAACCTTAAAGCTATTACTATTACTGGGGAGAAGAAAGGACTAGAGCTGCAGGTGAAAAAGAAGAAAAGCCTACAGTTTATTTCATCTATTCCTAGGGCTCCTTGAAGCATCCATTAGCCTGGAGGAGAGAAGACTGAATGAATATATACTACTACCATCTTCAAATTTTGGAAGGGCTAGAATATCAAGGAGACATTGAACTCATTCTGCTTGGCCCCAGAGGGTAGAACCAGATGGAAGTTGCAGAGGCAGATTTTAGCTCTCTGAAATGAAAATTTTCCTAATACTGCTACACAAAAGTAGAATGATCTGTTGGAAGGTTGAGTAGAGTCTCCCCTCCCTGGAAATAATCAAGCAAAGACTGATAACCCTCTGTTGAAGATGATGTAGAAGCTATTCTTGGCCAAGGACAGAGAGGACCTCCAAGATCCCCTCAGATTCTGAGGTTATGATTTGTAATTTCACATGAAAGAAACATTAAACATTCTGTTTAGTAGGGAAAGGACCAAAGGGCAGAAGCTATAGAAAAGCAGAATTTGGCAGGGGTAGGAGGAATACAAGAGCGAATTTCTCAATTATGAAAGCATAAGAGGCCCAGATGAACAGTTGAGTATACATAGGTACTGAAGCTGTTTTAGGGTCCATGTGGTTGGAAAATGCAGGTTAGGCCCATCTCTCACAAAAGCTGTCTGAAGATGCAATTACCTGGCGGGTAGGGAGTTCCTTGTTCCCCGGGATGTCCAGGCAGAGGCTGGTTAGCCATGTGTCATGTACACTGTAGAGGGCATTCATGGACTAAATTCTATCAGCCTCAGAAGTAGACATGAACATTTTTTAATCAAAGAATGCAGCAAATTCTCACTTTTCTCATCCTTTTTCTCCTCCCTTTCAAATAAACTGCCAAGAGTTAAGAAGCCCCAAGGTTAATTTTCTCTTGGAAGAGTCTGCAAAGAGGGTCAGAAAGAACAGGGACAGCAGAGTCCAGCTCTTCCCACAAATATATCATGAGAATTCCCAATATGGTTAACCCTTTTCTCCCCCCTTTCCACAATAGTATTAGGCAGGTCTTTAAAGGGATGGATTTAGACTTTTGGGCGGACCAAATGTCAGGAAAACCAAATGTCAGAAAATTCCTAGTCCCATTGATAACTACATATGGCCTTTGTCTGCTCTCTGGGGCTCAGTTTCTCTAATTTGAAAATGGAGCCAAAAATTGAGCCTCCAAACTTACCCTCTAAAGGGAGAAACAATATGAAGAATGACCAAGAATGACTTCGTATGATGCTTTCAGAAATGTAGCATTATGATTTGGTCTGGGGAGCTGTAAGGGTGGGATTTAAGGGGAAAGAACAAGGCACACATAGGCCAGAGGGGTCAGAGTAGTCTCTGGACACACTGATTGGAACAGAGGTTAACAAGTCTGGCCTTGCTACTAATCAGCTACTTAACCTTTGGCAAATTACCTGGTTCTGTCTATGGCTTTGGTTTCCTCATTTGTAACATGCAGGGGTTTGAATTCTACAATTCTAGGATCTGAATGGGGAGTCTTAAGCTTAAGAGGAAGGGGAAGAGAAAGGTCCTCTTTGGGTTGACCTTCAGGAAAAGGCCTTGTAAGTTTTGGGTCAGCAGTCTTGGCTGAAGAAATGAGGGGTTGAGGTGTGGGGAGCGAGTGAGAAATAGTTCCAAGGAGACAACACATGGTGAGAAGAATTGAGGAATCTTCCAAGGCTGAGGACACACTGCTGGGAAAGACAGCTCTGGTGATCAGGATCCAGGAGTCCATGCCTGATGGGGGTGATAATGACACCTTTTCTGATAACTGATGAGCCTTCTACTGTCCCAATGGCACTTTCCCAGCCCCAAACACTCTGCAAATGAGGCATTAGAGTTAGAACTGACAATACACATCCCCTCCAGGGTTTAGAGGATCCAAGCAGAAGTGGACAGGCCTCCTCTTCTTTATAGATAAAACAGGCCATGGTTTCTAGGGTAAAGAATCAGACTGACTTTGGTACCAAAGGATTTTCTCCAGGGACAATTCTTTTTTTTTCAGAATGTATTTATTTATTTTTAGTTTTCAATATTGCTTTCCACAAGATTTCCAAATTTTCTCCCCATCATTCCCCTACCCCCTACGCCAAGATGGCAAGCATACTGATTACTCCTTCCCTCAGTCTGTCTTCTCATATATCCTCCCCATCTCTCCCCTTCCCCTCTTCCCCCTTACTTTCTTGTAGGGCAAGATAGATTTCTATACCCCATTGCCTGTATATCTTATTTCCTGGTTTTCCCATTTTTTTTTAACACATTTTTAAAACTTTGAGTTCTAGATTCTCTCCCTTCTTCCCTCCTCACCCACCCCCACTGGGAAGACAAGCAATTCAATATAGGTTATACATGTGTAGTTACACAAAACCTTTCCATAGTAGTTGTGTTGTGAATGACTAACTATATTTCAGGGACATTTCTTTCCATGAAAGCTAGAAGTAGCTCTGAGTTATTGTCAGTCCTCAGAGACACAGTCTCTGGAGTTCCCCCAAACTGATAGGTCTTCCACTGTGGCTCCAAGACACCCTCCCCTCAATCATTTATTCCTTGCCCCAAATAAGGAGTTGGTCAATTCAGGATGAGGGTATCAGACAGCAATAAATTTATTGAGTATTCCAAAAAATAAAAATCAACACAAACCAGTAAAAAATGAGAACATTGGGACTATGGAAAATATGTTAAAAAATGCAGGAGGAAAAGGGTCCAGGGTAGAAAGGGTACAGAAATTGAGCTAACACATCATAATGGGGACATCAGGGCTGGGAGGCAAGAAGGGGAATATTATTAAATACTGAATGATTGAAGTTTGGGAACCTTTAATGTGAAGCAACTATAAGCCGGGTGTCTAGCTCTCAGCTGACTGGAAGCAAAGATGGAGGACTCTGTCAGATAACTAGATGATCTGGAAAAAGCTTGCCCTGGTGAGGGGAGACTCCGTGTCCCAACCCCAGCCAACAACAGGCTTCTCCCTGGGTCCTGCCCACTCCATGCCTCCTGCCGGACCCCTAGTGGCTTCACTTGGCCCCCTGGGCCTCTGATTCTTCCTCATCATCCTCATACATCTCCCCTTCCTCCTCTGCTGTGGCATCCTGGTACTGCTGGTACTCAGACACCAAGTCATTCATGTTGCTCTCAGCTTCTGTGAACTCCATCTCATCCATCCCCTCCCCGGTATACCAGTGAAGGAAGGCCTTGCGGCGGAACATGGCGGTGAACTGCTCAGAGATGCGCTTGAAAAGCTCCTGGATGGCTGTGCTGTTGCCAATGAAAGTAGAAGACATCTTCAGGCCGCGGGGTGGGATGTCACAGACGGCCACCTTCACATTGTTGGGGATCCATTCCACAAAGTAGCTGCTGTTCTTGCTCTGAATGGCCAACATCTGCTCATCCACTTCCTTCATGGACATGCGGCCACGGAAGACAGTAGCCACTGTCAGGTAACGCCCATGGCGAGGGTCGCAGGCTGCCATCATGTTCTTGGCATCAAACATCTGTTGGGTGAGCTCAGGAACTGTCAGGGCTCGGTATTGCTGACTGCCGCGGGCTGTGAGTGGGGCAAAGCCAGGCATAAAGAAGTGTAGGCGGGGGAAGGGAACCATGTTGACTGCCAGTTTCCGGAGGTCGGCATTGAGCTGGCCAGGGAAACGCAAGGAAGTGGTCACACCACTCATGGTGGCAGAGACCAAGTGATTGAGGTCGCCATAGGTGGGGGTGGCTAGCTTGAGGGTACGGAAGCAGATGTCGTACAGGGCTTCATTGTCGATGCAATAGGTCTCATCTGTGTTCTCCACCAGCTGGTGGATGGACAGGGTCGCATTGTAGGGCTCGACCACTGTATCGGACACCTTAGGGGAGGGCACCACGCTGAAAGTGTTCATGATTCGATCAGGGTACTCTTCTCTTACCTTGCTGATGAGAAGGGTGCCCATACCGGAGCCAGTGCCCCCACCCAGGGAATGAGTGAGCTGAAAGCCCTGAAGACAGTCACAATTCTCACACTCTTTCCTCACCACATCTAGCACCGAATCCACCAGTTCGGCCCCCTCAGTGTAGTGACCCTTGGCCCAGTTGTTTCCTGCACCACTTTGACCTGTGAGACAGGAAAGACAATAAAAGCAGTTGAAGGGGCTGAAAATCAATGCTCGGACTCAGTGGATTAGGCAGGCCAGTACTGGCATTTACAATATACAAGGAGCTTTCAAATCCATTCTTTCAGCAACCCCGTGGGGTAGAGAGGGAAATGATTACACTCTCTGATTTACAGAACATCAGGGAGATCGAGTGAATTGTCCAAGATCTCATGATTACCAAATGGCAACTGAGACTTGAACCCTTGGCCCAGTGTGCATTCTATTATACTAGACTGCTTCAGACACAAAGGGAAAGGCAATAAAACTATTTGCCTCAGTTTTCCCATTTGTGAAATGGGGATATCATTGCCAAATAACCCTATGGCTTTTGAAAGTGTGTCTAGGGGTGGCTAGGTAGCACAGCGAGTAAGAGAACCGGCTCCAGTGTTGAGAAAACCTGGAGATTGAATCCCAGGCTCAGACACTTAGCACCCACCCAGAAACACCTGGCCGTGTAACCTTGAGCAAGTTACTTAACCCCAATTGCTTAAAAAAAAAAAAAAAGAAAGTGTGTCTAGAAGGAGTTCAGTGTGTGCTACATGGAAACAGAGTCAGACCAGGAGTAGACTCATGTTCTGTTCCTTACTAGCTGGTGACCCAAGTGATCTTGTGCAAACACTTCACCTTTAAATAAACCTCAGTTTCATCATCTGTAGAACATGAATAAAACTTACCCTGCCATATTTACAGAGTTATTTGAAGGATCAAGTGAGAAATTATATATGAAAGCACTTTGAAAATTAAAGCATCTCTAAGTAAATGCAAGGTACACTGAATAAGCCCTTCTCCTCTACCCTCTGTTAGGCTATCATTTTTGTTATTTCTTTATGGAGATTTTTATATATGAAGTTTGTCTAAAGAAGGCAGGGTGGTAGAAGGGAAAGATACCAAAGATGAAGTTGTCAGGTCTGAAGAGATGTCCAAAAGCACCAGATCGAACGCTGTCCATGGTTCCAGGTTCCAGGTCCACCAAGATGGCTCTGGGCACATACTTGTGAGCTAGGGATATATGAGAAAACAGATGGATTATATAAGTCCCTGTGGGTCTAGGGTCAAAGGTGACAATTCCACTTTGACCTGCTTTGCCTCAAAAAACTCTTGCTCTGGCTTGCTGAGGTCCTTTTCACTTCAGGGTTCACTCAGTCTAAGTCTGTCCCATTACACCCATTCTTCTTAGGCACAGTCTGAGAAATCTATCTACTCTTGGAAGAGGGGAGAGAAAGACTTGGAAATATATTTCAAATCACTACAGTGACCAATCTTAAATTCAGAGGACTGACAAGGAAACATGCCTCCTGCTTCTCATCAGAGAGGTGAGGAATGGGGCATAAATCTCCAGACATGACTCATGGGATTGTTTATTTTATTTTCCTGTTCTTTTGAGTCAAAGGAGAGTTATTTGGGGTGGGGCAGGATGACTAGTAAGAAACAGGGATATTTTTTAAAATAAGAAAGCAATTAAAAAGAAATGATCTCCCAAAGTATGACTCAACAGCTAAACAGAGATCTTCTGCCACTGGAATAGGCTGTTGGAGGGTGAACTTACCTTCAATGAAAAGGAAATCAAAACAATAATTAGAAATTATTTTGCCCAATTATATGCCAATAAATTTGACAATCTTAGTGAAATGGATGAATATTAACAAAAATATAAATTGCCCAGATTAACAGAAGAGGAAGTAAAAATACTTAAATAACCCCATCTCAGAAAAAGAAATTGAACAAGCCATCAGTGAACTCCCTAGGAAAAAATCTCCAGGGCCAGATGGAATAGGCTATTGGGTTTTAAAAAAATGTAAGCACAGCTCTGAGCTATCATGAAGGAGGAACCACTAAAGTGGATCTTCCTAAAATACTCCATCTTCCTGTAGTCCCCCACCCCCAACTGCACAGGCCCTCTGCCAAGGCACACTATTGTTGATCCCAATTTAGTCTATTTTTTCCTAATCCAGCTAATTGGATGACTGCCAACTTCAATACAATGAACATTTGTTAGATGCCTACTGTATGTAGTGCAGAGCACTGATGCAGGTACTGGGGCTGAAGAAGGGAAACAGATTTAACACAAACTACAATCTACTCTTGTGAAGAACTTAGCATCAATTCAGGGGACATAACACATAAACAAGCAGAATGTATTATTTGGTATTTTATTTGTTGCATCTTTGGGAGTGAACAAGAGAGAAGTCAGCAAAATGATAGATGGGATCCCAGTGGGAAAAGGTCATTCCTGACTTGGGAGATCAGAGCCAGCCCAACACTTCCTTCTAGGTTCCATGTAATCTTGAGGGATCCTTCCCATCTCATTGTGGCCACCATCTCAACCTCCAGAGTCTGTGTGGTCCCACTGATCCTCCAGCCCCCAGGCTAAAGCATCTTCAGGTCATGCCACAGGATAACAGCAGGCTAGGAAGGGTTTGAAGGCCATGTTGGGTGAGGAGATACTCACATGAGGCTTCATTGTAGTAAACACTGATCCTCTCTAGCTGTAGGTCTGAGTCACCCACATAGTTGCCACTGGGGTCTATGCCATGTTCATCACTGATCACTTCCCAAAACTGATGAGAGATGCAAAAAGACAGACATGAAAGATGATCAAGGAAAGGGAAGTAGCCAATGCTGTTAAACCATATTGTCTAACACTTAGCACCCACCTCTAGAGCCCAGGAATCTGGAGATCTGGGTTCTAGGTTCTGTGACGAACTACCTTAGGCAAGATACATAACCTTGTTGTGACTCAGTTTAACCTCTTTCTCCTTTTGATTTGTGAGATGCAACCTGGTATAGTGGGGAAAGCATTAGAGAGTGACATCTAGAAAGATATCAGAGTGAGAAGCCACAAGAAAAAGGCACACTGTTCTTGGAGTCAGAAGACCTGGTTCCAGCTCCATTACTTACTTATGGAACTTTGGACATGTATAAAGTGGGAATGATTTTTGTATTATTTACCTCAGTGGTTTCTTGTGAAGATCAAGTGAAAATGTATGTAAAACACTAGGTAATCATAAAATGCTATATAAGTTTCAGAGGTGGCCAGGTGGTACAGTGTATACAGTGCAAGGTCTGGAATTAGGAAGATCTCAATTAAAATCCAGTCTCAGACACTTAATAACTGAGTGACCCTGAGCAAGTCACTTAAACTCTATTTGCTCCAACTTTCTTATCCATAAAATGGGGATAAAAATAGCACCTACCTTCCAGGATTGTTATAAGGATCAAACAAGATAATAATTGTAAAGCACTTAGCATATTGCCTGGCACATTTGTGACCCCATTTGGGTTTTTTTTTTTTGCAAAGATACTGGAATGATTTGCCATTTCTTTCTCCAGCTAGTTTTACAGATGAGGAAACTGAGGCAAGCAGGGTTAAGTGACTTGCCCAGGGTCACACAGCTAACAAGTGTCTGAGACCAGATTTGAACTCAGGAAAAGGAGTCTTCCTGATTCCAGGCTTGGTGCTCTATCCATTGCACTACCTACCTGTCTACATAAATGTTAGTTGTTATTATGTTATTATTTTAAAGTAAATCATTGTTATTATTCAGTTAGTCTATCAAAAATTAAGTACCTATTATGTTCAAGACACTGTGCTAAATACTGCGAATACAAAGAAAGGGTAGAAACAGTTCCTGCACTTAAGGAGCTCACATTCTATTAAGACAACATGTAATTAACTAGGTTCAAACAAGTTATATACAGAGTAGATGAAGGCATTCGTAAAGGGGAGGGATTTAGCAGCTTCAGTTGAGATTGGAAAATGCCTCCTGTGGAAGATGAAACCTGAATGAATATTAAAGGAAGCCAGGGAAAATTTAATCCCTGCCCTTTGTCTTATAAGGTTGCTGTGAAAATCAGATGAGATGATACAGGCAAAAACTCTTTGAAAAGTATTTTTTAAGGGGCAGCTAGGTGGCTCAGTGAATAGAGCACCGGCCCTGGAGTCAGGAGGACTTGAGTTCAAATGTGACCTCAGACACTTAAAACTTACTAGCCATGTGACCTCAGGCAAGTCACTTAACCCCAATTGCCCTGCCTTCTCTCCCTCCAAAAAAAGTATTTTTAAGACTTTAAAAAGCAAGGGATTTTAATAATCAATGCTAATCATTAATATGTGTCAAGCCTATTCCTGTGTGACTTTCCCCTAGGACATGTTCCTCATTTCAGATACTTAGCTTTTACACCTGTAGCTAGAACTATTTTAAAAAGCTTAGGATCATAGATTTAATGACAGAAAGAACCTTCCTCATCTGTGAAAGGAGGATCATAATAGTACCTGCCTCACAATCTTGTGGAGAGAATCAAATGAGATAACAAATGTAGAGTGCTTTGCAGACCTTAAAGCAATATATAAATGTTAACTATTATCACTATTGTGTCCAATTCCTTTATTTTACAAATGAGGAAACTGAGGCCCAGAGACATTAAATAATTTGCACAAGGTTCTATAGGTCTTAAGTAGCAAAGCTGGAATTTGAATCCAGATCCTTTCACTCCAGATTCCTCAACTGTTACATAGGGCTAATATTAGCATCTACCTCTCAGGGTTGTTGTAAGGACCAAGTGAAAAAATTGTAAATAGCTTAGCACAGTGCCCAGCATATTATAGGTACTATGTAAGTGATTATTCCCTTTCCTCCAGATAAAGGGCTCTTTCCATGGTACTACTCTGCCAAACTGAGTTTTCAGAGCATATATCCTCACTTGTATTTTAAGTCCTACCTTTACTGGGTAGGTGTGCTCTTCCTTCAAATGAGATGTTTTTAAAGTGCTTAGCATAGTGTTCAGCACATGGCAGTAGGCACTTAATAAAGGCCCTCACCTCCCATTCTCCTTTGCCATATCTTCCCCCCACCACTTAGTCTATGATTAGAATAACTTCCTTTCAGTAGTTCTGATTTCAGAGGCAGGAATTTTAAGTTATGTCCCAAAGTCAAGAACTTTCTGAGTGTAGATTTCACCAAACATTCTGGAATAGTTGTGTCTGGACTTTGACTAGGCATAGTAATCATTGGCTCCTGGGGACAACCATCACTCCCTAAAGTGGAGGGGAAGATATCAGGAACCTTAATGGGAAATACAGTAGATGGAGGTCTATGGGAACAGTAATAGTTCATTGATTCATAATTTCATTGGTGTGGACATTCTAGAGGGAGAGATTGCCATTTTTCTGTCCCTTAATAGACAATTTTGGATCAATAGACATGTGATTTTGTCAGGGTAGGGAACCCCTGGGGAGGAAACACTCTACAGATCAGCCACTATTCTTGCAGTCTTAGGGAGCTGCCTGGGAGCATTGAGGTTAAGGGACTTGCCCAGGGTCACACAGCTAGCAAGACTTGAACTCAGGTCTTCCTGACTCCAAGGCTAGTTCTCTGTCCATCATTCCACACCATCTCTCCTTAGCAGATCATCTTCATGAGCTGCTGTGACTGAAAAAGTCAGTTCATTTCCTGGTGGCCAACTCTCTAGTATTATGATAATTAAAATTAATACGTTCCTATAGTGCTTTAAGATTTACCTGCTCCAGGTCAGGAGAGCTGAGGAGAGACTCAGCTTTTGTAGTGGAATGAGCAAGCATTACAAGAGATGTCAGGATAAGTTTCAGAATTAGAATATACATTGTATATACTGAGAAAGATTTGGGTCCAGATACTGAAATTCTGCTAGCTAATACCCCATGAAAGATTCAATTAAAGTTCAGTCCCATTCAATTCAGCAAACATATATTAAGTGCCTAATGTTCATCATTGACAGACACATTGGAAAGAGTGGTGACTTTGGTGTCAGAAAACTTGGATTCAAATCTCACTTCAGATGTTTGCAAACTGCATGATCTTGTGCAAGTCACAACTTCCTTGGGTGTCAGTTTCCTCATTTGTCAGAAATGGGCTAGATGCTAGTATTGGGCTAGATGGACATCTAGCTATCTGTCCCCCCTGTATAAATCATTTTACTAGGCAGTATCTCCAAAACAGGAGAAACCAGAAAAACCTTGGGAAGAACTGTCCATGGTCCTGATAAGCCTCAGGTCACTAACTGCATTTCCTCTGCATACTCATCTTCCCTCATCTCATCAACAACTTTGTTCCCTAGCCATATAGGGAAATGCATTAAGTTAAGGGAAGATCCATTTTTAGAGTTAAAGGAGATGAGACACCTAATATATAAGATGATGTAGTTAGAACTGGGAAGCCCTGAGGCTGTACTCAAAGAGAAGGATTAGGGGATACTCCAGGGTTTTAGTCACATTTTCTGGAGAGTTTTATTTTAAAGGGATATGAAACTTAGGTCCCAAGACCAGTTTTCCTTTATCCTCTCCCCCTGCCTAATTGGGGTAGGGGAACACCATCTTACCCAGATGTGCGGGACCCATTCATTCAATCCTAAAATGCTGCTAAGAGCAGGAGAATCTGTGAATGGAGAGGGAAGGGGATGCTTGGTGATCCTAAAATGGAAGAAAAAACCTTTCCATTGATTGAGAGCATAAAATATTCCTCTCTACACTTCCCAAAGCAAGAGGTCTTGCCCAACAGCTTGGAAGGAGGAGAGGGAAAGAGGGGGCACTAAATTGCTGTCATCCATAGCCCCCATGGTGAGTGAGGAGACAGACTTTGATTCTGCTAATGAAGCAGCACAGTAATTGTCTACCCCCAGTAAAAGCCACACCAATTGAAGCTGAAGGCCAGGCTTGGGTGAAAAGAGAACCTGAGCTAAGGGGCTGGCTGGCTGCCAACTTCTGGGTAAAGCTTGCCTCTGAAGGCCTTTCAATACTTGGTACCACTGAGTCCCTTCAGCAGTCTCCCTGAGGATCTGAACTAAGACCTCCAGGCCCAAAGGAACAAATCAGAGAATCTGAGTGTCCCACATAGGTTGAGAGGATAGAATGCCTAAGGGATGTTAACTCCTGATGATTTTAGTTTCCAGCTCTACTAGAAAAAGAGACCAAGTCCTAGCTGGTGAAGCTGAGAAAATAAATAATAAAAAGTAAATCATGGAAAAATATCATCTTAAACTCAGGACCCCAGGCAAAACCAGGTGTACCTTCAGGGATAGGGAGTGGGGCCATAGGTAATCAGAGGACAAGAACCATGTCGACCTCTCTGAACCCAAAGGAGTTCCACCACCTGCTCACTCCACCCCAGGGTCCACAGACCTCTTTTGTCTCACAAGCCACTGCAGAACTGCTTTACCTGCGCAAGCTCTCTTCTCCCCAGGCAGCTAGGTCACATGCTGGGTGCTGCTGCCCCAATTTTCCAAGAGGCACCAGCATTAACTCAAATGTGACGCATCAAAGAAGAGTGTGTTTTCCCTTCTTCCTCCCCTGGGGTCAGGCAGGGCCACCCCTGGGCCTTACTCATTCACCTCCCACAAGGTAAGGTAGGTCCCCTAGGGGTGGGGAGCAGATCTTGGCACCCAGCTAAGACCTGATCTCAGCATTCCCAAGTAAGCAACCAGACACTAGCTTGAGGGGGGAGGTGTTTAGGTGACATACTTTGTTTTTCTTCAGATTCTCTATCATTCCAGTGTCTCCTCGACCCATGAGGGTAGAAGTGACTCAAAACCTCTTTAATACAAAACATAGCCCCATTTAATGAAATTATAATAAAGCCCTGAATTTAAACATTTCTCTCTTAGAAATGACTAGAAGGGACTAGACATCACTTGCTCTCATAGTATCCCCAAGGGGATGCTCATTGTCTCCTTTCTACAGACAATACAACTGGTCCAACATGGTAAGTAGGATCATTGATTTAAAGCTAGAAGGAACTTTAAATGTCTTAATTTTGCAGATGGGAAAACTGAGACCCAGAGAAATGAAGTACTTCCCAAGGTCACACAGGCACTAAGTAGCAGAACTGGGATTTGAATCCTCAGACTCCAGGTCCAAAGATCTTCCCACTGCATCATGACATTGGGAACCAAATCTCAGATTACAACCCTGTCCCTTAGACCACTACTGCTCCTGGGGTCTCAGAAGTGATGACTAATAAGTATCATCATCCCAGGCTTTGGCCCCAATTAGTCCTGTGTCCACTTACCCAACCCCCTTCCTTCTCTCCCCCTTTAGCCCCCAGCCCCTGACCCTGCCCAGTGGCAGGTGTTCTGTGCCTGCCCAATCCCCCAGTGACCTGCCTAAATGAGCTAACAGACCCTCTGGCCTGGGGGTGGCTGCTGGCTTGGCCACAGCTGCTTCCCTTATTCCAGAAGGAAACCTGATTTGATTTCAGTCTCCCATCCCAAAGCCCTTCCTCCTCCTCCCCCTGCCCCTAATGGAGCAGGAGATGGGCCAGTCTTCCTCTCCCTTCCTCTCCTCCCCCTCCTCCTTATTCTTCATTCTGAGCAGGCACAGATGTGTCTGAAGGGTCTGATGGGCGATTAGTGCTGCCTCACACTAAGACACTGCAGCAGGTGCGTCCACCAGAAGCCTCAGAGAAGACCCACACACACAATTTACATGTCAGTGCCACGTGGGCAGCCGTCTCCCCTCCAGTATATCAATTAGCTTTTTGTTCCTCTGACTGGCTGCTGCTTATAGGATCACAGAGTTGGGAACTCAAAGGCACCTTAATGATCAGAGGATGGCAGATCTAAGGCTGGGAGGGACCTGAGGGGCCATTTCATAATGATTTCTCCAAGGTCACATGGGTAGAAAAATCAGAGGTGAGATTTAAACCCAGTGTTCAAATTTGAACTCATTCTGAGTGTTCAGCTTGAACTAAGGCCCATGTGGGCAGGGGTGGGGAACTAAGTAGCCCAAGGTCACAAAGGTCAGTAAGTAACAGAGTCAGGATTCAGAGCCAGGACCTCTGGTTCTGAATCTATTGTCTCAGTTTCCTTTCCACTCTTAGCAAAAGTGTTTGGGATTTTCTCCTCGACCTAATCCTACTCATTTCCCTTTTCCCTTTCTGGGTTGATTTTCATCGAACCACTTCCCAACTTAGAACTGTTATCTTTGTTGCAGATGAGCTGAAGGCTCCCTTCCCTAAGGGAAAAGCTAGGCTTGAGATTTTTCCTTACCATCCCTGGGACCACCTGTCGGTGGTCGGTGTTCATAAGACTTTGGTTTCAGGTTCATTGACTAGAGAGTAGATCCCCTTCTTTCTTCTTATCTTCCGCGCCCCCCCCCCCTTGTTCCAGATTAATGTAGCCCTACCTTCTTCATGATGGCTTTGTTCCCTACTCTCATCTTCTACTAGACCCATCCCAGGAGATCCTTACGACTGGCTTGTGGGGAGGAGTCAGGTTTAAGGTGGCTTCTTTCCTCTACTGATCCCACTTCATCTCCCTAAGAGGTGAACTCCGGATCCCACTGGGCCTATTCAGGGTGGGACCAGGACATAATTCGATCAGGTTTGGGTCTCCAAAGGTCTTGATCTCACCCTTGGAAGCAGCCTGGGTTAGCAGAGACCTGAGACCAAGGTCACCCTGTGAATCATAGCACAACTCCACCCCTTCCTCCCCAGAGGAGAACAAAGAAAGAGGGGGCTGGGGCTGGGGAGGGTGCAGTGAGGTGGCTGAACTAGTACGAGAGAGTTTTTCTGGGGCCATCCCTGGGCAGACCATGCGGAAAAGAACTGTTTCTTAAAGGTAGGCAACCTCGAAGAAATTGGGAAAAGAGACAAAAAGGTATTGGAGAAGGAAAGGGGACGTTCTAAGTGGTCTTGCCTCTGAAACGGAGGGGAAGGGGGAGGGGGGAGAAATACCAAGGTCTTCATTCAACTGCCCCGCCCAGCTCAGCCCCACCCATTTTTTTCCTGAACTGAGACCTAAGGAACCCGGGATAGATCCGCTCCTCTGAGATGGAGGTTGGGCAACGCCCACCCCAGAGGAGCTCGGTGAAGGAACCTGTGAGCGGTCGCTGTCCAGGTTCGAATTCCTGACCATTAACTCAGGGGAAGACCCAGGTGGCCGGGCCTCCAGCTTCCCCAACAGGGGGCGTCATCACCCTGAGTGTATGGGTTGACCGCTCCCAGGAGATAAGTAGCGGGGTCTGACAAATTGAGGGGTCGCACCTTCCCCGGCCTCCCACTCCCCACTGCCTTCAGCAAATTGGCCCTCGAAAGAGGGGGAGCCCTGCCTTGAAAACCCTCCAGGGCTTGGGGAGAAGGGAAGGCTTCCTGAGGAATGGCAGAAGAAAGGTGGGGAACCCCGGCAGGGCGGGGACCCAGGCGTCCCGGCAGCCTGGCGCAAAGCTGAGCTCATCCCTTTGTTCCCGGAGCCGCAGTCCTGGGGTGTGGTTCGGGCTGTGCAGCTTAGCCTGGCGCTCCCCTTCCCGCCCCCCGCTCCCTCCCAGTCACCTCCTACCCCTTCTCCCCTTCTCTGAGCCCAAATGAGCCGGCTACACGAGTTCTTGAATGCCTCGTCCCCTTCCAAACGCGCTCCGGACCCATCCCGGGAAGAGCTGTGGATGCTCGCAGACCCTCCCCCTCCCCAGCCCAAGCACGGCTCAGTACAAAGGCTGAGCTGGGAACCCCAGCTTCCAGTTGGGCCTGCCGAGAACCGGGAGAGCCGAACGAAGCTGCTCACCCCCTAGCTGCTGCAGTGGACTGTTCCAGCGCACTCGAGCCTGAGAGAGGTGTCACTAGCCAGCCCCAGTCCTAGCTCTAGTCCCTGTCTCTGTCCTGTCCCCTTCCCTGTCCGTACCTTGGCTCCGATCTGGTTGCCGCACTGGCCGGCCTGGATGTGGACGATTTCCCTCATCCTCGTTGGTCTTGCTGGCTTGATGCAAGGGGAACGGCCGGGGCTAGGAAGTGGGACGCGTTCTTGCAGGCTGCAGAAGGCTGGGAGCTCATCGGCCGCTGGGTTTTATAGGCTGCGAGCTGCTGCACCGGCTGCTGGGCAGACAGCGTCGTGCTCCGCCAAGAGCTGACCTCATCCTCGTCCCAGCCAATCACGAGCCGCCGGCGGAAAATGCTGCAACATCCCTGCAGCATCAGTACCAACCAGCGCATCCCTCCCCCCCTCCCCCGCCGCCCCCACCCTCTAGGTCCTGAGGGACGGAGCTACCCACCCTCCCACCTCTGCTGCCCAGCGCAGTTACTTTGTCTGGCTACACACAATGCCATACAGGCTGCTAGGGCCCCTCTGGCCAGATCTAGGCAGAATTAATAAAGGGGGATATGACTGGGGGACTTCCCTAGGTAAAGGTTTGGGGGACCCTTCACATCTGAAGCGGAGGAGGCGTCTCCGGACTGGTGATGAAAGGGGGTTCCCCTGAAGACAATAGCGGCTTCTCCACCCACCTGCTGGCACCCATCTGGATCTGCAAAAGCCGGGGTCACACAGACCCCACCCAGCTCAGCAGCGGGTAGTGGAGAAAGGGGCGGAGAAGGATGGGGGAGCGATCCTCTCCAAGTTACTCCAGACCTTCCTCCCCATAGTCCTTTTCCCTTTGTTTCTTTCTCCAGTAGCTTCTCTTACATTGTATCCTCAGTTTCAAGGCCTCCCTCCTCCCCTTCTCTTCCCCAAGCTTCTGGGATTCTGGTGCCCTCCCTTTCTCTAGCCCCAACCTCATCCTTTTCCA
This sequence comes from Petaurus breviceps papuanus, assembly GCF_028583685.1. Lineage (NCBI taxonomy): Eukaryota > Metazoa > Chordata > Mammalia > Diprotodontia > Petauridae > Petaurus > Petaurus breviceps. The sequence goes on from NW_027185771.1 coordinate 3,920,064, forward strand.
GGGGCTTGAGGAGCACCACCAAGCTCCATTCCATCCTGCTCTGCCCCTCCCTGAGTCGTTGGGTAGCAAAGGAGTAGAATTAAAAAGAAAGAAAAAGAAAACAAGAAAGAGAAAGGATCAGAGAAAAGAAAGACAAAGAAAAACAAAGATATTTCCTTTTTCTCGGGAATTAAAGGATGAGATCCCCTTGTTAGGAAATGGAAAGTAGGGAGCTACACCCTTAAGCTAGACCTCCCCTCTCTCACTTCAATCTGGTCTACCGCCTGTAGAATAAGCCTGAGGAGGGACAGGATATATAACTGGAGTAGTGGTCCCCTATGCCTCAGAGAAGGGGTTCTTAAGCTTTTTACTATGGCATCACCCTTTGGCATCTGGTGAAACCTATGGAAACCTCAGAATAATGCTTTTAAGTGCATAAAATACATAGGATTAAAATGGAGGCCAACTATATTGAAATAATTGTTCATTTAAAAAAAATTCACTATCGCTCTGAAAACTATTCATAGAGCCCCTGGGTTAAAAACCCCTGTCCTGGAGTGACCCCAGAGAACAACCAAGAGATGCTTGTTGAGTCAAAAGGTCTTTGGATGAAAGGCGATCAGAGGAGGGGAGACTTCTCTTTATGCCAAGGGTCTGGGAAACAGGGCTCAGAGGTTCCAAGATTGATGGAGAATTGTAAACAGAACCCTGTTAGGAAACTATTTGGGGGTGCAGAAGGTGGAAAATTAGCCAGAGAACCTTCCTTGGTGTCCACATTTAGAGGCTCAGTGACAGTGAAAGAGATATGGGCCAAGCCACAACATTCTCAGCCCCTCCCTGTGGCTTAAAGGTGAGTTTGGAAACCTAACCTAATCCTTGGGCTCTTTGCCCACTGTCATCGGAGCTCCTAGACTCTCTCAATCTGGCTTTGTGCCAGGGTCCCAAGCCCTGCAGCTGGGGTGGTAGTGTATGAGGTGTGTGTGTGTTGCAGTGGGACTGGGATGAGTAGGGGAATATAAAGAGCTCCATCCTCCCATGTTGACCCTCTGTGCTATGTCAGAGTGGGGCACTTGATCTCCCTAGTTCCCCAGTTAAAGATGCTGACCATTGCCCCTCTCAGTCCTTATACCCTGACATTTGCCCTTGGCATACCAAATTAATTCCATTCCCAGGCCTCACATCTAGCCAAGGACAATCCCTTAGAGTCCCAAAGAAAACTAGTTCAGTCCTTTGACTTTCTCCCAACAATAAGTTATAGTAGCTCAGTCCCTGGGAAATGGATCAATCGAAGTGAAAAGGCAGGGAGGAGGAGGAAGAATAAGAGCCTTGAGCTGAAGCCGCCCACCCCAAAAGAACAGCGCCCAGTTTGCTTTCAGTGGAGATATCTGGTCGCTAGAGGGCAGCAGGGCTCCCTTCCCCAATTTTCTGGACCTGTGCTGGCTTCACTTTGGCTAAAGGAGTGTGCCAGTTGAGTGATCTCTTTGATCCTCTTACCCCCCACCTCTCTTATCCAGGGTTCTTCAGCCACTTTGATAGTGTGAAAAGAGTGAAGTCATCAAACCTTGTGGGTAACTCAGATCTGAGTCCCTGGAAATTGTTCTCTGGGCATAATGGAGTTGGGGATAAAATACTGCACCACCTGCAACCAGGAGCCCCAGGTTCAAATGCTACAACTGACATCACCTAGTCTTATGTCTGTCGGCCAATCACACTACGCCCTTGAGCCTGGGTGGGGCCAATCCCCTTCACAGGGCTCTGAGGAAAGTGCTTTGCCACAGAACTATGAGTTGTAATTTTTAAGTTGTAGGGAGGGGCTAAGGGCAAGTCTTGGAACAGCCCCACTGCTTGAGTAATTGTGCTGGGAAGCCACAGGGAATAATGAATGTGGACGATATTGCTTATCACTCATGGGCACAATTCTTCAAATAGAAATGGAAAGATACAAATTTCATGGTTCCCTCACAAGCTCTCCAGGACCTACGCGACTTCTACAATGTGCAGCTTCCCCTCAGCACCTGCATACAACAGTTGCTGAATATTTTTTGTATAGTATGTAGTATATACATGCATATTTTTGATTGTAACATTGTACTTGGCATTATGCTGAAATACAATTCAATTGTGAAATCATCTTTTAATGAAGTTCCTTCTTTGGAAGGATGGGGTCCTTTGAGTACATTATAAATTTGGCACTGAAGTTTTCTTTGCAGATCTGCCTGGAGAAAAATACACACACATACATACATATATGTATATACAAAGCATACATGTATGACTATATATGTGTGTCTTTAGATATCTCATACGAAGGTGCATCTCTTTACAAATATGCATACATGTGTATACAAGGGCGACTGGTTATTCGTGCATATATCTGGGCACTATCTGTTGCTGTGGTCAGTGGGATCTGGACTGAGTCTTGCCAGCGTCTGTATCCTGCGTCCCCGCAGGAGGTGGTTTCCTTTGGCCCCTTCTTCCGGGAAAAGCTCTAGTGTTCTTAATTTCGAGAAATCTTGTCTTTTGTTCTTGAGCTACACCCTCTCTCCATCCCTCCCTTCTCCCTTCCCCCACACACCTCCTCTTCTCCTTTATGATGTGGCCTCTCATGGTTGGTGGCTATTTGTCTGTAGCCCCTCCTCCCTCTCCCGCTTCCCAGGGTCCCCGGGTAAGGTTTTTTTTAGCTGTTTTCTCTGGGTGGCTGCTGGAGGCTGCAAGGCAGGCTGGCCATGCCGCCTGCTGCTCTTCTCTTAATCTCCACCAACACACCTAAGCAAGGGGGATCTTCACAGCTCGGCCCCACCCTGGCCAGCTCTCCCTCTCCCTCATCCAGGTGGAGGTCTGGTCTCAGGCTGAAGCCTGACTGATTCTCCCATCTTGAAGTGCCAGGAACCAGCTCTCTGACCCCTAAGCAAGAAGTCTGGGGCTGGAGTCAGCAGCCCCATTTGTTCTTTGACCTTGTGTTCCCAGCCAAGGGGAGGGGAAGTCGGGAGAACATTGGGATCCTGAGAGATGAGCCAGACAAAAGGCACTTGTGGAGAGACAAGTATTTATAGTATGTCTGTTATGCACAAAGGTAGAATACAGAAAGAGTTGTTCTTATGACTCAACTAGATGGACAGAGCACCAGCCCTGGAGTCAGGAGGACCTCACTGAGTGACCCTGGGCAAGTCACTTAACCCTAATTGCCTCCAAAAGAGAAAAGATTCCGCTTGAATTTCATAATAAGGGAAACAATGTGTGTAGGGGTTGATCGTCCTTGTTTGAAGAAGGCAGGGGAGCAAGAAGAATAAAAGAGTGAAGGAGAAAGAAGGGGGGAAGACGTATATAAAAGGAGAGACCCTAGAGGGGGGTGTGGTGATGCAAGGCGGGGGGAGGTCAGATTTGGGCTCAGAGTCCTCTGGGGAATAATGATATTAAATAATAGCATTTCTATAGTGCTTTAGGGTTTGATGCATTATATATGTTATCCCATGTGATCTTCAGGACAATCCTACGTGGCAGGGGCTACTGTTATCCCCACTTTACAGATGAGGACTGGAGGTCCATCAGATCACCTCAGTACAAGCGAGAGCCATGGAGAGGCCCCAATTTTGTGGTTCTCCCACAAGTTTCCAGTAGCTGCCTGATCTATCCAACCAAATAAACTAGAGAGTACATACAGCCTCTGTTAGCATCCTTGCCTTTGAGATGTGTCCAGAATATAAAGGGCCCCACATTCAGAAGACAGATAGAGCTACTGAATCCTAGATGGCTGGGTCTTGGTTGGGACCTGAGAGATCCTGGTTCTAGTTTGTCACTGTCATTTTGCAGATGGGGAAACTGACTTGTCCAAGGTCATATATCTAGTGAGTGGCAGCCAGGACTAGAATCCAGGGTTTTCAGATTTCACTAAAGTGAAATACATCATATATACATAATACATAAATACATAATGTTGCCTGAACTGGAACAAGGCTGAGAAAATCCTCTGATCTGGGTAAAAGCTAACTCTCAGCTAACTCTCTGGTGGTGCTCAGTTACCCACACCTAAACCTGCCCTGTATTGGTGTTTTGTCTCTGAGGGCTTTCAAGTCTGGGATTGATACTTAGCTTAACTGTGGGGTGTGTTGTGACCAGAGCTTGCCACAGTGGAGACAAGGCTTCTAGCCTCTCACTCTACCTTGGGCTCCTCCCTTCCCCTGCTGGCCTCTAGATGGTGATCAGAGAAAATTGACTAAGGAAACACTGGATTTAAAGTCAAAGGACCCTGAGTGATCTGTGGCTTACTTACTTGTATGACATCTAGGCCTCAGTTTCCTTCATAAGTTGAATGAGGAGATGGGCCTATAAGATTCCTTCCAACTCAGAAATTCTGTGATTCTGAGAGGAGTTCGCTCAGTCTTTGGACTTTTCTCCTTCCCTGGGTCATACAGCTTAACCACGGTAACTTCACCAATATTCTGGGGCCTTTTCCTCTAAAAGAAAGCTTTTTACTCTGACTCTGGGCTAAGTCAGGCAAGATCTGGGAAGTTTAGTCCATTTCTTAGCTTTTGCCTGCCTGCCTGCCTATTTATCACTTGTTTACCTCCCTCTCTCATTTCTCCTAAGTAATATGAAAGAGCAAAGAGGGATGATGAAGCATAGTCACAAATCCCCTTACCCCACCCTGCCCTTTTCCCAGCAGTCAAACATAGGTCTGGGCAGAGAGTGGATTTATTGTCATTTCTCAACCACATGGTTCCCACACAGCTGCAGTAACAATCACTAACCCAGCCAGGCCAGGCCAGGTCAGGTCAGGCACAGGCAGCCATCTGCCTGTCCATACTGTCCATACCATCATGGACAGGAGCAGGAGAGTCAGAGTCAATTGGCCAAGTTGGGAGCAGAAGCTCAGTGCTGGGGCTCCCAGTCCTCTGTCCCTGGTTACCATTGGCATCCACAGGACTGTGTGTCCCATGGGTCTTCAATGTCTTGGAGCTGGCTGGGGAAGCAGGAGGGGTGGGGGCAGGGGTACTCCCAATGCTTTTTCATGGCTCCAGCTGTTCTTGAGGGATCATCTTTCCAGTCTGGAGTGTGCTGGCCCTGCCTCTAAGATGCAGAATCTGTAGCAGACTGAAGCAATGATGGGGGGGGCAGGGCAGGGAGGGAACAGGTGTCCAGGTACTCATATCAGGAACAGGCTGAATTTCAAGGCTTTGGGGATGGGGTTGAAAATCTTATTCTCAATTGGAGAATTGTTCTCTTGTTCCTGTTGTATACTATGTGCACATCTGAGCACCCACTTGTGTGCATACTTGAGCATGAGTGAAATCGAAAATGTACATGTGCCTTCTCTCTCTCTCTCTCTTGCACACACACACACACACACACACACACACACACACACACGCATTCCATCTCAGCATCCTTCTCAAAAGGGCAGTTCAGAAGCTGGAGGTCAGTTTGACAAATGATGCATATCCCTGTTCACCATGGGATAGAACAGGTCGTGCACACCAACCAGAACATTTGTCCCCTCTCTCCTCAATTACATTCCACACCTCTGTCCCACTGGGTTTCTTCATGCCTGTATGCATGTGCATTCACAATGCACCCCCCCCACACACACACATCCCCTTACCAGGAACACAGAATCACCTCCTTGAGTGTCTTTCGGAGCTCTTGGCTGCGGAAGGCATAGATGAGAGGGTCAATGACTGAGTTGCAGATGATGAGGATGAGAAAGAGGTTGAAGTTCTGGAAGTAGCAGCTGCATGTGGGATGCTTGGGACAGAGGACAATAAGTGTGAGGTGCAGGAAGAAGGGTGCCCAGCAGAGGAAGAAGATGCCCAGCAGGATTGTGAGGGTGACAGCCCCCTTGAGGGTTGACAGTTGGTGAACAGTGTATCTCTTGTATAGTCGAGCAATCCTCCTGGCATGCTGGCATGCCTGGATAAACATGTGAATGTAGAGGACCACCATAAGCCCCAACATAGACAAGAAGAAGCCAATGAGACAGAGCAGGACGGCAACATGGTTGTAATAGGAGATGAAGAGAGTACCAGAAAGGGCACTGGACACCCAGATGCCAGCAAGGACACCCTGAGCTCGACGAGGGGTGACGATGCTGTGGTAACGCAGGGCGTAGAAGATGCTGATGTAGCGGTCAACTGCAATGGCTCCTAGGAAGGAAATGGAGGACATCATGGAACCGCAGATCAAGATGTCAATGACATTGTCAAGCTGTTGCACTGAAGGCGCCTGCATCACCAGCACCCCATTCTCCAGCAGCAGCAGCACCAAGGTCTCTAGCAGGTTGCTAACACTCACCAGAAGGTCCGATAGAGCCAGGCAGCAGACAAAATAGTACATGGGTGAATGGAGGTTTCGGTTCTTAATGATGGCCACCACCACCATGACGTTCTCCAGCAGGCTCAGCAGTCCCAGGGTCAAGAACAACCCATCTGGAATGAAGAATCCCTGGCACAGAAATTCTGTCTGGTTGGGGGGGATAACATGATGGAGGGTATCTGGGGAAGTGGAGTTCAGAGAGTTAAACAATCTCTTCTGTTGACCTGGCATCGGCATAGTTCCCGGTTATGAGCAAGGGAGCTATCTATGAATGTGAAACTAGCAACACAGAAGAACTGGAATTTTCAAATTCCTACCCTGGAGGGCTTTCTCAAAATCCAACAGCTGCCCGTTGCTATTTCAGTTCATTGTTCTTATCAGTTAGTGTCCAGAGGAATCCCCAATGTTTCATTCCTCCCCTCTCCCGCTTTGGTCTCAAACAAAAATCACTGTCACCAAACCCACCCCACACTCATTATTTCTCTAACCTGTCAAAGGACATCCTACTGATTCCATTAGTACAATAGAGGCTGCAATAACCCATGTCATGTCCAATGTTGCCTGGTCATCCTTTCTCTACTGCTTGATTCTAGGACCCAGAGAGTATCAAATTTCCTTCCTGAACAAACCCAAATTCTCAATCTGTGCAGTTCTCTCCCACAGGTTGTTTTGTTCCAAAGGAATGGAAGTTTCTTTCTTTCTTTTTTTCCCTCTTGGCTTTTTCATTTCTTTTTCTTAGCTGGGTGAAGTGAACCAGTCAGTAGGACATGAGGTCCACATCTCTATAGTTTCTGCATCCCCTGGGAACTCTAGCCGCAGCCCTCAGCCTTGATCCAAAGAAGTGGATCAGAGCTAATGTCCCAGTGAAGAATGAAGCCTCTCTCCCCCTTCCTTTAAAGACAGTCTGTGGAGCCCCTCCTTCAAAGGAGGCTGATTGACCACATGATAGCAGCTCATGCTGGGAATGCCCAGCACACCAGAATGGTTATGAAACTTGTTAGAGCTGAGGAAGTTCAAGACCTTACATAAATATACTGTAGGTACTGCCTGCTAGATTCAAGGAGTTGACAGTTGAAACCAAGGATACCCTCATTTGGCACTAGGGGTTCTGAACCCAAAGAAGCAGTGCCCAAGTGGGGCTGAACGAGGAATACCGGATTGTTACAGGAAGATAGGCTTCAGCTCAAAATTAGGAAAACTTTCCTAGCAGAGAGAACTGCCTATAAGTTAAATTGGGTTGCCTTGTTAGAGTAGCTTTCCCAGCACTAGAAGTATTTGAGCAGAGGCTAGGTTATCCAACTGTCAGCTGTATTAGAAAGAATTCTTGCACTGAGGTCTCAGTTTGGAAGAGTTGACTTCCAAAGACCTTCTCAATGTTAAGATTCTGTGAACCCTAAAGGCTACGTTCATATGGAACCTTTCTGTTCATCCTCTTAAGTCCCAGGAGGAAAGAGGGATCCATAAGTGCATTTACTAAGGCAGTAGTGGTACAGAGGTTAGAAAGAATTGTAGAGTCCCAGTCCATTATTCAAATAATTAGCTTGCCTCTCTTTCCCAACCAGTAGAGCTCTATTCATTTATCTGAGAAAAGCCCAAGATCTTAGACACGCTCTACCCCAAAAGTTCAACACTAGGCCAAAATGAAAAGGAAGTGACCAACCTCACTTGAAAATTGAAATGGTGCATGCCATTGAAACAACGCATGTTGTCCTTTGTTCTCAAAGAGGAACAAAACAACACCACTGTATTAGGAGTCTAATTACAGTATGTCCAACTGTGGCTGAGCAGCCCAAGATGGGCTTGAACACCCGGGGTGGGTTCTCTAAATTTACACACCTCACGTTTCTTTCAAGCTTCTTCATTTCTGCTTAACTCATATAGAGCCCAGCACCTTCTCTGATGAGGGCACACTCCACTGAGTGGTCCTGTGCCAGTATCTCCCATGTCTTAGAATCGATTCAAAGTTCTTCAGAGAGACCTTGAGAGTGTCCTTGTATTTCTTCTTCTGACCACCATGTGAACACTTGCCCTGTGTGAGTTCTCCATAAAATAGTCTTTTTGGTAAGAGTACATTTTGCATTCAAATAACGTAGCCAGCCCATCGGAGTTGCACTCTCTGAAGCAGTGTGAATGCTTGGCAGTTTAGTTCGAGTAAGGACCTTAGTATCTGATATCTTCTGCCAGGTGATCTTCAGAATCTTCCTAAGACAATTCAAATGGAAGCAGTTCAGTTTCCTGGCATGGTGCTGGCAGACTGTCCAGGTTTCACAGGCATACAACAATGAGGTCAGCACAATGGTTCTATAGACCTTCAGTCTGATAGTCAGTCTAACACCTCTTCTCTCCCATACTTTCCTTTGGAGCCTCTCAAACACTGTGCTAGTTCTGACAAGGCATGCGTCAACCTCATTATCAATGTGTACATCCCTAGAAAGTATTCTTTTTTTTCAAGGTAAGTGAACTTACCCACAGCGTTCAAAACTTCTCTATTTGCTGTAACTGATGGATCCACAGATAGATGATGTGGTGATGGCTGGTGGAGCACCTGTGTTTTCTTGGTGTTAATTACTGGGCCAAAATTAGCACAAGCAACAGAAAATGGGTCCATACTTTGCAGCATTTTGGCTTCAGAGGCTGCATTGAGTGTACAATCATTGGTGAACAAAAAAACATGGACCAACTCGCCCTCCACTGAACATGAGCCCAAGAATGCAACACATTTAAGGAGTGCTTGACGATAAGAACAAGACGTTCTTCTAGCTTGGTTTGCTTGGGAGCGGTTAGTCATGCCCCATTGCACCATTCTGTAACGGGGTGGTAACTAGCAATTTTTCTACTTATTAAAAATGTTCTATTGGTGGTCTTTTCATTTGATATGTCACTGTCACTTCCCAGTAATTCTACCCTACCCATGACCCTCTCAACTGTAAGTAAGATCTCTTACAAGTAAATCTAGTCTAGCAAAATAAATCGATGCCCTGATCAGGTCTGAAAATGGATGCCTCATTCTGTACCTCTCCTTTGTTATCTCTGAGAGGGGAGGCATGCCTCACTTACTTTGAAGACATAATGGGACATGTTATTAGTCAATGATGAAGATTTTCCAGTGTTATTCTCCTTTGTATTGCTATGATCACATGTAAACTGTTCTGGCTTTGCTTACTTCACTCTGCATCATTTCATTCAAATCTTCCCAGAGTCTCTGAATTCTTCCCCCTTTGCCATTTTTTATAGTCCAATTAAATTCTATTCCACTCCATTCATATACCATTGTTTGTTCAGCCTGACTTAGGCACCTATATTCCTCGCAGGTCTCGGCTCTTTTATATATGAGACCCTCTTGGGGGAATAGTCCTAATAATTTTATTGCTGGGTCAAAGGTTGTGTATAGTTTAGTTACTTTTTTAGTAGAATTCCAAATTGTCTTCTGGATGAGTAGGACCAATTCACAGCTTTACCAATAATGTACCTGTCTTCCTAGAGCCCCTCCAATACTGTTTTGTCATTTTTACCAATCTGTAGGATGTGAGCTGGGACCTGAGTTGCTTTAATTTGCAATTCTATTATCACCAGTAATTTGGAACATTCTCTGACATGACTTTTTGATTTACACTCCTCAACCCAAAGCAAGGATTTGTTTGGGATGAAGGCCAGCAACAGCTCTCTCTATTCATTCATTTCCACTGGCCAGCAAGACCACATTGGCCCCAGGGAAGGAGTCACATCAAACCTAGACTTCTCGGCTCCAGCACTGGCTAGCCAGAAGCCGAGCATGCTACACTGGAAATCATTCATGGCAGAGCAGAGCACCCACAGGGAGGGTAGTGTGATGGCAGGGAATTACCCTTACCACGAAGTCAATGACTACAAATAGCACGATTTGGACACTCTTTCTTCCAAAGAGCTCAAAGCATTTTCACATCTATAATTACATTGATTTTCACAGGGAATGGGGTTCTTAGCCTCATTTTGCAGATAGGAAAACTAAGACAAAGACAGAGTGACTTGTTCCAAGTCATATAACAAGTCAGAGGTGCGGCTGGAAGCAGAACTCAATGACTGATGTCCCATCTAAAATATCTGGTTTCATGTCAATGTGTCTCAATCTTTTCCAGTCCATGACACACCTTGGGAAAGCATCAGACCATCCCGTGGAGATGGGCCCCTTCTACTTAGCCTTACCAGTTCTCCCATACCTTCATCCCAGGCACCTATCTCTGTCTGCTTGAGGATCAAATGAGGTATTTGTAAAGGGCTTTGTACAATGGCTGGCACATTAGATGCCATACATTGCTTATTTTCTTCCCTGTCTGCAAAATGAAAAGGCTGGGCTAGCTGATCTTTTAACTCTAAATCCTATTATCCACCATCTTAACCACTTTTCTTCCTGTTTAAAAAAAAAAATTGTCAAAGGGGAATGAAAGAACCCAGGGCATCATGACACACCAAAGTTATCTTCCTAATACTCTAATCATGCAAGTGCCCTGGTTGGGTAAAAGGGGCCCTCACCATGTCCTTGCACTTGGGAGTTTATGGAATACCAAATTAGTTGTTACCTTGGGCAAATGATCTTAACTCCTGGGCCTGAGGTTCCACATCTGAAAAATAAGAGTGGGAGGAGGGGCAAAGATGGTTGAGGCGAACTTACGGACCTCTTGGCTCTCTCCTCTGACTTCCACAGTCATGCTGGGGCATCAGTACCATAGGAAGCCAGTTCCCCTAGATTAGCTCCTTGGGTTTGTCACTTTTCCCTTGTCAATAGGGAGCCTAAGAGACTCCTATCCTAATTCATCTCTAAATGTCTAAGTAATAACTCAAACCATTCTTTGTATCTGGGGCATGATGCAGAATCAGGACTAAAGGACTCCACTCTCAGCTTTCCTGTCTCCACCACTGCAGAAAGGAGCTGTCCCTGAGTTTCAGTGATATTTTCAGTCCATAAATGAGATCTTTGACATAGATGCTCCCCACCCACCAAGGCACACAGACTTCAAAGAGCGTGAGAATGGGACAACCTTTGGCAGAAAGCTGACCACAGACTCTTCCTGGCGAGATCCTGGCCAGTGGGCAACTAAGACAGGGTAATCTTCCCTCAGGGCACCCACATTACATTAATTCTCATTAGGATAAATATGGTCACTTGGTAAGGACTATTGAAGGCCAGGGGCATAGCATTTGCCTATTGTCATGAGGACATAGATAAATAGAATTCACAGATAATCGCAACCCAATACTTCAACTGTCTTTCTCATCAAGTCTTTCACCAGGGGTACTGACGGATCTGAATTTTATCTCCTTTTGCTCAGCTCTCCCTCTGGCAATGCACTTCCTGAGTAGAATTCTGAATAGTGAAATAACCAGAAAAGGAACCGGTATAGTCTACTCAATGGACCCTAACACTAGCAGATACAGATGTAGACATTCCTTCCCACAATGCAGATGGTAACCTAACCATGCTGGGTTAGTACCTAAGACTCCCATCCATGTTCTCTCATAATTTCACCAGAGGGTGAATTCACCACTCAACCTGTTGGGACCCTTCTTCAGGTTCCCCTGAAGTCCAGGGGTACCAACAGAACACATGGGTGGCCCACTGGTTGTCTCTGGCATTTGTTACATGACTGACCGTCCCCCCCTCAACTGTTTTTCTGATGATATACTTCAGACCACTTCCAACTGTTTATATTATGTGTTGCCCACAATGAAGGAATGAATGCATTTCTTCTGAGAAAACATTTCTTCTAAGCATTTAAGGTATCTCAGGCATTGTTCTAAGTCCTGGGAATACTTGCCCTCAAGGAATTTATATTCTGAAAGGGGAAGAAAACATGTATAGGGGAGTGGTGGCTGGAGAACAGGGTTTGGTTTGGAGAGTTACAGAACTGGGTCAGTTGATTCACAAGGTGGTCAGTCAATATATCCTTTTGATATTTATATCAATTTGGTTCTTGTGCCCAGAGCAAGAGGTGGGAGGGGAGGGAATGGGATATTACATATATGGGCACACACAGAAGATGGTAAGATTGCACACTGACAGTTGAATGGGATGTGAAGCATGGTCTGGTCTGGAGTTGGTTAGAGATTGTGGACTAGCTAAGTCTGTATTCATTCAATCACCGATCAAAATGCCTCAGCCCCAGGGTGGGAGTTCCAAAGTTTAAGTGGATTAACTTCCTTTGGGGCCTGGATTCTGGAAGCCGACTTTGCAAGAGTGCTGATCCAGGTGGGGAGAAACAGGGAAGTGGTTACTGGGCAGGCCTTTTAGTATCCTTCAACTTCAATTCTTCTGAGACAATGGTATTCTTTTTGACTGGGAGTATCACATCACCAGGTGTTATCCAAACGAGGTTGGCCAGGCACTAGTCCATAAACAAGAGCCAGTGGAGGTTTTAATCCCAGTCCTAATGGTGAAGTTCTTGTTAATCCATTCACTCTTCAGCTGCTCTTCCAAACCACACTAACTAGGCTTTATTGTTCCTATGACAGGAGAGCCTCCTGTGCTGGGACGTGTTACAGTAACATATCTCCGCTTGGAATAGTAGAATACTCCGGGCCAATCTACCCCCTAGTTCTTGTGTATGTAGGACACGTAGCTCTTACAAGAAGCTCCAGAACAGTAAAATATACTAAGAAAAAACATACTTTGGCAGTATGTTAAGGTTCCCTATTGGTGTCAGGTTATACTTCACACTTTCTACCCAGTCATTAGCCTGGTCTTCCCCTTGGAGTCTGACAAGGAATCCATATTTCTGTCTTGCTCTGGATGCGTGGGCCATAGGTTACAATTTCAAACAATCAATAGCATTTATTAAATGGCTTGTTACGTGTCCAGATGCTGTGCTAAGCCCTGGAACACAAAGAAAGGCAAAAACAGTCCCTACCCTCATGTAAACTGGCATTCTCTGCTTCCCTGGCTCCTGGAGCAGTGGGCAGAGTATTAACCTGGAAATTAGGAGACCCTGTGGCTGGTTCCTGCCACACCACTAATTGTGTGACCTTGGGGGAGTCCCTCCTTTTTCCATGGACTGCAGTTTTATTATCTATAAAATAAGATGTACTCAATGACCTCAGTTTTATAAGGTCCCTCTCACCTCCAAGACTCTCTTCAATCAGCTCATGGGAGACATCAGGGTGATGTCCTTTGTCCACCCAACAGTCCCATATAAAGTAGCACTATTCAAAGCCCAAAAGACCCCAAGTAGGAGCACTTCTTTATTTTTGCCTCATTTTATTGTTATGAACTTTACAGAATCCAACAAACATGAACATTTCCTTGTACAAAGGGGGAAGGGGAGAGGAATAAGCATTTGCTGTGTCTACTGTGTAAAGTGCTAAGCACTGTACAAACCGTATCTCATTTGATCCTCACAACAACCCTGTGAGGTAGGTGCTACCATTATCCCCTTTTACAGATGACGAAACTGGGGCAGTTAGAGGTTACATGACTGGCCCAGGGTCACACAGCTAGTAAGTCTGAGACCAGATATGAACTCAGGTCTTCCTGACTCCGGGCCCAGTGCTCTATCCACTTGGCCACCTAGTTGCCCCTAAGAAGAGAAAGAGCACTACATATCGAACCATGAATCTCCATTATATATAGTTTGGTTTTTAGAGCAATATTTGAGATATCTGTAAAGTGCTTTGCAAACCTTAAAATGTTACATGTTAGCTATTTTATCTTTATGTTTAAATTTAAAATATGCTAGGTCCAACGCTGCCTTGCTTATCTACGTCCCCTAATTAATTTACTGCCTTCCACTCAAAATTGGCTATTTTAAGCACATTTCTCTTTCTTTTTTTAGTATAAAACCTCCCTAACTCTCTCCAAAATACAAAAAAAACCAAAGCCCACAGGAGCATGTTCTGTGACCAGAATCTTTTTGGAGAGGATCCAGGTGTAATAGCAAGATGGGTGGGAAACAGATCCTATCCATCTCCCTCCACCAGTCACTAGGAGAGGCTAGAAATGAAATGATGGGGCAGCATCAGTCCCTTGAGCTGTAGGGATCGCTGCAGGGGTTTCCGGTTTGGGCAAGTCATGGAATTTCTGCAGGCCTCTGCAAAGTAAGGAGCTGGACTGATGTTCTCAAATCCTTTTCCACTCAAACATCATGGGGTTTAAATTTAAGTAGCAAAACACATCATTCTGGATCTCCCAATATCCCCCTAAGCTAAATCTAAGACTTCTAAACAGAGGTTTCCACAAACTTGGGAAAACTACTGATGCCCATTTGGGTCATATTTCCCACTCCACCCTCCTTTTTTTCCCCCTTTTCTTAAAAACAAAACTCTTTTTATTCAAACAAAACAATGTTGCCATGAATATTTTGGTGTGTATGGGACCATTCTTTCCATTTCTAGCCTCTCTGGAGAATATGCCCAATGGTCGGATCCTTAGGTCAAAAGGAATGGGCATTTCACGCATTTCTCTCTAATTTCTACTTGCCTTCTAGGGTGGCTCAGCCAACAGCATATTGGCAGACCTGTCTTTCTACAGCAGCTCCAACATCTACTGTCTCTATTCTTGTGTCTGACAAATTTCATCTTCACGTGTATAGCTAGGCACGGCAGGAGGTGACCTGGGCAGCATGCAGTGGGCTATTGGGATGGTGAGTTTCTCCGAGCTCCCACAGGCCTCTAGGGTCTTGCAGGCAGTGGCAGCACTTCAGGGTCATTCTCTAAGGCAGGCAGATGAGTCCCCTCAAAGCAGGCTTGTAATTTACACTGTCACTCTGGACTAGCTAAACCAGCTACAGCATTACTTTCCTCCCCAGCACTGTTCCATCTCTAGCTCTTCACCGTCTCTGTCCCTTCAAGAATTAAAAGGTTACTCAACTACATTTTTTAGTGCCCTGGGTCCACTACACCTTCCCTGATTTCCAACAACAGTCTAGTGTTCTCCTACAATGAAAGTTGACTTAAAAAAGAGTTATTACCCATATACATTCTTTAATGGGGTTGGAATAGCACTAGTAATTTTTAGTGCCTCCCTAGCTAAACCATCTTCTCTGGTCCTGTTCATGCTGTCATTTTAAACGGAGTTTACAGATTGCACCTGAAAAGTCTCAGAAACAGAATTTCACCCTCAATCATCTTCAAGGACCAGGATGATACATTAGTCACATGAAGCTAGAAATACCAGTAGGGCTTTTTTTCCTCTTTGGCAAAAAACAAAACAAAACAAAATTCCTCTAAAGACCAAGAAGCAATGATTAATTGCTGGAGCCCTTACTCCTAAGCAAAGAACCAGCCACAATAATAATCATAACATTTCAGAACATCTGTTGATGTTATTGGTTAATTATTGCCTTCACCAACAATGTGGCTGGTAATGCTCCCATACTTTAATAGATGGTCCTCATGACTTGCTGTGGCCAGGAAGACTTGATCACTTAGTAGCCAAGCTTCTGGCTTCTTTGAACATAACCATGGTAGTTGTCTGACAGGAGAGAATGCCTGCATGGGCCCACAGTGGATGCCTTTCTTTCTTGGTAAGATCCTGCAGATTTTACATTCCATTGGTATACCCTGCAAGACTCTAGAATCACCTCCAAGCCATGATGAAGTACAGAAGGATTTCAGCGGAGGAATAAAGCCGATACTTAAGAGATTTCAATGGAACTATGATCTGATTTATGAGAGTGCATTGTCCTACATAATTCCCCACATGTAATTCAGGGTATTGTCTTTCTCCTATTCAATTCTAGGATCAGTTCATCGTCCACCTGCAACACCTGTTCAAGATGGATCAGCTAAATGAACTATCTCTGAGACTGAGCAATAAGCATTTTTCATCCATTTGGTTATTTCCTATGTGGCTAGTTAGGCCAAATATTTAAGATGTTCTGGCTCTTACTTAAGAGACTGCAGTTTTGGAGGGACTTGCCCAAATGAACTGCCGATATGATTCCTCATTGTATGTGATCTTTCAAAGATTCTGGAGAATGAGAAAGGTACCCTAGAATTGAAGAAGGCCAAATGTCCCAATTTTCAAAAAAGAGAAGAGAATGGAGTCTGTAAACCACAGGTAAGTTCAATTGAATTTGACAAAATTGTTCTGTTAATAGCCACGATTTATGAATAAATAAAAACCTTATTAAGTGTTTACTAAGTGCCAGGTACTCTGCTAGGTACCAAAAGTAGTTCCAGCTTCCAAGCTTACATTTTAGGAAGAGACACAGTATGATATAGAGTGGTAACCAGGGAAAGGGTGCTATGATCTGGGCAAACCACAAAAATGGCAAGGGGAGCAATGAAGTAGTCCATTAATACCTCCTTGGTGGAGGCAACAGTCAGGGCAATTTGATGAGTTGTTATTTTATAGTTTTTGATGTGTTACACATCCCATACTGATGGGATGATGAGAGAATGCCGAGAAGCAGCTCTATTCACCAAGAGCCAGCATGGTTTCATCAAAGAACAGGCCCCAACAGCCCAAACTGATTTCCTTTGTTGTCAGGGTTATTAAAACCGCAAGACTGATACTGTAACTACACTTTGCCTAGATTTAGCAATGCATTTAACAAAGTGTCCTTGTTATTCTTTTTTTTTTGCTTTTTGGAGGGCAATTAGGGTTAAGTGACTTGCCCAAGGTCACACAGCTAGTTTTTGTGTTAAGTGTCTGAGGCTGGATTTGAACTCAGGTCCTCCTGACTCTAGGGCCAGTGCTCTACTCACTGTGCCACCCAGCCACCTCCATCCTTGCTATTCTTGTGGAAAAGATGCTAGACAACAATACTGTTAGACCTATTTGGAAGCGGCTGAATGGCTGACCCTAAAGATGTCATTAAAGGCTTCTTTACGGCTTGGACGGCAGCGCCTCAGAAATCCGTTTTTGGCTCTGTGCTGTTCAGCATCCTCATCAGTGACTTGGACAAAGGCACAGAGGGCACTTATCAGATCTGCAGATGACACAAAGCTGGGCAGGTGAGCCAGCGCAATGGAAAATCTAGTCAGGAGGCAAGAGAGCTTTTGACAAACACGAACATTGGGCTGGAATGAATAAAGTGAAATCTAATAGAGATAAATATAAAGTCTTAGAATTGGTTTTAAAAATCAAGATATCAGAAGGCGCCATGGCTAGACTTGGTCTTTCTGGAAAAGATTTTTTGGTGAATCTCAAATCAATGTCAGTGAACAGTGTGATAAGGCAGCCAAGAAAATGAATACAATCTTAGGCTGCAGTAAAAAAGCCCTAGGGTCCAGGGAGGAGCAAGGAAGCAGTCGTCTTGCTGTACTCTGCCCTGTTAAGGCTATAGCTGGAGCATTATGTTCACTTTTGTCGGTGATGTGACCCTGGGTGAGCCACTTAACCTGCCTGCCTCAGTTCCCAGTTCATCAAATGGAGATAATAAATGCACCTTGGAGGTTGTGAGGTTCAAATGAGATCATATATACATACAGTGCTTTGCAACCATAAAGTACTACCTAATGAAAGTTCTAAGTCATCATTACTGTGGGCACCACAAGTTAGGAAGGAGGGTGTCCTGAGGACAGCAGCCAAGGTGATGAAGGATCTTGAGTTCATGACATGAGGATGAGCTAAAGGAAATTGAAAAAGCTAAGACTTAAGAGCTATCTTGAAGTGAAGGAGATGTCACACTGAAAAGGGATTAGACTTATTCTACCTGGCCCCCAAGGAAAGAACGGAAAGTAATTGGAGGAAGTTGTCAATTTATGCTAGCCAGTGACTTGAGCTGCAGAAGCAGCATGTGGTGCCTGAGGAAGGAGTGCACTGGATCTCCCTGGAGGTCTCTGAGTAAAGGCTAGGTGGATGGCCACTTGTCAGGAACACTGCAGAGTACATTTTTATTTGGCTTCAGCTGGACTCGCAGCTGCTGAGGTCCCTTCCAACACTGTAATTCTGAGATCTTAACATATATTCTGAAGACATCTTGTTGAAACAGAGCCTTTGAAGACTGCATTTTGTTCTGATAAATCAACTACTTTTTTACAGTCAACAAACAAATATGATGGAATTCTCTATTCTCTGTATCTTTTAGTCAAACGACTGATTATAAAGACATAGTCTGCAGTCAAGTACCATTTGGCAAAATCTACCTGTTCTTGTCTATATTCATCTGACTTGTAAATTAATCCCAAAATCAGAGGTTAAGTGTAGATATAAGAATGTAGGCTTATTGGCTTGCAATTACTGATAGCCTCTCAACTGTTCTTTTAGGCAATGATAATGTCCATGATTTTTCAGTATCTCACATTTACATAGTAGTTTCTTAACAACTCTATCATGAGATTTTTAGTGCAAACATTACTGTTTCTATTTTACAGATGAAAAGACTGAGGCCAGAGAGGTGAGGTAAGTCACAGTTGCAGAACCAGGACTTCTATCCTTCCCACTCCAGGTATTCCTCCCCTAAAACAAGTAACTGTACTTTATACCAAGAGGGCACCAAAGCTCTCTCAAATGTTCTAAGGAGCAGCTAAAACATGACAAAACCAGTGTTTGGTCATGGTCAGGAACTCTGTTCTGCACAGTCCCATGGTGGCCCCCTGATCTGAGGCCAGGCCAGACTGTCCAGAGAGGCCAGTTGATGGGAGCCTACCAAAGGCAGCCAGGGCTCCATCTGTCCCTAGTTCTGTTCCTTCCTTCCTTCCCTAACTCTCCTCCATCCCTAGCTCCAAACTTATCTCAGGCACTGACTCCACATTAACCCTGTATAGGCTGTTATCCCAAAGAGTAGCTTAAGAAAGTGATGGAGTCAATAGATGAAAAGTCCTCAGTCACTAGCAGTGGCTGCTTCATCTGCTTCTAAGCTGTACTTTGAGCACACTTCAGAGAACTTTGATGCCCTGCCTTGTATAAGACATACTAAGGAGGAACTCTTCCAAATTTGTAGAAGAAAGAGGCAAATGACTTTATAAATTAAGCACTTACTTTTTTACTTTAGGGAACTATTAAATTTCAACCGAAAAAAATCATGAACATAATTATACAGCATATCACTGGGATTCTGGATGCTCTAGTCTCAATCCCAGTCCTCATCCTCATCTTCATCCTCATCTCCATTCCCATCAGGGTTATCTTCTGTTGGAGGGTCCTGGAACTGGATGTTGGCCAGGAGGTCTCGCATGGCTGCCATCAGCCTGTTCAAGCCCTGGTCGAGGTCCTCTTCTGCGCCAACTGGATCGATTTCATCTGGTGTATCTTCTCCCTGACAGAAAAAGAGGCAGAAGGCTAAAGAAGAAACTTCTAGATGACAAAGGGTTTCCTGGGCTAGCTGGGTGTGCTCTGCTCTGCCCAACAGGAGCAGAGCACAAAGTGCTATGAGGACAGGCTCAAAATGCTTCCATTACAGACATGCCATGTACTAGCACCAACACAGAAGAAAATGCCTCTCTCCACAGATGACACTTCATTTCTAATCTTTGAGGAACGCCACAGGTGGGAGGGATTAAAAAATAATCTCAAGATATTTGCAATGACAAACTGTAATATTGGGTGAATTCAAAGTAAGTCCAAAGCTTCAAAGACAACTTTCCCTATGAACATTTACTAAATAGAAAGATTCTCTCCTGCACTATTCTAATCAAACATTAGTGTGATTGTTCATACCACTCATCGACAATCTTATATTGTGACCCAGTTAACTTTAGATTTCTGTGTATTTCTTCTGAATTAGGAGGTAAGTCCTTTAAAGAAAGAGTTATGTCTCAATCAACCATTCTGTATAATAAACACTTCTTTGTTTAGTGGCTACATTGTGGTCAAGATACTATTCTAGTTAGTTGTTAGGGGTACAAGGAGCTATACAATGACTTCTGCTGCCTTGATGGAGTCTGTAAGAGAAGAGACTATGGATGTGACAGAAATGGCACTAGACTCACTTAACATACCTGAAAGGTAAAATTTGGCAACAATGATCGAAAGAAGAGAGATAATGTGCTTTCATTGGAGTAACGGTTTACCCTGAAAGAGAAAACCAGAAAATGTCAGAAAGTCATAATATTTTTTCCTTCTAATTCTTTTAAATGGCCCTGTGCACCATGTAGATTTCAGTGTGTTAGCACAGCCTTGCAAGTAATAATCTAAAAACTAATCCTTCTCATCTGGGCAGTTTACCCTTTCTGTTCCTGCCCCCAGCAGGAAAAGGAAAGAGAGTTATAAGCAATGGGTGGCATCAGTAGCAATGAAATAAGCAGGAGAAACAAAAGGAGCTTGGTTGGAACAGGGATAGAAAGCAACAGAATGGACCCTGGGCCAAAGGATGCTGCTTTCTAATAAGTGAATGCATGGAGCTAGGGGCATGCAGGATTTGAGAAGGGAACATAAAGGTATAGATATTCATATGATATATAAATATTCATACATAGACAATAGGAGGAAGGCTTACATTCTAGGCTACATTAGTTTCATTGTGGTGGAGACTCACATCATCCCAAATCACAAAATAATTGTGAGAGCAGGTAGAAACTAGGGTATACTGATGCTAAACATAAAAAATTTCCATGATTAAGTATTCTTTTTTTTTTTTTTAAGCGATCGGGGTTAAGTAACTTGCTCAAGGTTACACGGCCAGTTATTTCTGGGTGTGGTGCTGAGTGTCTGAGCCCGGGATTCGATCTCCAGGTCGTCCCAACACTGGAGCCGGTACTCTTACTCGCTGAGCCACCTGGCCGCCCCTAAGCAATTGGGGTTAAGTAACTTGCTCAAGGTTACACGGCCAGGTGTTTCTGGGTGGGTGCTAAGTGTCTGAGCCCGAGATTCGATCTCCAGGTCTTCTCAACACTGGAGCCGGTGCTCTTACTCGCTGTGCTACCTGGCCGCCCCTAAGTATTCTTTTTTTTAAAAAAATTATCCAATTGGGGCGGCCAGGTGGCTCAGTGAGTAAGAGCATCGGCTCCAGTGTCGGGATGACCTGGATCAAATCCGGGCTCAGATACTCAGCACCACACCCAGAAATAACTGGCCGTGTAACCTTGAGCAAGTTACTTAACCCCGATTGCTTTAAAAAAAAAATTATCCAATTTACAGCATTCGAAACTTACAAAATTGATAAAACAGGCAACAAACTAGTTTTACAAAGACAGCAGATTCAATATCCTAGTAACAATGAGGACCTATTGGTATAGCCTAGGCCTGCTGAAATTACATTAAAAATCAAATGCAAGGGGCGGCCAGGTAGCACAGCGAGTAAGAGCACCGGCTCCAGTGTTGAGAAGACCTGGAGATCGAATCCCGGGCTCAGACACTTAGCACCCACCCAGAAACACCCTGGCCGTGTAACCTTGAGCAAGTTACTTAACCCCAACAGCTTAGGGGCGGCCAGGTGGCTCAGCGAGTAAGAGCACCGGCTCCAGTGTTGGGATGACCTGGATCAAATCCGGGCTCAGATACTCAGCACCACACCCAGAAATAACTGGCCGTGTAACCTTGAGCAAGTTACTTAACCCTGATTGCTTTAAAAAATAATAAAAAAAAATCAAATGCAAGAGGCCAGAGCCTCTTAAACTGAACTGTGCAAAAGGTTGTAAGGCAAACAAACACAGAGTCAAGTTGTATATTTTGCAATTTGTCAATCCTAGGCTGATGCAGAGGACCACTGGAAGACGATTTAAATAGATCTTGTGAGCCCAAAGTTGGTTTCTGATTGGTCTAGAATCAATCAATGAATGCACTCTATTACATATGATGCAATCATCTAATTTTTGGTCTTTCTCATCATAGTACATATAAAATAACTGGTGTTTATGTTTTTCACCATAAAATATTTTTGTAACAATCTGTACCATGCATAATAAGTAAGCCACAGCATGATCTCCACCACAAACTGAGGGGAAAGGCAGTATAAAAGACATCATCAAAGAATATATGACTGAAATAGGAGTGATTAGTCAGTCATGTTAATAAGAGTGAAGGATGATGAGGGATACACAGCTAGTGGGTTGAATAAGTTCCCAGGCAAGAAAGACCCAGAGTAAAGCTTCCAGCATTCTGAGGGAGGTTTCCATGGAGTATTCATAAAAGGACATCAATGAGAGATACACAAAATAAGAAATTATAAAAGGAAAATGCAGGGCTGGTTCAAATATTATGAAAACTATTAGCTTAATAGACCATATCAATAACAAAACCAATTGAAATCATATGATTATCTTAATAGACACAGAAAAAAGCTTTTGACAAAATGTAATACCCATTCCTATTAAAAACTCTAGAGAGCACAGGAATCAATGAGCTTTTCCTTAAAATAATAAGTATTATCTATCTAAAACCATCAGCAAGTATCATCAGTAACGGGGACAGGCTAGAAACCTTCCCAGTAAGATCAGGGATGAAACAAGGATGCCCATTATCACCACTATTATTCAATACTGTATGAGAAATGTTAGCTTTAGCAATGAGAAGAAAAAGAAATTAGACTAGATAATAAGAAAACAAAACTATCACTCTTTGCAGATGATATGTTTTACTTCAAGAAATCAACTAAAAAATTACTTGAAATAATTAACTTTAGCAAAGGTGCAGAATATAAAATAAACCCAAATAAATCATCAGTATTTATATTACCAACCAAGCTCAACAAGAAGAGATAGAAAAAGAAATTCCTTTTAAAATAACTGTAGACAACATAAAATATTTGGGCATCTACCTCCCAAGACAAACCCAGGTACATGAACACAATCACAAAATCCTTTTCATACAAAGAAGTCAGATCTAAGAAATTCAAAAATATTAACTGCTCATGGGTTGGGCTGAGCTAATTTAATAAAAATGAAAATTCTGCCTAAATTATACTTATATTCAGTGCCATACCAATCAAACTACCAAAAAATTATTTTATAGAACTAGAAAAAAAATAACAAAATTCATCTGGAAGAACAAAAGGCCAAGAATATCAAAGGAATTAATTTTTTAAATGCAAAGGAAGGTGTCCTAGTTGTACGAGATCTAAAACTATATTATAAAGCTGTAATCAAAAAAATTATTTGGGGCCAAGAAATAGAGTGGTGTAACTGTATAGGTATACAAGACACAGTAGGAAATGACCATATGACTTAATGTTTGATAAACTCAAAAGAGTAGCTTCTAGGATAGGAACCGAGTATTTGACAGAAACTGCCAGGAAAACTTGAAAATAGTATGGTAGAAACTAGGTTAAGACCCCAAAGTCTCACTCTAGATATACCAAGAAAAGGTCAAAATGGGTAATTTTGATTAAATTAAAAAGGTTTTACACAAACAAAACAAACGAAACCAAGATTAGAAGAAAAGCAGAAAGTTGGAAAACAGTTTTTAACAGCTAGTATTTCTGATAAAGGCCTCATTTTTCAAATATATAGAGAACTAAGTCAAATTTATAAGAATACAAGTCACTTCCCAATTGATAAATGGTCAAGGACAGAACAGACAATTTTCAGAGAAAGAAACTAAAGCCATCTATAGTCATATGAAAAAATGCTCTAAATCACAATTAGTGAAATGCAAATTAAAACAACTTTGAAGTAGTATCTCACACCTATTAGACTAGTTAATATGACAGAAAAGGAAAATAATAAATGGTGGAGAAGATGTGGGAAAATTGGGATACTAATGCATTATTGGTGGAGTTGTGAACTGATCAAACCATTCTGGAGATCAATTCGGAACTATGCCAAAAGGGTATTCAAATCATTCATACCCTTTGATCCAGTAAAAGCACTACTAGGTCTATATCCCAAAGAGATCATAATCCCCTCTGCTTTTGTCAACATGGAGAAGGATAAAAGCAACAGCACGAGAGCAGGGTGAGCAAGAAGGCAAAGGAAAAGGGTGGAAAGGGTACCTTCGTGGCCTGGTGTAGGAAGTGATGGAATCCAGGGGAGGCAGAGGGTCAAACCCCATCACAGGTTGGGATGTCACTTCCTTCAGAAAGGGATAAAAAAAAAAATAAGATCCAGGAAGGCTGTTAGTCTGCCTCAATCAGGCTCCACAAGAGAACATTTTCAATAAGACATTAAATTCTGAGTGAAGTCAACCACTAACTACTGGGTTCCCTCAAAATCAGGCAGTTTCAGCCTCAGCCTCAGCTCCCTGCATTGTATCTGTCACTCTAGGGGTGGGAGGACTCCTGCTAGGGGAGCCAGAGAGGACTGGACCAAAGACTTGTGGTAAAGTCTTTCCTTTGACTCCACTGATCTAACTTCCCATTCTTCCTTTTCCTCTAAGCACAAGCTCTGGATGAATGGACTGCCAAGGTGTGGGTGTGGTCCTGTGTACTTGGTCATCATTACAGCAAAAATCATCATGGGTCACTTTCAAGCCTGTTTTAAGAACACTGGCTGTGCTGGGAGGTGCTGTCCTCACCCCACTTCACAGATGAGCTCTAGAGCAGCTAAGGGACTGAGCCAGGATCAAACATCTCATCAGTGCCAGGGGCAGGATTTTCAGCCCAGTCCTCTTGATTCCAAGACTAGCGCTATATTCACTACACCACAGTGCCTCTCCTACACTGAGCCAGTCTTACTTGGCTGCAATGCGGCAAGTCCCGCTGGCTGCTGACCAATCCCAAGAAAAGGAAGAGGCAGAATCCTTCAAGGACTTCATACAGCTACAAAGTCTCTACCTCTGTCAAATCAGTTAGGGAGAGGGAGAAGTTGGCTAAGGCGTGCATGTGACATTGCATGTATATACAATGCCTTCTTTTTCAGCTGGTGAGATTCCTTACCAGAGGCAGGGCTGCAGTGGCCTCCTTCATCTCAGAAAGGATCACATGGCGATAGATATTTCTGGGGGCACTCTGGTACCGGACCTTCCGCCTAAAAAGGCAGGCAGAGGGGAACAAAATAAAGACCAACAAACAAAATAATACATTCTGCAACGCTCTAGCAAGCTGAGCTCTGGAGAAGACAATGTTCTTCTGCTCAATGGCATAAGCTTCAGATCCACAATTGCTCAAAGAGGCATCAAGACTATCCTAGGACAGCAGTTTTATATTTCTGTAAGTATATAATTAATCATCAAAATGAAACAAACACTTAAGTACCCATAAATATGCTTGTCCCTTAGCCGATGGCATAAAAAAATCCCAATTTCAAGTTCCACAGAAGTCTTGCTGGAGGGGAGGTGTGCACTTTATAGCTACATCTGCTTCTGGAAAGCAGCTAAGTACATTTTCCTGGCAGTAGTGATGACTGTTATGATACTAGCAGGCACACTCCATGGAAGATACACAGAGCAACTTCTGAGACATAATCTATACAATACTGCAAATCCTAACACTGCAATTTTCCTATCACACACAATACACATTATAAAGGATTACTAAGTCACAACCTCTAAAGCAGAGTCAATTACAGAAGGCAAATATCTAATGATTTAAAACTAGCAATGAGTTCTTCTTTCAATTAGTAATGATGATATCAGAAAGAACCAGCAAAGAAATCTCCACCCTGACTCCCAACCTCCCACACCTCAAAAAGCATTGTTTATTATCAATCTAATGTGCTTATCATGTAATATTATGAATAATTACTTTGCAAATACAAAAAGGTGTATGTGAACACACAACCACACACACACACCCTTCTATTCCACAAGCCTAGAGACAGTATCTAAACTTTGCTTTTTCCTCTAGTCCACTGGGCTATATTCTAAATACAATAAATACAGAGGGAACATTTCTTAAGTCATTTGGCACAAATCCATCAATTTTATGCAGTCTTCACCTGGTACACAAAACAAAACTAGGGGAATTTATCAATGAAAGTAGGAAGAAAGAGAAAGATGCCCAGTACTTATCTTATTACTTATCCCACAAGTTCTTAGGGAGCAGGGATAAGTTTAAAAATCCATTTCAGTAGGTCCCACATTAACAGATAGGGAACTTTTCTACAAAATAGCTTTTGTTCTCCTTAGCAAGAAATGAGTCAGATAGATGCTTTGATTGCCAATATGAGCAGAAACAGCTGGGCACAGCATTACTGACCTTCTTTCAGCTTCCTCCACCATGGGTGCACCAGCATCTACTGTCTGCAGCACTTCTCTGACGTTTGTTTCTAGCCAAGCCATGATGGTAGAGTCCTTCCAGAGACAGTATGTCCTCCCAATGTATAGGGCAACCAGCTGGGTCAAGGCAGGAGGTTGGCTATAGTAAAGAGACCATCCTGTAAATTAATCCATTATGGAGTCAGAGCCTGGGAAATGCCCTCTAGTCCTTAAGCACACCCAAAGGCTTATGCCTTGATGTTAGTGAAAAGGTGTTGTTCAGTGTGTGAGCTACAAAGTCCCTGACTAGTCTGAGGCAGGAATGTCCCCAAGAGCTCACACAACAAAACAGGTTTTTAGAAAGTTCCCTAATATATTAGAATTAATATGTGAGGAACTAGAAATAAACGGCTCTTGTTCTTCCTAATCAAAGTGAAAAAAAAGCACGCTAAGTATTTTATGATTTCCCGTTTATTTTTAGGAAGAATAAATACATTAGGAATCATTCACTAATGACTAAATACTCCTCAGTGAGTTGAGATTTTAAGAATGTACTAACAGCATTCTGTTGGCATCATCAAACAAGAAAATGTAGCTAAGGATGAGAACTTAGATTTGTCCTGGATACCAGAACACCTCAATTCTGTTCCTGCCACCCCTGAATCTCACCCTGTAACTTTAGGTCTGTTCCCATCACCATGGCATGAGTACCAGTGAAGGTTCCGAGAACCCTCAGCCTCTCAATTTAAATGATTTCCAAATTCAGTTTATAAGTCACATAGGAAACTGAGTATGCCAAACTGTTTGAGATCTTTGGCTTAGCTGACTGCATATTCTTGTTTCCAGTTTGGATGCTGCCTGACCCAGAGCTCCTGAGATTTTCCATTTCTTATTCAAAATGAAAGAAGTAGCTGTACAAATGCAAAGTGAAATGGCTGGTATCTTTAAATTAAGTTCATTTCCAAGTTTTCTGAATGGTAAACTGATATACACATCTCTCTAGGCAGCCAGAGAAGATCAGAGCTGTGGTCTAAACACACCCTCTAACAGGTATCACACGAGCTCCTAGCACATCATCAGCTGCCATGAGGAAGAGAAGACACAAGGAAAACATTTGCCATCCTGCCTTAGATTATCACAAGCATGCAATGAATTCCATTTTCTTTTACCTTATCTGAGTACTGAGTCCAAAGAAAGGATGAGCTAAAACTGCGGAGTCTGGGCGAACACTGCAGCGATCCAGCAGGGGCATGAGAACTGCAAGGGAAAGGCAGAGCTGCTGAGCCTGTTGTCACCACCCGTCCCTGGAGGCTGAATGCATAAGCTCCCCACCTGCAGCAGTGGAGTGGTGGCAGCAGCCAATCTCTTGGATCTTTCTTTAAACAAGTGGTCAGTAGCACAGAGAAGAGGAGAAATATGTGGCCAGTCGGTAAGATAAAGACCTAGACCTGCTTCCTTCCTTCCTGGTTGGGGAGGCACAGCCGATACCCACTTCAATGTCTGCCTGTTGTTTGCAGGCCTCCAAGATTGCTTGGGAAACCCAAGAGATCTCCCTATGTTCTTCTAAAGATGCCCCTTTACACATTTCTGACTAGAGGTGCCACATGATGCCCTTCATTATAAGGATCTTATGCTTAGTTTCAGTTGCATGCAACACGGACCATAGGGAAAGATGTGCTAGGTAAGCTATGGGACAGTGTGTATTTTTCTAGAACTGGACACTGTTGGCTGGCATTGAGCTCCCCACTGACTCTACCTAACTAGTATCACATGACGTGTTGCTAATTCTGTGAGTTGTTGTTCCATGGCAACCTATCTATTGGCTTGAAATCATGGGAATTCATTTAGCCTTGCTCTGTCCTAAAGACATGCTTTCCTAGCTGATGAGCGGTGGGGCTTCTTAAGCTGGCCACATATTTGGTCTGTAATATGTAAATAACCAATTTCAGAAGGAGAAAACACAATTTTCAAATGTCTTCCCTGTAATATTGTAGGGCATTTCCAATCACAACACTACTTAAGTAAAATAAAAAATATGGCAAACAGCAGACAGAACAGCTTAAACCAGAAAGTTACCATAAATCTGGCTCTCTCTATTTAAAAACAGTCAGATCCTTCCATGAAACACAGACAAATTAGTGGCCTCATCTTTGTGCCTTCTGCTGATGATACAAGAAGGAAATAAGCATTTAAGCTCTTACTACGTTGCCAGGCCCTGTGCTAAGGGCTTTAAGGCTCACTGATCCCGTAAGGATCAACCTTGTAAGGTAAGTACTATTATTATTCTCATTTTTGCAAATGAGAAAATTAAGGCAAACAGAGGTTAAATGATTTGCCCAATGTCAACTAGCTAGTAAGTGTCTGAGGCTGGATTTAAACTCAGGTCTTCCTGAGACCAGGCCCAGCACACTGTGTCACCTAGCTGCCTCTTACCCTTGTCTGGCACGGATATGACTGTAGTCAAAAGGGACTGTGAAGAACCCAAGAAAACTGCTAGAACAGAAAACTTACACAGCATGTGAATCAGCCTCTTAGAGAAGGCCAAAGTCACATCCTCTTAACTACAAAAGAGAGTAAGACTTACGGTCAAATCATTTAAATTAAGCTGATTCCAAGGCACAAAAACCAGCATTTGGTTAGAGATCACCTTTTGCATGTGCACATGAAATATATGCAAAACATGCTACAGGAAACATTTAGAATTACTTTCTAAAATTCACTTTCCTACAAAAATTTCTAGTGACCATAATAAAGGCCCCATTTCACAACAGGCAATTTTGTGCATGCTTTTCTGAAACATGCACTCAGGCCAAAAAATTTTCCAAATGATCTTTACAACCCACCACAAATTTATCAGTCAACGGATGGCCTCCTAAGGGAGGCCAAAGAGGCAGGGCCAAAAAATACTGGCTGGGGAAGAGGGAAGGACCCAGACAGAATCACCATAGCTTTTTACAGCACACTTGAACAAAGTATGAGATGCTTCCATTTCCATGTACCATAAATCCTGTCTGAATCTCACACAAGCCATTCCAGTGAGGAACCAGCCCCTGATAGCACCACCTCACTAAGGTGCTCTGTCCTCCTGCCACGAGCACAGAGAATAAACAGTCACAAGGAAGTGAACTTTTAAATAATTCTATGATCAACTGTAGTCGATCAGTCTTGTCATAATGTTTCTCAATCCATACTAGGCAATCTATGGAAAGTAAATAAGAATTCTATAAGAAAATTTCAACAGCAGTAATATATTTTATTCCAAAATATTAAATATGAAACCCATCAAAAGAAGATAAGGAGAAGGCTTAAGCTGCCTAAGGTTTGTGTCATGTCTGGCTTCTTCTTGTTTTGTTTTTTGATTTTTTTGCTTTTTGGAGGGGGAGAAGGCAAGACAATTAGAGTTAAGTGACTTGCCCAAGGTCACATAGCTAGTGTTAAGTGTCTGAGGCTGGATTTGAACTCAGGTCCTCCTGACTCTATAGGACAAGTGCTCTATTCACTGCACCACCTAGCCGCCCCGATGTCTGGCTTCTTTTTAAAGCAGGCTTGGGAATGAAAAGGTGAGAGAAGAAATAAAAGGAGGAGCTGCTAAGTGACCACCTGCAGGCAGCCAGGTATGTGGGGGGAAGGGAAGGTGGGTGAGTAGATATGTGAACATACAGACATGTGCTCGCTGGCCAGATTCAGGCGGTGGGGAGCCTCCCTCTCAAGGTGTCCCTGCCACCTTTACCATTTTGGCTTTGTCTTGAATAGGGGGAGATGATTCCTATCTCAGATGTTGGGGCCTGTATCCCCCTGAGCCTTCACTAACCCTCAGGCTTCTCTTCTCTCACCCTCTGTGCCCCTCCTTTCCTCAGCTGCCTGCCCCAATAATAAGGAGGCCCCTCTTACAGATACCTAAAAGGTCAGCAAGTTTCTGTTGCCTCATTTCCAAACACATATACAAAAATTAGTGAAGTTCACAAAAATAAAGGATATGAATAGGCAGTTTTCAGAGGAAGAAATCCAAGTTATCAATAGCCACATGAAAAAATGCTCTAAATCACTAATTAGAGAAATGGAAATTAAAATTAAAATCTGAGGTACTACATCACATTCCTCAGGCTGGCTAAGCTGACAAAAATGGGAAAATGACAAATGCTGGCAGAGATGTGGAAAAGTAGGAACACTTATGCCTATTACACATAGCTGGTGAAATTGTGAAGTCCAATTATTCTGGAGAACAATTTGAACTATGTCCTCCAACGGGTGATAAAACTGCATGTTCTTTGACCCAGCAATACCACTACCAGGTCTGTAGCTCAAAAGTATCAAAGAAAAGGCAAAAGGACCTATCTGTACAAAAACATTTATAGCAGCTATATTTGTGGGGCAAAGAACTGGATACCAAGGGGATGATCATTAATTGGGGAATGATTGAATGGGATATGAATTGTGACAAACTTGGAGAGGCTGAGGAAATACAGATCTATTTATGTATCATTAGTGAAACTATGAATTGGGATAACCATTCTGGAAAGCAATTTAGAACTATATGTAAAAAATTACTAATTGTACATACCCTTTGACTCAGCAAAACTCCTACTAGTATTATACTCTGATGAAATCAAAGAAAGAGGAAAACATCTTGTATTTATAAGTTATTTTTGTGATGGCAAAGAACTGGAAACTATGTAGACATTTGTTAACTAGGGAATAGCTGGACATATTATAGTAGATGAATGTAATGGAATACTACTATGATGTAATAAATGATAAATGGGGACAGTTCTGGAGAACCTTGGGAAGTTTTGTATGAGCTGATACACAGTGAAGTGAGCAGAATCAGAATTTATACTCTAACAATGTTATAAAAATGAACAATTTTGAAAAACACAGATTCTGACTAATGCAATGATCAACGATGATTCTGGAAGACTGATGATGAATGCCATCTACTTCCTAACAGAGTGGTGATGAATGAAATATGGAAAAGACGACACATTTTTTGACATGGCCAATCTGGGAACTGGTTTTGCTTGACCATGAATATTTGTTACAAGGGTTTTGTTTTTCTTTTTTTTCCAATGGGAAAGATGGGAAGGTGTGAAGGAGGGGAAAAAATGTTCAACTGAAAAAAAAATTAAAAGAAAAAGAGGATATGGTACCCTACCCTATTAAAAACTAGCTGCATTGCTGAAGACTATGATCATGCTCAAAAAACCAAGTCTGAAGCCACTTTCATTATAAAGGATATGTGACTCAACAGAGTAAAAAACCTGCACATGCTTCTTTCCTGTGATCTCAGGATTCAGGAGGTGCTGGCTTAAGGTTGCACCCAATAAGCCATGGGGGTGATTTGCCTCTTAAGGCATAAAGCAGCTATGGTTTGTTTCACAGGAACTCTGCTTGGGGCTTCCTGACTAACAAGCTTAGCTTCCAGTGTAGCCCTTTGTTGGGTATGTCCCACTCCTGCCTTCCAAGGAGCGACCCAAACTTACCACCAGGGAACATGATGAGGGCCTGCTGGATTAGGCGAGATGCATTCTCCCTTGCAGAACTCAGTTCAACCTCTGGGAGATCATCTTGCTGACTGAGAAGAAAATATGCCAGTGGGACAGAGAAAGCAAAATTTGGGAGCTGGGACAAGTTTCGATGACTCTATAAATGATAAAGAAATGAGATTTTTTAGTTGAAGGAGGTGAAGGAGGGAACATAAATAAATGTTAAACTAATGCTATTGTGGTTCAGCCTCTTCAGCAGACACAGGTAAAGGCTCTACATTGGCTAACAAAAACATTTTAGTAGTCTCTTTTTATGATGAAAATCTCTACTTAGGTCAAAGTCTCTAACTGGAATAATGGGTCAAATTCCACAAGATAAAATTTAATGGATAAATTATCCTGTTACTGGGTAAAAAAAAAATTTATACAAATACAAGATAGGGGAAACATGGTCAGAATGCAAGTCACATGGAAAGTTCTTAGACCTAAAAAGCAAGCATACTACAAGTCATTTGTATGCTACAAATGTTAAAAATGTCAACCCGAGCCTAGGTTGCATTAAAAAATGTCTAGTATTCAGAATGAGGGAGGTCATAATTTCCATTACTCAGTTCTGAGACACAACTAGACTGATAACTGTCCAGTTCTCAGCACCACGTTTTAGGAAAAGCAAAATTAAGCAGCAATGCATTCAGAGAATGATGGACAGTATATGAAAGAACTTTCAACTAGCCAACTAAATTCTGGCTGGAAGAATTGGAACTATTTAAGCTTGGAAAAAAACCTAAGAGGAGCAGCTAGGTGGCGCAGTGAATAGAGCACTGGGCCTGGAGTCAGGAGGACCTGAGTTCAAATCCGGCCTCAGACACTTAACACTTACTAGCCATGCGACCTTGGGCTGACCTGGGCAAGTCACTTAACTCCAATTGCCCTCCCTTCTCCCCTCCAAAAAAACAAACAAAAAAAAAACCCAACCCCCCCCAAAAACCTAAGGAATGAAATGATCACTGTCCTCAAATATTTGAAAGGTTGTTATTTACAAGTATCAGGTTCATTCTTTCTGGCCCTAAAAGTAATTACAGGGAGACATTATTTTCATTCAATATATGAAAAACCTTCCTACCAATAAAAGCTATTAACAAAAGATATGAGCCACTTTAAGAGGGAGTAAAGTTCCCCATCACTGGAGATAATATGGATAACCTTTCACAACGGGATGTTATACATTAATGCTTCAGGGAGGAGAGGAACCAAATGACATCTAAATTCCCTTCTAACTTCATAAGCACCTATGGTTCTCAGACTCTTACTTCCTCATGTTTGTTTGTTTAATTCTGGGAAAAATGCCCAGAACTAGACATGCTAGACAGAAACATTTGCAAGGCTTAATGATGCTGTGGAACCTACAGGAATTTGGAGCACTGTGAGGAGATGGAGAAGACTGGTTAAGAGGCAGGGAGAAGGACTAGGCAGGCTTAACAACTACAAAGACAAAAACGGACAGCACATTATTTTCTAAAAAATACCCTGTATTTATCCATATCCATTTTATAGATGGGAAACTGAGGCTCAGAGATGTGAAGCGATTTGCTCATGATGGGAGGTGAACCCAGGTCCCTCCTGATTGCAGACCCAGCCCTCCAGCTATCACATAATGCTGTCTCATATACTGCCTAAACTGAGAAGCTATTCTCAGAAAAAGTTCTCGACAATTCAGCTGCTCAGTAAAAGAAAATTTAAGGAGGGAAGAAAAGAAGAAGATAAAAGGAAGAAAGAAAATCCCTTAGATAGGAGGATGTGATCACCTCTTTTCACTTGAGTGATCACTTAGCAAAATCATAGCCAATATGTTGTCTAACAGACTTAAAAAGATTCTGAAGGACTACAAGAATGGCCTGAATTTAAGAAGACAAAACTTAAAGAGTGAAAATGTGAATTTCTGAGTTTGAAGGAACTATTAGCATAGGATGAGACAGCAGTTCCTGTGAAAAAGAATTAATGTGCCCTTTGCATGGTGAAATCCTTATTGATAAGCTTTTTAAAAGGGAATTTAAAATTTTTAGAAATAAATCTTAAGGGGGTGGCTAGGTGGCGCAGTTTTTAAAGTACTGGCCCCAGAGTCAGGAGGACCCAAGTTTGGTTCCGGCCTCAGACACTTAATACCCACACACAGACACACACAAAAAAAAACTAGCAGTGTAACCTTGGGCAAGTTACTTAACCCCAATTGCCCTCCAAAAGGCAAAAAAGAAAAAGAAATAAATTTTAATTGATAGTCATCAAAAATGAGCAGTATGACACGAGCTGTGGAAAAGGTTAATCTGATCTTGGGCTTTATTTAGTAAGTGGTGCCAAGAACAAGGGAAGGATTATTTCCACTATACTGTGTCTAAGTCAGAATGCACTCAAAGCATTGTATTTCTTCCCAGGCTCCATACTTTAAGGAGTACTGACAAAACGAAGTATGTCTGGAAAGTAATCAGGATGGTGAAGGAACTGGAAAGTGTGTCTTATGAAGAAATTGGGGATGTTAATCAGAGAAGAAAAGGTTAAGGGAGATATGACACCAGTCTTCTCGTACACATACGGCATTAGTCGGATTAGATTTAACTCTTGTGTTGTTCCAGAGAAGAGAACTCAGACTTGGTTAAAAAAAAATAATACAGAAAAATGGATGATTTTCGCTCAACATGAGGAATAACTTTCAAGCAATTAGGGCTTTTCAAAAATGCAATTAATTATTTTAAGAGTTAGTGAATTCCCTGACAATGACAATGTCAAAATAGAGGCTATAATGATTACATGTCAAAAATGTTCCAAAGTCATTCATTCATGGGGTTGAATTAGATTTTTTTGAGAGGCCACTCAAGTACTAAAAGTCTGTGATTCAAAAATTCTCACAACTCACCTCCCATTCCTGGAACATACGTATTAGGAACCCATAATCCCTGGCTCGTAATGCCAGCAAATCAATAATCAGCAACAAGCAGAGGGGGTCATTGTCTGGATCGAGACTTCCATGAGAAGGGAAAATGAGCAAAAGAATAAAAGAAAGAAGCTGTTATGATCTCGGCACAAGAAATTAAGCTACAGTTGCAACAAAACCCACAAAGTATGATTATTCAGCACTTTCTTAGCAGGGTGAGTTCCTTCAACCATCTTCAATGAACAGTTACGTTGAAGACACAGGATGTCTCATGACTCAAATGAGCTTATGACTAGCATATGCCTCTATATGGACTGAGCTGTTAACAGCTAGCATTTACCTTAGGATAAGTTTGCAGAATTCCAGGGCTGTTCGGGGACAGCCTCTCCTCTCTAGGAACATCATGTGCTTGAAGAGAACCAGGTAGAAAGCTCTAGATAACGAAACAGATTATGTAGATAAAGAGTTTTACTGAAAATTTGGCCATATAACTTAAGTACTAAGAACATCAGTTTCCACCTAAAAAAAGGTACAATATATCTGGCTCTGCTTGCTTTACAGTGTTGTAAACATCAGATGAGATAATGCATATGAAAGGACAGTCAAAATTATCAAGGGTACAGAAATGTTAAGTATTTTACATGTGTAGGGTGAAGTAAGTTATAGATTTTACTGTATTATACAACAGGACATACGATTATGATTTCTGACCCTCAAAAATTTCCTTAGAATTTTTTTCCTTAGAAGTTTCGACTCCAGAAATTAAAAGCAAAGAAATGAGGAAAGTCTCTTGTTACTTATCTAATACTGACATTTATTTTTGGTTCTAGCAGAATGCTTCTAGTGAATACACTACATAATGGGACAGAGATACACTTTGCTTCTTTCACAACCTGCAGTTGATAATGTGCTAACAGATCTCCATGATCTAGAGATCTTTGAATCTAAGTTTGTGGAACAAAAGCAAAACACAAAAATGAGAAGTCACTAACCTGTTCTCAGTTCTGCGATAATCTAGTCTGCAGGTTCCACTGGTGAGACTAAACAAAGGGTGAAATGCGCATTCCAAACTGTACAAAGCTCTCTCTAAAAATAAGAAAAATGCTATTATAGGAGCCATTTTCATAATGTTCACCAAGTTAAAAAGTTCTTTGTGGCAGGGGTTAATTTGCTACACACACACACACGCACATATAAAATTTTTGCAAGCTAACAGAATGGATAAGCAGAAGATAGAATACCAAGATGCTTGTCCCTGACTTGCCTGTGACACTAAGACAGGGCTTCTTTGGTATCCATTTTGCCATCACCCAGTGGATTCATCAACGCAATTCACTTGGTGTGACTAAGTCAATTAAACTTAAATTCAATTTAACAGCTGTTAAGTTACTGTTTTGTGCAAAGCATTGTGCTAGGTGCCGCAAAGGAAAAAGGAAATAAATCTAATACTGACAGCCATCAAGGAGCTTAACTGGAAAAAACACTCGACAGATTAAGTGTAACATTCTTTCTACTCTTATTCAATGATAATTGGGTATTATTGAGGAAGGAGAAAAACATCAGCTACTTAAAGGATATGAGGAAGTTTCATGTAGAACTTGACATCATAACTGAGCTAGAAGAAAGGATTCTGACAGGTGGAAAGGAGGAGGAAGTGCATTCCAGGCATGGCAGACTGTCATGTGACAGGAGATGGAATGCAGGGTCAAGGAAAACAGCTAGTGTTCCAGTTTGGTTAGAATGCTACATTCCAAGTCTGGAGAATTAGGGAGGTGCCAGAGCATAGAGGGCTTTGAATGCCAGGTCAAGGAGTTTGCCTTTTATCCTGGAGGCAAAAGAAAGTCAACGAAAATTCTTGAGATACAAACTGAGCTATGCTTCAGGGAAGATTATTTTGGAAGCTGTGTGGAGGATGGACTGAAAAAGGGTAGAGGGGCAGCTAGGTGGCGCAGTGAATAGAGCACCAGCCCTGGAGTCAGGAGGACCCTGAGTTCAAATCCAGGCTTAGACACTTAACACAAAAACTAGCCATGTGACCTTGGGCAAGTCACAACCCCAATTGCCCTCCAAAAGCAAAAAAAAAGGGTAGAGACTTAAGATAGGAAAACCATTTAGGAGTTATTATAACAATCCAGGAAAGAGAAAGGAAGGCTTGAACTAAGATGGAGGTTATATGAATGAACAGAAGGGAATAGACATTAAGCGAATTTGTGAAGCTTGAATAGGCTATGGTAACAGATTGGTGGTGTGTGTGTCTAAGGGGAGGATAACGAAACTCTAAACAGAAATAGGAAACCCAGAGGAAGGGGCTGTTTAGGAAAAAAGATGATGAGCTATTTCTTGGACATGTTAAATTTGAGTTGCTGACAGGACATCAAAGTGGAGATGTCCAGTAGGCAATGAAATACAGGGCTGGAGGTAAGGAGAGATATTAGAGGCTGCATAATGAAATTTGGGAGTCATTTACATAGAGATAACAACCAAGTCCATTAGAATAAACAACATCACTGGAAAAAAAAAAAAGAGGAAATGGCCAAGGACAGAGCCATAGGTGGCATATCCATGGTTATGGGGCATGAGATGCCTGCTAAACAAGCCAAGGAGACTAAAAAAGGACAAACAGGTAGGAGGAAAATCAAGACAGCAATGCCACAGAAGCCAAGAAAGAAAAACTTAACCACAAGGTATGGTGGCAACAAGTGTCAAAAGTTTTAGTAATGATGAAGATTGAAAGGGACCTTGGAATTCAGCAATAAAAAGATCACAAATAACCTTTGAGAGTAGTTTCAGTAAAGAAGTGGGAATGGAAGCCAGATTACATGAAGTTCAAAAGAGAATGGGGATGAGTAGACATAATGAGTACAAATTATTTTTAGGACTCTGGCATTGAAAGGGCGGCTAGATATAGAGTGACAATTTGAGAGACTGACAGAATTAAGTTTCTTAAGGAATGATATTTTGACTCAATGATTTCATTTAAAGTGCTAATAACTATTAGCTCAAGATGTCAGAACAAGGGCACCTTATCCTGTTGTTCCATCTTGGCAAAACTAATCACTGCCTGGCATCTATCAAAACTACATTTAGAAACCATTTCTCTTGCCACTAAAATGCTCTTAAAAGAGGAGAGATGGATTGTTTTAGCACACTAAGCCAGGAATAAAAATTTACAATCTCCCTTTGCCCCGACAAGGTGACAGCTGTCCTAGTTGTTGCTAACTTTTACCTATAAGGTCACGCGCCATCTCCTGATCCTCTTGGAGTCGACATACATCACTGAGCTGGAGCAGTGAGTCTATGTGATAAGGGTTTCCCTGGAGTAGAAGCTGAAAATGCAGGGGAAAAGAGATGGTTATGATATCAGACACATACTGTTTAATGCAACTGACCTTCTTTGGAAATTAAACCTATGAGTATACAAATAATATAAAAGCACTCGATAGATTCACATTTCTTTTACAGCATGTTTAAACTTTCTCACATAAGGGAATTCATTTGGAACTCAAAAAATACCTGGTAGTTCTCATCTCTCCATCATTTACATCAGTTTATACATGCCAGAAGAGGACTTAGTGTCCTTTCCTGATATTGGAGGATAATCACAACATCTCTAAGTGGGAAAAAGGTATAAAGGCAATCTAGACCATCCCACATCAGAACAAGATTCCCCTCGCCAATATATCCAACAAGCGGTCACCCAACTTTTACCTGATGACCTCTTATCATGGGGGAACAGCTTGCCTCCAGAGGCAGACTTTTCCATCTCTGGAAAGCTCTGTAACCCACTGCTCCTACTTCTGACCTCTGGGGTCAAGAAGAATACCTTTTCTATCTAAGTTTTTCAAATATTTGAATAAAGCTAACATGTTTCAAATAAGTCTTCTCTTTTCCAGGCTAAGTACCCCGAGGTCCTCCAAATGATACTCACATGTCACACTTTCAAAGCCCTTCACCACAAACTGATTAACCTCCTCTGGATGCTTTCCAGTTCATCAGATAACGTCCCTCTTAAAAAGTGGTGCTCAGAGTTGAATACATTACAGATATAGCCTGATCAGAGAACTCTCCCTCTCTTGGTCCCGGACACTGTCCTCAATGCCATCAAAGATTATGTCAGCCTTTTTGGCTGTCCTATTACACCACTGATTCATACTTTCAGTGCACAAAAACTCACACATCTTTTTCAAACTCCTAGCTCACTGCATCTCCCCTGCCTTGTTCTTGTGAAGTTGATTTTTTTACTTTATTCTTACTAAATTTCTTCTTATAAGACTCTGTCACTGCAAAGTTGCAGTCGGTCAAGATTTTTTTTAGTTCATGAATCTATCATCCAATGTTAGCTATTCCTCCTAGTGATGTCTCATTTGCATATCTGAGACGTGTGCCATTTATGTCTATTCAAGTCACTGATAAAAAAAACCAGCACAGGGCCAACCAACCACAATTCTGGAAGGGAAGCCTTCACGGGAGACCTTCTCCAAGCTGCAATTGAGCTGTTCATCCAACCGTTCAGCCTGTTCTGAATTCACTTACTTGTGCTGTCTTTTAGCCCCACTGCTCTAGCTTTTCCATAAGACTTGGCTAAAGGCCAAGTAAACTATCCCTACAATACTACCCTGACATACCAGTTAGCAACTCTGCTAAAAAAGCAAACAAAGATAGATGGGCCTGACCTGTTCTAATGAAGCCATGCTACTGCTTCCTGTTTCCTTTTCAGAAGGTTAACCACCCTTACAATAAGTAGTAAAATTCTACCACAAATCAAAAATCCAGCTCAAGAGCCTCCAGTTTACAGACTGTATTCGCTTCCCTTTTTAAAAAACTAGATCAAAATTCAAGGTTTCCCAGTCCTTATGTACCCTTCTTGTACAATGTGACC
This sequence comes from Petaurus breviceps papuanus, assembly GCF_028583685.1. Classification (NCBI taxonomy): domain Eukaryota; kingdom Metazoa; phylum Chordata; class Mammalia; order Diprotodontia; family Petauridae; genus Petaurus; species Petaurus breviceps. The sequence goes on from NW_027185771.1 coordinate 3,959,564, forward strand.
TTTCAAACATCTCTTACAGCAGTTCAGTAATTACAATGATCTATCCTTTCAGCAAGTGTCATGTTCTTCTAGGCTTATTCACCTGAATTAATCAAAGGTAGCTAAGTTTCCTCTTCCTATCTAAATATTTCTTGTGTCTATTAAGTCCCTATTGGTCATTTCATCTTTTCTAATCCAAACACCTTTCTTCTTAGTAAAATGAAAATTAGCAAGCTCTGTCTTCTTCCTATTGTCAGTTATGATTGTTCCATCAACCCTGGTCCTATAGCTTATCCTCCTATATTATTTTGCTTCCTATATAGGTTTAAAATTAAATTAAATTAACCTCCCCCCTGCCCAAACCTTTGATATCCTTGGCTCTCCTTGCCAGCCTCAGCTTATTCTGAGCTATAGTGATCCTCATGCTATTCTTACAAAATCATTCCAAGATTTTAGAAGCATCTTCTACTACCTACCTTTGTCTCTATCTTCTATACATCTTTTAAAAAAAAATCAAAACTGTGTTACCTATACATCACATTAGTTTTTTTTTTTTAGGTAGCTCCATTTCCTCATCAAAATTATTTTTTATTACTTTTTAAAGAATTTCTTTCTTGAGAGAATCCCATCCCTTCTAGGATGACTTCCTTTGCAAAATATCTATTCACAGGATCCTACCTATCCTTTTTCTGAACCTTCTGAAATTTGGCCTCTCTAGAGTACAAGTATGATTATATTCAGGTGGCTTCTCATCCCATCAAAAATCTTAAATTAACAAAGTTCCCAGGGACAAGATTTGGACCTACTTTGGGGGAAGAGCAGGGGTGGAGAACCTGTGGCCTCAAGGTCACATGTGACCCTCTATATCCTCAAATGTGGCCCTTTGACTAAATTCAAACTTCATAGAACAAATCCCCTTAAAAAAAGGATTTGTTCTGTAAAACACGGACTCAAACAAAAGACCACATCTAAGGCCCTAGAAGGCCACATATGGCCTTGAGGTCGCAGGTTCCCTATCCTTGGGTCAAAGTATGTAGACAGATTCATTTCCAGGAGCTCCTCTGGAGCTCAGAGCGTACTGGGCATATAAAAGTTCAGGCTATATTTTTCACTGGCACACTACAAGAGAGGCTCTCTGCTGGTATTTAGCTACATGATAACCTGTCATGTGAAAGAGAGAAACAAGGGCAGTGCACTGTGATAACTTTCAATTTCAATCAATTCTGTTTCAAGAATCCTACCTAGCACCTAATCCACTTATAAGACCCATCTAGAAAAGAAATCATGTTGTAAAAAGATGTCTTTAGGAGTGATATGGGTCTGAAACGTTTGATGTTCATGTGAGTTTTTTAATTCTTCAGATCCTGAACAATGTATCCATATCACTTCAACTTTAGCCCAGAGTCTCAAATTTTCCTATCAAATTTAAGCAAATTGGACACTTTTCATAAAACTTCAATGCTGAAGTTGTTCTACTAAAATGCTAATAAATAACTTAGCTTTCTTCTAAAGAAAAAGGTTTAAAAATAGAATAGCTGGTAGCTAAACCCTGTCTTTAAAGGTCATCTCACACTTATTTATATAATCATTTCCCATTTCCTCATCTGAAAGGACTCACACAAAGGAGCATTCTTATTTCTCATACTGGCCTGAAAGTTTGTCCTCTACTCTTTTCCCTTTGGCCATGGAGGGGTGTTACCATAACATAACAGTGACCCAAGGATGGACTGTACATTCTAGTCACACTCTCTTCAAAACATACCACGATGTTATTTGGGTCCATGGACTCCACTGCATTCAGGAACTGGAACTGCACCTGCTGGTACTCTCGGTGGTGTTCAAATGTGAAGTGCTGAACTCCCCTTTTTGATTCTAATACTCGCATTGTAATACCTAGGATTAGTGGAAATTCTATCAGTGAACCAAGCCAATCCTAGCCAGTTTCAATAGGGCTATAACATCTCACTCACAAAACTATATGTATTAATTCAGCAATAAGGAATAGTTGTTATGGTTAGTAAAAATTAATAACTTCTGCTTTTTCTTGAGTATTTAAAATCTACTGGCAGAATTTTTGTTAATCTATATTCTCAATTCTCAATTCCCAAATTCCAGGGTTTTAATGCTTGTTTTAGATAAAATATAACAGCTAAAAGTCAGAGCTAAACCCTTTCCTCAAACTTAATTTAAACTGGTTTAGTCTAGATCTATAGAATAATTTACTCACATAACCTGCTTTAGAAAAAAACAGACAATACTAGTGGTGATACTTTGAAATACAGTAAATGGACCTGATACAGAAACCTGAATATAAAACTAACAGCACTAGACTGCCTTAAAAACACTACGTGAAAGGTTGTTGGAGGATGGGAATGCTGGTGCCCACATTTTAACACATGCTTCCATCCCAAAATTGTATCCATATGATGTTAGGCTAATATGAATATCTAAGGACAGCCATGAAAGGGGAAACGTCATGGAAAAAGTATACTCAAATGGTAGAGGAATATGGAATGGGGTACAGGCAATACCACCCTCTTTGCCTTGGGGTGATATGTTTGATGGTGTAGCTACATAAGTTTTAGGTCTTTTTTTAGTAAAGAAGGGGAAAAGGTATCTCATTCTTTCCTGTTCTATCAAGGATAGTGTTGGATAGGTGTCAACAGCTCAATTTTCATAAGCAAATTAAAACTGTTGACTGGTATTTACAATCTTAATTCTTCTGATCAACCAGAAAAAATCCAGCTCTGGTCTGCCCTTATGAAACAGCTTGGTAGTTTTTAACCCTATCTCCTCCCAAGTGATGCCCTGCTTGGATGAACATCTTAGTACAAGACACTTATCACACGGACAACACAAAGACCAAATAACTGTCCAAATACTATAGATATTGCCTGTAGTTCACAAGATATTTTTTTGATAAGAACATAAGAAGCTTGAAGGATATGAAAAATGGGAAGAAAATCTAGAATTGGCCACAGTCACAATTTGTCCTAGGGATAAACATGGACATGAATCTCCTATACAGTCATGCTAAAATTCACTATATATCAAACGGCTTGAAAACTAAATTGATTCCTATGCTTCAAAATTCCAAAGTTAAAAAGGTTAATTTTAAAAAACAAAACCTATTTTCAGGTGGTATTTGAAAAAGTAAATGTGTACATCTTAAAAGTCTTAATACAGGGTTAAAGTTAACCCTAAATTTGTGCTTTAAAAGCTATAAAATTTAATAGATGTATACCTCAAAATATTCCTTATTCCCAAACGCTAATGTATCTGTTGGCAAAAAACATCAAAGACCTCCCCACTTCCCCCTGCAAACAGCAGAAAAAACTCTGGACAAGAAAAGCTAGGTGCTAGTTCCAGCACTCTCAATTACTAGCTACTTGACCACTGGAAAATTACTTAAATGAGTTTATTTCTTCCCCTATAAAATAGGAATAATGATTCCTGCCAAACTCAAAGTGCTGCTATGAAGATCAAACAGGATAATGTGCATGAAAGTCTTGCATGAATGCTCCAAAATTACACAGAACAAGCATGGCCCCCCAAAAAAGGTTTGTAATGACAACTGATGATGACCACAGCTGGCATAAGATACCCTGCTGACCACAACCTGATGAAGCCCCAACCTGTTTTGCTATAGCGGGGCCAGGTGCTCTTTGGAGTGGTCAGCCAAGTGCTTCGGTGGTACTGACGCTGTCTCTGTCGAGGTCTGTGGATTAAAAAACAGAAAATGTTTTATCTCTGGGGACAAATTCCATCAGTTATTAATCATTGGTAAATATGTAAAAAATTAAGAAGTCTTTCACACTATAAGTTGCAACATTATAGACACAAAGCTTCATGGTCCCTGTAGAATTTTCCTTAAAAATGATACTAGGGGCAGCTAGGTGGTGCAGTGAATAGAGCACCGGCCCTCGAGTCAGGAGGACCTGAGTTTAAATCCAGTCTTAGACACTTGACACATGTACTAGCTGTGTGACCTTGGGCAAGTCATTGCCTTGCCTTCCCTCCTCCAAAAAAAAAAAAAGATACTAGTTTTTTAAAGTTTAGAACTTAGAAGTAGGACTAAAATCCCCAGCTGTTTTAAGACGTTAAATCAAGTGAAATGTTGATGTCAAACATTACAGAAGCCAAGTGTTGAGCAAAGAGCCTGGAATGAGGAAAAAAAGAATCTGGGTTCAAAGGCCAGCTCTGTTCCCTGTCTGGGTGACCCTGGGTAAGTCACTTCACCCCCTGTGTGCCTCAGTTTCCTCATGTGTAAAAGGAGGGTGCACTAGATGATCTCTGAAGTTCTTTCTGATCTAAACATGATTCAGTTCCCTGACTGATCTGACTTTCTCTAGCACCATAAAATATGGAATGCCCCAAAAGTTCTGGTACAGTTTTAAGGTATTAAAGCTGTGTTAGATAAGCAATTGAAGTTTAATCTGCACTTTAAGACTTTTGAGACACCCTATAGTATTTGCCTTGTAAACATATTTGACCAAAAAGTGTCACCTGGGATGTGATTTTCTATCATTTTTTTTTAACAGTCTCCAATCTAAATCTAATCTCAAACTGCCAACACTCCTAAGGTTAACCAAGTAAATAAATCAAGACTAGCCCTGTACCCATGTCAGGTACTTTACGCTTTACTGATGACAGGTAATATTCAATCAGGCATCCGACTTAGGTTGCCATGACCATCAAGTCCCAGAATGCCAATGGTTACTAAGAAGTCAACACAGAGTCTAAGAACATGAGTTAGGGAAAAATAATGAAAGATGAGCAACACAGATACACATTTTCCCCTCAAAAAGAAGCACTGAGCAAAGTCTATCTCCTTCTAAGGACTTTCATATACATGTTAACACCAAAGATTCCAACAATTTACTATAACTTTATTTTTCCAAAATTAATGAAGACAAATACTATTCCTTTGTATCCACAGCATACTTTTGGAATGTTATGATTTCTTGTCAACAGCTGTTTTAAATACTACTAAAGTTTAGTAGTTCAGTTTACATCAAGCTTTGCTCTCACCTCTGATCTCCAAGGACAGCTCGAGCTCCAAAGTATCTTTTCAACTCTGTCTCTGGATTCAAGTGTCTAGAGAATTAGAAATAAAAGACAACAAACAAAAGTGGAATTTTTCTACAACTGAGAATTTTTCTTTTAATCCCTAAACTCCAAATAACAAAGGAACAGTGAGAATCGTGGCCTTAGACTGACCAACAGTTAACAATCAGCGATCCTGTTCACTCTGAAGTCTGAGTTACTGCCCTCTGCAGGGCCAGCCATGGAGTTAGGCTAGGCACATGCTTCAGGGAAAAGACCAGAATGACAGTTTCTAGTACTTGCAATGGGTTGTTGAGGCATGTGTCCTGCAGACAGACGCTCCTCTCAAAAGCAGATTACCTGTCCAATTGTTAAAGATGTCTTCCACATCTTTAAAAGAATAGCAGACTAGCAGGACAAAGCGCATCCCTAACAGTTAAATAACATGACAAGAGTGAGCTAAACAAACCCATCTACCTAAAGCTGGAGAGATGGGAAAATAAGAGAAGAGAGCTGAGTTCTGTATCCAAGCATTGTCCAAAGATCAGTATCAGCGTGCATGCCTCTACAAGTTAAACTAGCTATTTGCACCTCAACCTATATGCAGAATGCCCTGTAGTGGCTGCAGGAATAAGCTATGGACCTACAGTTCACTGAGGACAAGGCAGCCGTGCCAAACAACACTGTTCCAACATCTTCCCTTGAAAAGAGAGCAGGGGAGAGGAAGGCAGGAGGATGTGCACCAAGACAGAAGGAAGTGAGAGATATTGCCTAGGGAAAGCAGAAGGAAATTTATGAAGGCAGATGAGATGTAACTAGCATATTAGAGTTAAAAAGGACTGAAGATATTTTTGCTAAATTACTTTTATTTCAAGGGAGCATTTAAGCTGGAAGAGGAGAGGGATCCCCTGAACTCCCTCAAAAAAAAAACCCAAAAACCCAAACCCTGTGACATCCAGACAAAAGGCATAAAAAATACCAAAATGAAATCCTGTGAAATTATAATGCCCAAGCTTGGCCCCAAAGAGGGCATATGAGACAGTATCTCCCCAACTTCTTTGCAGAAGGGTACAGGTGGGAGGGATGTAGAACACTGCATATAATGGCAGACTTTGGGGATATACTGGTTAGTTTTGTTTAACTGTTTTCTCGTCTTTGTTCTCTGTAATAAGGGATAACTCTATGGGAAGGGGCTACTGAAGAAGTGATTGGGAAATAAGTGGTATAAAAACCAGTGATACCAACAATATTTTTTTTTAAAAGTACTTAAAAAGTAATGTTGCAATCAAAAAACCTTTCCTAACTTTATGTATGGGGCAAAAAAGGCTCAAATTCAGACAACTCTTCAATGACAGAACCAGGGCTTGATGATAGTATCTTTATTCCCTGTTCAGGAATCCTTCCCCTATAACATGTAGGTCCAATCAAACTTTCTCTCTTCCAGGAAGAGCCACTAAGGTCATAGCCCAGAGGGTTTCCAGGCTCTCTGGACTAAGAATAACTGTAGGAATTGGCCAACAGAGAGGTTTGCTAACTCAAAAAAGTGCAAATGAAACAGTTACTCACCCCAAACATGTAGGTAACTATCTGTTTTCCTATCAGAGTGAATAAATCAGAAAAACTTGGAAATTAAGAGCCAAGTGATTTAATTTTCCCTCTCAGCCAGCAGTTAGAATAAGGAAAAGATTAACAGTTGAGTAATTTGATCTGAAATGAAGGACCACATTTTATAGTAACATCTTTCAAGAAAACATCCTGAAGAATTAAAACAAAATAAATCTAACACTTTCCAAGGAATAGTTTCCCTGCTAAACAACAGATGGGCTCTATGTTACATCAAAGGCTGGGGAAAAAAAATCCACCATTAGTCTTTTACCTGTGTTCAACATAGAGCAGAGGCCGACTCTCCATAATGACACTGCTCTGAGTCTGATTTGAAAGACCACTGGTAACTTCAATTTTCTCTAAAATGCTGTCAATATCCTCCAGACCATCATCTTCCTGCAAGCACCAAAAAAATTCAAGAGAGAATAACATCAAAATAATTCTATTCTACTCTGCCATGAGAACCATTCGACACATTAGTTATCAAGAACTTTTGTTTTTTTTATTTTTTTAAAGAGGAAGAAACAGGTAAACAGCTTTAGGATCTGGACTATGCAAACATAAAATTAAAACTGTAATGCCAGGAGAAAGCGATTCATTTCTACAACCAAAGGGGCAAAAGCATTAATTTGAAATGTATTTGTTGACAATAAACTGAACACAAATTACTATTTCCACTTGCTACTGAACTGACAAGTTAACAGAATAATAATCAACAGAGGGTGTACAGTTCACAGGAGCAGTGAGAATTATCAATTGCTTGCATGTTGCTTATCAATTGTATAAGACAGATTGGAAAAGGAAAAAAAGAGGCAGTAGAGTAAGAGGATTGCTGATTTTCCAAAGGAAATGCATGAAACAAGGAGAGCAAACCTTGTTAAGCAATCTTTTTTTCTGTTTCAGAATTATCTAAATTATACTACTACTGGGGCCTGCTGCCAGAGGCCTGCCTCAGCCTGGGATCCAGGCTCCAAGACTTCTCCAGTGCTCTATGGACATTTCCCAGAACAGACACACAGTAACTGCCAGCTCTTGCTTCCTGTCTAGACTCCCCCCATGCTCTATCTTTACCTCTCCCTGTCCACTGTGAAGCAGGCCTACCTGATGGGAGGCTGAACCTCAAAAGAGGGCCCTGGACAGTTTGATCATCACCTGCCTCCTGGTACTGTGCTTGGACTCATAGCTCAAAACTCTCCCCAACTCAATGATTCTAAACTCCAGGGTGCTGAAGTAGAAAACCTGTTCCCCCACCCCCACTGCTTGTTCCCCAAACCCTATCTCCCTTCCCTTAGCTCCATACCCAAATGTCCCACTCCAGATTTGCCCATCCCTTTCCACTGTGTCCTGTGGAATGCATACATGCTTAATTATTAACCAACTTCAGGGGTGGCTAGGTGGCACAGTGAGTAAAGCTGCTGTTGAAATTGCCCTGGTCACCCTCTGTAGCATTGACTGTACTTTTGCTCATACTCCCCATTTCCTACTGCCATGCCCAAACTCCCTCTCCACGGTCACTGTGCAGCCTTTCCCTAAGGCTCACACCATCCACATTTGTCAGTGTCACCCCAAATCCCCCTACATTCACTCTATATATATAGACAGTCGGTTGTCAAGCCCTGTCATTCCCACCTTCACCATGTTTGCCCACTCACCTAATCATCATCCTGGCAGTCTCTCACTCCCACAAATGGATTACTGCAATAGCCTCGTGGTGGGTCTCCCTGCCTCATGCTTCACCCCAAAGTTGGCCACTCTCCACTTAGCTGCCAAAAAGACTTTCTACAACACAGCTCTGACCCACTCAAAATCCTGGAGGCTCCTTGTCACCTCTTAAGTCCAATACAAAATCCTCCTTCGCTTTGAAAGCCTTCATGACCTTGGTCCTTCCTATTTTCCTTGTCCCTTCACCTCTCCCACCCCTGCACATACTCTACTGACATTCTTCATACACACTACTCCATCACCTAATGTGCTTTTTCTCTAAATGTCCCCCATGTCAGGACCTCTCTCTCTCTCTCTCATCTCTATGTCCTTAGCTTCTCTGCTTTCCCTTAAGACTTAGTTCAATTTCCATCTTCCACAGGAGGGCTTTCTTGGTCCAGCCTCTACTCCCCTAACCTTCCCTCTGAGATAAATTTCCAACTACTCTATATACATCTTATATGTACACTGTTGTTTGTGTAAGCCCTTGGAGGGCAGGGATAGTGTTTTTGCCTTTTTTTTTTATTCTAAGCATAGTGCTTGGCACACAGCAAGCATTTAAAATACTTACAGAGAAAAAAATGGGAATCAGTGTTTTCAAAACTCCTTTATATAGCAGCCAGAAGGGACAGAAGGGAAACAATAAATAATGACCAAACTACACACAAGCTTTGACTCAAACATACCGGAGTTTCTCCCATTGTGGTTTTCTTATTTTTCTTCTTCTTCTTTTTCTTCCGTGGCTTGTTATTCAGATTAGGCTGTCAAAAGAAGAACACTGTGATCCACAGAAAAAATAAGGAGCCAATGCACTGAAGAGGGTAAGAAAGGGCTCTGTCATATCAATAAAGAATCCAGATTACAATTTCTGAGGAGATTATGGACAGGTTGATCTGGGCATAAAACTCAATGATGTATCCTATGGTATGAGCAGGCTTCCCATTTCTGCTTCCAAGTCCCCAAACAGGAATATGCTTAAGAAAAAATAAACATAGAAGTAAGGAGACTAGGGGGAAAAAAGAGAGAGAAGGCTATTTTTGTGAGCTCTTTCCCTTTTAAGGAGCTTTCTAGGAACTCTTTTGGGATTGAACATAAAAACGATAGAATGCAGTGGTTAGGCACTATGAAATACAGATCTAACCTGAGTATTTTCAAACACACAAATGAGCATCAGAATCAGTAATTCAGTCCAGTGCATAGCTTAAAAAGCATTTCCAATATGTTTAATATGATTGTACATGTATAACCTCTATGAGATTACTTGCCATCCTGGGGACAGGAGATGGGAGGGAGAGAGAGTTTGCAACTCAAAATCTTATAAAAGTCAGTGTTGAAAACTTTCTTTACATATAATTGGGGAAAAAAATACACTGCTAAAATTTTCAAAAAAAAAAAAAAACATTTCCCAAAGACAAAACTCTGTAGAAACTTGAGGAGGTAGCCTATAACTCTCTTCCCCATCCAAGAGTAAATACTACAAAAGCCACTCAACATTAATTAGGAGCTGCCAAATAAACTACTGCTAAACATATACAGAGGGAACCTATCCTAAAGAAAAGGGTACCCAAATACAGAAGAGGGAAAGAGACCTGGATAGGTAAAAGAAATATTTAAGGGATCCTACTTCTAAGGTATACTACTTAAAGGCTGCCTCCTCTTTAAAACTAATGGGAAAGTATGTAGATATTAAATAGAAAACAAAGTTTTCAAGAATCCCTTGAAAAGCAGCCAGAAGGGACAAGAGGGAAACAATAGATTGGGAAACTGCACCCAAGATTTAACCCCAACAGGTCAGTATTTCTCATTTTATTGTTTTCTTAGAATCTATTCTAATCTAAACATGGTCCTAAAAGGGATATATTTAGTGGTGATACAATTAATAGCATCCAAAAAACAAAGCTACTAAGCTATGGAGATGAGACCTCTCAAGCATGAATACAGGCATAATGAAGATGGAGCAAGGCTCAATTCCCTTGATACCTTAACCTATAGAAGATCTTGCCCTTCCCAACTCTGGCACTAGATTACTCCTACTCTCTGCTGCCTCTGCTCTTACAAACGTGCTGCTGAAATAAGCTGAAGAAAATCACAAAACCAAGATGACTGGAGCCACTACAAGTTTATGCTACATAATCCCAACTAGGCCTTCACTGTGGCAGGGCAATCCTTTTATACCTGCCTAAATCAATTCACTATCTCACTCACCACTGTGGCTTTTCCAAACCCTTTTGTCCAAACCCTGGAGATTTCTCACATCTTCCCTGCCTCTGCCCACCTCACCTCCAGGTAATAATCTTACCTCATTCACTGAAAAAAACTGAGGCCATTTACAGAGAGATGCCTCCTGTCCTGTTTCTCATCCCAGTGACCTTTGGCTATCATCCTTCCTTCAACCTCCTTTCACCTAAAGAGATGGCCCTTCTCCTTGCCAAGGCAACTGCTCTTCACGTACAAGTCACCTCATTCCATCCCATCTTCTCTCCAGAGCCTTGCCCCGCCGCCCCCCTTTCCTATTATCTCAATAATATTCAATTGTTTCAGCTTTTTTTGTGGTAGCAAAGAACTGGAAACTAAGGGGATACCGAACAATCAGGGAATCACTGAACAAGTGATGATATATGAATATATAGAATACCACTACTAGTATTAGCATAAAGGGCGTGGTTTCAGAAAAAACTGGGAAAACTTATATGAAGTGATGCAAAGTGAGGTAAGCAGAACCAGGAGAACAACCTACACAGTAACAGCAATACTGTAAAGATAAACAATTGTCAAAGATTTACTAACTGATCAATATAATGACCTAGCAAAACTCCCAAGGACTCGTGATAAAAAATGCTATCCACCTCTGGTGAACTGATAGACTCTGAATGCAAATTAAAGCACATTTTTTTTCTTTATTTTTCCTTGCCTTTTCTTTTTCTTGGGAGGTTGGGGGTGGGACATGGTTAATATGGAAACTATGTTTTACATGATTTCTTACCATTACAATAGGTCAGAGAGGGGGTGGAAGAAGGGAGAATATTTGTAACTGAAAACTGAAAAATTGTCTCCCCCATCCTCAAAAAACCCTGCCTTCAGGGAGGCTAGGTGGCACAGTGAATAGGCACCAACCCTGGAGTCAGGAGGACCTGAGTTCAAATCCGACCTCAGACACTTGACACGCTAGCCGTGTGACCTTGGGCAAGTCACTTAACCCCAAATACCTTGCCTTCCCCCCTCAAAAAACAAACACCCCCCCCCACTAGCTACTATCCTATATCTTTCTTCCCTTTGGTGGTTAACTGCTTGAGAAGGCCATCTACAACAGATGTCTCTACTTCCTTTCCTTTCACTCTTTAGCTCTTTGCAATCTGGTGTCTGATTGCATCATTCAACCAAGACTGCTTCCTCCAAAGTTACTAATGGTCTCTTAATCACCAAATCTAATGTCTTTTTCTCAATCCTCAGCCTTTTTTGACCTCTGACATTGTTGATCACGCCCTTCTATTTCTCTGTAGGTTTTTGTGACACTGCTTTCTCCTGATTCCCCTCTTACCTCTCTGACTACTGCTTCTGCCTCCTTTGCTAATCATTATCCAAGTCATGTCTTCCTGAGCCTTCTTCTTTTCTCCCCCTATTCCACTATTTCACTTGGTGATCTCATCAGCTCCCATGGTTTCAATTTTCATTATCAATTATGAGACTCGTGTGCAGAGATGTTAATTGCTAATTTATTATCATATTTTATGCACATGAGTCTCAAATCTACTTACCTAGCCCTAAGCTCCCTGCTGACCCCCAGTCTCACATTTCCAATTGCCTAGCAGATATCTTGAGTTAGATGTCTTATAGACATCTTAAACACAACATATGCTAAACTAAACTCATATTTACCCCCAAACCCTCTCTTCTTCCTAACTTCTCTACTACAATCAAGGGTACCACCATCCTCAACTCCTAACTCTCTCACCTCCCCTATCCAATGGTCAAGTCCTGTCATTTCCACCTTTATAACATCTCTAATCTATACCCCTCTTCTCTCCTTTGACACTACCACCACCCTGGTGGCAGGCTCTCCTCGCCTGTCACCTGGACTATTACACTAGCCTGATGGCTGGTCTCCCTTGTTTAAGTCTCCCCACTTCAGTTCATCCTCCATTCTGTTGCCAAACTGATCTCCCTAAAACATCACATTTTAGTCTGACTGAATCATCCCCAATTCAATCAACTCTGGTGGCTTTCTCTTACTTCCAGGATCAAACATAAAATCTTCTGCTTGTCATTCACATCCCTTTATAACCTGGCCCCTTCATATCTTCCCAGTCTTCTTACACTTTGCTACCTTCGAAATGCTCTTTGATCTATTGATACTGGCCTCCATTGCCCAACTCCAAGCCCTTTCACTGGCTCTCTCATGCCTAGAACTCTCCCACTCCTCATCTCTGCTTCGTGGCTTCCTTTAGGAGTCAGCTTATGTCCCATCTTCTGCGAGAAGGCCTTCCTAATCCTTATTAATCTTGGTGCCTTCCCTTGGAGACAATTCCCAATGTATCTGTCTCTGCCATGTTTTTACCCAGCTGTCTGCATGCTGTCTCTCCAGACTACAAGCTTGAGGGCAGGTTCTGTCTTCTCCCTTTCTCTGTAGCTCCAGCACTTAGCACAGAGCCTGGCACATAGCAGATGCTTAATTACTAGGTTCCTATCTACTACACCTTGACCTTCCTCAGTAAGTGGGAAAGATTTTGTGTTCTATAAAGAAGAATGATTGTTATTCGTTCCCAAATACCTGTGAACTAGTTGTTGCCTGGTTTTCATGTGAAAGACCTTCCCCATCTCTTCCTTGGTTGACCTCTAGTTCTCCAGTTTTAGTGTCTTCATTATTCTCTGCGCCCTCTTGTATCTTCAGTCTGTAATCTTCTCCCCTTGCTTTGGATAAAAGTTCATCCTCAGGTTCTTCACTGGTTATCTATGTCAGTGAAAAGAAAATAAATTCCAAAAGTCTTGGGAGAAGTGATTGCATTGTAGACTTGCTAAGTGAAAAAAATGATGAGTTTGGACCACAGTTAGAGATACTAAGCCTATATATTAAACTAGAGAATAGGAAATATAAGCTACTTTCAAAATTGGCTCTTGGGGTGAGAAAGAAACTTATGCTCCAAATATTTATTACTAAATAGCAGTAATGTGTAACATAAAAATGTACCAACACGAAAGATTTCTCACTGTTGGATATTTCTGAAGGAATCCTATTTCAGTTACTACTGTAAATGAATGCAGGCAAAAGCCGTAGATTAAAAATAAAAATTATGGAAATCTGCATCATAGCCATATATTCTCTGCAGACATCTTGATTCATTACATCACTGTGGCGGAAGGAGGTGAGCTTCTTGAACAATACACTGATAGGCAGCTGTAATGGTTCTGAATCAAAAGAATTTTCTTTCCCTCTTCCAAACTTACCTATTACTTTAAAGGTACCATATTTTTTTAGTCACCCAAGTTCAAAAACTCAGGGTCATCCTCAACTCTTTTCTCTCACTCAGCCCACATCCCACAGCCAATCAGTGGCCACATCTGGTCATTTCTTTCTCTATGACAGCTGTTGCATGTGTCCTTTTCTCTCCATTTCTACAGTCACCACCTATATCACCATTCATCTGGACTATTACAACAGACTCTTAATTGGTCTTCCTGACAAGTCTCCTCAATCCAATTTATCCTCTACATAGCTGGCAAAGTGATTTTCCTACTCCCAACTGAATAAATTCCAGTAGCTCCCTATTACCTGTATAGTTAATCACAAACTTTTCTGTTTAGCTTTTAAAGCTCTTTGCAACTTGGCCCCTTCCCATCTTTCTAGTCTTTTAACACATTATTTCCCTCCAGATACTCATAAGTCTAGCCATAGTGACCTACTTGCTAATCTTCACACCTAATACTCCACTATCCATCTCCTTCAAGGCTTTTAATTGCTTGTCCCCTTTGCTGGGATGCATACCCTCCTCAACATCTCTGACTCAGTTCAAGGTCCTTCTTGCAGGAGGCCACTCCCTAGGTTCTCTTCCCCCTCAGCTGCTAGTGCCTTCCCCTCAAAGGTAACCTTGCACTGACTTTATATTTATCTTTTTTTTTAAATGCTTTATTAACTTCTGATTTACATCGTTCATTTCCGCCAGATTTTGAGTTACAAATTTTCTCCCCGTTTTTCCCCCACCCATCCCCCCAAAACAGCAGTCCCACAGGATATCCCCACCTCTGATCTGCTCTCTCCCATATTTTCTCCCATACCCGTTTCAACTTTTCCAGTAGGGCATGGTGGATCTCTATATTTCCCAATTACATGTAAAACAATATTGATAATAGTATATATATATTTAAAAATTTGATTTTAAAACTTTGAATTCCAGATTCATTCCCTTCCTCCCTTATTACCCACCCTTACTGGGAAGACAAGCAGTTCAGTATAGGTTGTACATGTGTGGCTAATGCAAAACAATAACATAGCAGATATATTGTAAAAGACTGACTATATTTTCCTCCCTCCTATCCCACATCCCACTTGTTCTATTCTCTACTTTGATCCTGTCCCTTTTCAAAAGTGGGTGCTTCCAACTTCCCTCCCCCCAAGCCTGCCCTCCCTTCCATCATCCCCCCTCACATCCCCTCCCCCCCTATTCTCCTGGAGGGTGAGATCCCCTATTTAGTGTGTATTTCCCTCCCTCCTCAAGCCACATTCAATAGGAATAAGGTTGACCCATTCCCTTTTGCCTTCCTATTCTTCCCCTCCATTGTAACCATTTTCCCTTGCCTCTTCTGTATGAGATAGTTGCCCCACTCTGTCTCTCCCCATCTCCTCTCATTATATCCCTCTCACCTCTTAATTTCACCTTTTAAGTATCATCCCTTCCTGTTAAATTGGTCCCGTGCCCTCTATCTATGTATACCTGTAAACATATATACACACATTCACATATGTATTCATATGCCTGCATACCCTCATATAAAGACATATATATATATATAATATATATATATTTCTAATCCCTTCAACTACTGAGAAAAGTTTCATAAGTTACAATTATTGTTTTTCCATGTAGGAATGTTAATAGTTCAACTTTGGCCAAGTGGCTCAGCAAGCAAGAGCACCGGCCTCAGTGCCGGGACGACCCGGATCAAATATGGGCCCAGACACCCAGCACCACACCCAGAAACAACAACTGGCCGTGCAACCCCAAGCAAGCCACTCAACCCCAATTGCTTAAAAAAAAAAAATAGTTCAACTTTGATAAGTTTCTTTTGATTTCTTTTCTCTGTTTACCTTCTCACGCTTCTCTTGCTTCTTGTATCTGAATGTCAAATTTTCTATTCAGCTCTGGTTTTTTCAGCAAGAATGCTTGAAAGTCCTCTATTCCACTGAATGACCATATTTTCCCCTGAAACAGGATACTCAGTTTTGCTGCGTAGGTGACTCTTGGTTTTAATCCCAGCTCCCTTGACCTCCGGATTATCACATTCTAGGCCCTTCGATCCCTCTAGTGTAGAAGCTGCCAGATCCTGGGTTATCCTGATTGTGTTTCCACAATATTCAAATTGTTTCTTCCTGGCTGCTTGTAATATTCTCTCCTTAATCTGGGAATTCTGGAACCTGGCTATAATATTCCTAGGAGTTTTCTTTTTGGGATCTTTTTCAGGAGGTGATCGGTGGATTCTTTCAACCTCTATTTTGCCCTCTCGTTCTAAAACATCAGGGCAGTTTTCTTTGAGAACTTCCTGGAGGATGCTTTCCAGGCTCTTACTTTGGTCATGGCTCTCAGGCAGTCCAATAATTTTTAAATTATCTCTCCTGGATCTATTTTCCAGGTCAGTGGTTTTTCCCATGAGATATTTCACATTGCCTTCTATTCTTTCATTTGTTTGGATCTGTTTAACAGCATCTTGATTTCTCATAAAGTCATTAGCTTCCATTTGCTCCAATCTAATTCTGAAGCAATGAAGCAATGAAGTGTCTGAGGCCAGAATTGAACTCAGGTCCTCCTGACTCCAGGGCCGGTGCTCTATTCACTGCACCACCTAGTCGCCTGAGATCAGAATTTGACACAGAAAGGATTAATGTCCATATGTATATGCATACTTTCAACTTTCTTTCTTTGCATTCTAAAGATATTTTTGAATAGGTAGTGTTTGAGGATTAACCACATGCCCTCCTTTTTTCTATTAATGTGGATGCTCAAGGGTTGACTATATTCATTTATTTATTCAGATTTGTTTGAAAAAGATTTATTGAGCACCTATCAGGTGCATAGCACCATGCTAGTTGCTGGAGAAAATGCAACCTTTAGTTGAGATAAGAGGTTCTGCCTTTATGGAGCAGATAAGTTTAAAAGACACAAACAATGCATAGATAACTAAGATTTAGTATTACCTGGTAAATGCATCAGGGAGTTACAAAAGAGAAGTACTATGTGAAATCCTAGAGGAAGATTATTTCTTTTTTTTTTTCTAAAAGCAATTGGGGTTAAGTAACTTGCTCAAGGTTGCATGGCCAGTTATTTCTGGGTGTGGTGCTAAGTATCTGAGCCCGGATTTGATCCCCAGGTCATCCCGACACTGGCGCCAGTGCTCTTACTTGCTGTGCTACCTGGCCACCCCGGGAAGAACATTTCTAATGGGAAAATAGGGAAGGGAAAAAGGATAATAGGCATATCTGTGTGTGTATGTATGTACACAAACACAGCTTAATGACAGAAAGATTCCCTTTGAATTAGAATATCAATATCAATAAAATAATTAAACAAATATTTAGATAGTTAGGTGGTAGTGTAAATAGAACACTGGGTCTGGAGTCAGGAAGACCTGAGTTCAGATCTGGCCTCAGAGATAGACTAGCTAGGGGCAGCTAGGTGGCACAGAGAATAGAGCACCAGCCCTGGAGTCAGGAATTAACTCCCCCCCTCCAAAAAGAAAAAAATTTATATATATATATATATATATATGAGACTAGCTGTGTGACCCTGGACACGTCACTTAACCTATACCTGACAGTTTCCTCATCTGGGGGGATCATAACAGCACCTACTTCCCAGGGTTGTTGTGAGGATCAAATGACATAATGATTGTAAAAGGGCTTAGTACAGTGGCCAGCACATAGTAAGTGCTATATAAATTGTTAGCTGCTATCATTATCATTAACATTATTAGCAGCACTCTTTGTGGAGTCGAAACTATGGAAGCAAAGTTGATGTTCATTGAATGGGGAAAGATTAAACAAATTGTAGTACATAAAAATAATAGATTATTATTGTACCATAGAAACTATGAAGAATCCAGAGAAATTTGAGAAGACTTATATGAACTGATGTAGAGAGAAATAATAAGAACCCTAATGACAACAATGTAAAGGAAAATCCTAAAACACATCAAAACTCAGGTCAATACAATGACCATTAAAAAGACTGATGAGGGTGGGGGAGAGGGGGACCAGTGAGTGGAGAGATTTGATATGAGGAGAGCAAGAAGGAAAAGAATCAACATCTTTTTTTTCCAAAAAAGAAAATCAGTACAGGTTTCATTGGGATGGCATGTGAGTTGGACTTTAAAGAAAGCATGGGAATTGATCAGTAAAAAGGCTGTCCCACTCAGAGGGGAAAGGAGTATATAGGAAGCATGGAGGGAGTCCAGTTTTACTGCTACAAAAAGTACACTAAATGGAAAAATGGGAGTTCCTGGCAAAATATTTTGCAGGCAATAAGGAACTACTAAAGATGTTTGAACAGAGAAGGGACATGACCAGACCAATGTGTGAAAAAGATAATTCTGGCAGCCCCAGGAGAGAGAAGACTTGGTAGAAGACTGTGGCAATGATCTAGCAGGTGGCGGAAAGGGACTGCAGGAGGGTGGTGGTGATAGGGATAGAGAAGAGGGGATAGATGCCAGAGATTTTGCAGGGGTGGAATCAAACTCAAACCAATTGTGAAGGAGAGGGAAGAGTTAAAGTATAACCCCAAGGTTTTGAGCATAATAACTGGACAAAAGATAGAGTCACTAACAGAATTACCAAAGCAAGAGAAGATCTTAGGTCAACTATGGGACCTGCTGAATTTATGGTAATGGTAGGACATCTAGTTCCATATTACTAACCATCTGCTGGATATCTCCACCTGGACTGTCTTTCTTTTTGCTTATATTAGTATCCCTGATACTTAGCACAGTGCCTGGTAGCATTTGATAACACCTTCCCTTCCTTCTATAGGCATTTCAAACTTGTTATTTTCAAAACATAACAATATCTTTCCCCCAAGAACTCCCCTCCCCTTTTCTATTGATGACACCATCTTTTTAAAGTCATCCAGGACCATAAATTTGGGTGACTCAACCCCCATATCCAACAAGTGGCTAAGTCCTGTTGATTATGATTCTGTGTTATTTACCATCTCCTCCAATTCTTTCACATTTCTCTAGTATATGTTGTAGCCCTCTCCAAGCACAATGTAACCTCCTCCAAGTCATAGACTGTATTAGCTTTATTCTTTGTGATTACAATCAAACCCTTCCCAGACACTGAGGCTACAGCACATTTTATGAGTGGAGGTGAGGCAGAAGAATGTATTGGCTCTGGAGTCAAGAAGGCTAGGGCTCCAATCCTACCTGTGTGACTCAGTCACATCATTTAACCCTTCAGCTTCTGAGCTGCACTGGTAGAAAGAGCTTCCTCACTTGGGAGCTCCTAAACCACGGGTGGGGAGCCTACAGCCCAGGAGGCCACATGTGGCCCTGTAGGTCCTCAGGTGCAGCCCTCTGACTGAATCCAAACTTCACAGAACAAATCCCCTTAATAAAAGGATTTGTTCTGTAAAACCCGGACTCGGTCAAAAGACTGCACCCAAGGACCTAGAAGGCCACAGGTTCCCTGACTCTGTCCTAAACCAATGGAACCACAGGACTCAACCAATAAAAAAATTCAAAACACTCGGGGCAGCTAGGTAGTGAATAGATCACCTGCCCTGGAGTCAGGAGGACCCGAGTTCAAATCCGGCCTCAGACACTTGACACACTTACTAACCGTGTGACTTTGGGCAGGTTACTTAACTCCAATTGCCCTCCAAAAAAAAAAAAAATCAAAACACAGTCATGGTGCCTTGACAACTCTGTTCCATAATTTTTACAATTCTGCTGGCCTGATCTGACATGGTGTCCATGATTTTTCAAATGACTGTGTTAATTTTGTACATCAGCCTCCTCAACTCCTATGACCTCCATCTTTGATCTCAACATCACCAAGTGTCCTCTTACCTAGATCCTTAGCTCTTTTTCCATTTCTCCCTCTTCCTCACTCATCCTAGTCCTAGTCTTCACCATTAACACCTTTAGTCTTTTATCCTGGTCCATCACCCCATTCTGGTCTCACCATTTCTTCCCTTCAATGTCAGCCACACAGATGTACAATTTAATTATATGTTATCTCTACCCTTGACTCTTGTGTCCTCCTTGTCCCACCCTGGACATGACTTGCCAAGTCCTAACTCTAGGTTACCCTTTCATCCACCTTCTACTTTCACCCGACATGCTGCCAAATGCTCCTAGAGAAAGTCAAACAACCAAGACAAATGGAATCATTACCAATCTGCTATTAAACAGAGTCCTTAATGCCACACAGTAATTCTTTTGTTCCTTCTTTTGATTCAATTTAAAAAGTATATATTAAGCAACCTACTACATGTTGTATTAGGTACTGGGGATACAGATAGTTTCACTCTTCCCAGTGGCTAGTCCAACCTTTTATTTCTTCTTAAAACTCTTAACCTTCCTCTTCTATGTCTCTCTCACCAGATGGTCCCCTTCGAGCTTTTCTGAGAAAATGAAGGCCACTGCTTGTCACCAGATTCCTTTTCTCCTTCACTCCACACCTCATCACCATCTCCCATTCTCTTCTTTGCTGCTATGGGGTAGCATTTCCTATTCTTGGCCACAGTACACAATTTTACGTATGCCCTCATCTCCATCCCCTCCCATCTCTCCAAGACCTTGCCTAATTCCTCTTCTCTCTCTATCCACTGGGTATTTCCCTGCCACCTATAACCATTTCTCAGGTCATTAAAAAACCTTCACTTGATTTTGTTATTCTCTCAATCTAACATCTCTTCTCCCTTTCACAACCAAACACCCACCCTCTGTACTTGTTGCTTCCATTTCCTTACCTCTCAATACTTCTCAACTTCATGCTACCCATTCTACCTAAAACTGTGCTCTCCAAGATTAACAAGATCAACTTAACTGATCATTTTAATGGCTTTCCCCCCAAGTCTTCATTCTACTTGTCCTCTCTGTAGTTTGAGAAAGCATCAACTGGGTCCCCTCCTAGATCCTTTTTCTTCGCTTGGTCTCTGGGACAAGGCCGTCTCTAACTCTTCTATTACCTCTTTGACCATTCCCTTTCAGCCTCTCCTTAACTGGATCTTCACTCAACTTCTAACCATAAACAATTAGCATTCCAAAGGTTCTCTCTTGAGCCCTTTTCTCTCTCTTTTGGTGATGTCTCCACCTTCCATTGGTTCAATATAACTTCTATAAATTCTCAAATGTATATATATTCAGCCCAATGTCTCTCCTGATCCTTAAGTCTTAATTTTTATCTGCTGGCCATCTCTAACAAGTTCAAAACTGGATTCGCATCCCCCTTAACTTCTTTATTTCTGTTGAGAACATTAGCATCCACCCAATCTCAGTCTTTCTTGGTCTTTCTCTTTCTTCTCCTGATTTTCCCTAGTTATCAATGCTCCTACAATTATTTTGCATATAGTTTTTAGCTGCTGCTATATATGCCATATTCCTTTAGTAAAATGTACACTGTCTGACAGCAGGGATTGCATTTTTCTTTTTGTCTTTGTATCTCCGGTTGCTAGCACAATACCTCCATCTGCCACTTGTAAGTATGCCCTCTGACAAATCAAAAACAACCACAAATCCAAACTGATTTTCTCCATGAGGACTCCAATATTCACAGAATGTTATGAGCTGGAAGGGTGCTTAGGTATCATTCAATCCAACTCTTTCAATGCCTCAGATATTTCCAACTATACTTCAGTTTCCTTGGGAGCAGCTAGGTGGCTCACTGAATAGAGCACCGGCCCTGAAGTCAGGAGGACCTGAGTTCAAATGCGGCTTCAGACACTTGACACACTTACTAGCTGTGTGATTTTGGCCAAGTCACTTAACCCCAAATGCCCTCCAAAAAGCAAAAAAAAAAAAAAAATCCTTCAGTTTTCTCACATGTTAAGTAGGAATAGGAGTACTTGTACTATTTACCTCACAGGGTTGTTATGACGATCAAATGAGACAAATTAAATCCATAAACCATATAAGCACTATATAAATATAAGCTTTTTATTACTTGGATACAGCCCTTCTGCTATTATATCATCATTACCATCATCATCAAACCCTTAGTGGTAAAAAAGAATTCAAGAAGTCCCTTCCTTCCTCCTCCCCCATATCACTGTTCCCCAAATCTCTCCTCTTACTCCCTGTATGACCTTGGCAAGTAATTTTAGAATAGGGACATTAGGGATCATCTAGTCCACTTCCCTCCTATAGGCCTCAGTTTCCTTATCTGTAAAAGGACGAAGTGTCAGATTAGATAAGTTTTCTTCCAGCTCTAAAGCCTATTCAACTAAAAAAAAATGATCCAGTGCCTACAATATATACAAAAGCACTGTTAGAAAATGAGGGATTTAAAAAATAAACAACCTCTGCTTTCAAAGAGCTGACATTCTACTGGGATAAACAAAGTGCACAAAGATAAGTAAATATTTAAAAAAGAGGGAGCGCTACTAACAAAAGGGTTATCGTTTTTTTGTGTGTATCATAGCCCCTTTTTGGCAGGCTGGTGAAGCCTATGGAACCCTTCTCAGAATAACATTTTTAAGTGCGTAAAATAAAATCTATAACATTACAAAAGAAACTGATTATAGCTATCTTTTTTTTCTCTCTCTCAATCTCAATGTGGAATCCAGAGGTTTCTGGGAACTTGGACAGAAAGAAATCTATCTATAGATTTATCTATATTGACAGTTTGATACAGACCAATAGACAGACAGATATCTATGTATCTAGACAGATTAACTACATAGACAGACATTGCTATCTATGTAGATAGATCTAAAGAGAAATGTAGATACATAGAGGTATCTATGGAGATGTAGGTAGATGAATCTCGATATAACTTGTATAGATACCTGAATCCAGACATAGCCATATATTCTTAGGATATATACAGATAAGCTATACAGATATCTACCTAAACATAGATAACCTACAAAAAGATTCAGCTATAGCTCTACCTACAGATATATAGGCAGATAGATACACCACATTACCCCCAGCACTCCGGGTTGAGAACCCGGGACAGGCCATCAGGAAAGGCCTCGGGCAGGGGGCGGCACCGGGGCTGAACCTCGCCGGGGAAATGGGGGGGGGGGGGGAGGGCTCCGGATTCCACTGGCTAGGGAACAGGAAGTAGGGCGTCCCAGGCAAAAACGCGGGGGCGGGAGATGGAATGTCCCGGGATCTTCCGGAGCCCGGAGGACTCCTCCCCCACCACGCCTTCGACGTGGCTCCGGTCGCCCCGCCCCAGGCTCCTTCCCGGTTCCTCGGCAGCGCCGCGCGCCCGCCCCGCCCCTCACGCCGACGCCTCCTGCCCCGCCCCCCTCTCCTCCCCTTCCCCCGCTACGCCCTTCCCTCCCCCTCCTTCTTCCTTCGCTCTCCCCCTCCCCCTCCCCGCTCCAGCCCCTCCCTTCGGCGGCTCCTCACCAGCTCGTACAAGTTGCTAATGGCGCTGCGCTCCCTCCTCCCCCTCCTCCGGCGAGGGTCGCTCGGCAGTTGCCCCACTTCCTCGTCGTCCTCCTGGCCGCCGTCATCACGATCCTCGAGGCCTAGGCGCAGGGCCCCGGGCTCCAGGGGCTCCTGGCCCCGCTGTTCTCCCCGCAGCCTCCGGAGGGCCCGGCGCGACATAAGACCCAACGGCCGCGGACCCGCCGCGCTTGCGCACTGCCGCACCGGGGCGTGGGCGGGGGGAGAATGCTGCGCGTGCGCGCTGTAAGCCGTGGGCCCACCTTAGTTCCCCTTAAATGGCTTGAAGGAAGCCAGTCACGCTTGCTCCTAGGCTCCTGTGAGCTTCGAGTCCTCCCGAGATTGGCCGCCCTGGTAGCCAATGTCTGCTCAGAAGGTCGGCGGCAGGGGCGGTTCTTAGCCTCCTGCAGCGTTTACAGATTCCCTGAAAGCTGTCTTTAGTTTGGGGATTCCGGTTTATTTAAAATTTTTTTAAAGTTCTGAACTTAAACACCACAATAAAATGGGGCACCTAAGGGGCTCCGCAGTGCGCAGAGCTCCGGGCCTCGAGTCAGGAAGACTTGAATTCGAATGCAGCTTCAGACGCTGCCTAGCAGTGGGACCCTTCACCTCTGGGCCAGTCACTTCACCTCTGCCTGCCTTAGTTTCCTCAGCTGTAAAATGGGGGTGGGGGGGAGTAATTGTAGCACTTGCCATCCCAAGTCTGTTGGGAGGATCAAATGAGATATTTTAAAACAGTTTGCAAATGCCAGTCATAAAATGGGGGGGGAGGGGGAAGAAGAAAGAAACTGCAAAACTTTATTATATTTTTCTCTTTTTAACAATATGACACTTTGGCAATCACGATAATTCTTATCAGAGCTCACATTCTACAAAAGTAAATAAATAAATAAAAGATAGCTAAAAATATAACAAGTTTGTTCCTTTCCCAAACATTAATTAGCTGATACAGTGACAAGGAAACAGTAAAAAACTATCTACAATATCCTTCTGAAGAGGCAAAAAAAACCCCATCTTTTCTGAGTTGAGAGAAAAAAAAGTGACATTCTATGCTGTTATAAAAAATAATGTGCATTTATGTATGTATATATCAAATATATATAAAAACATATAATCCCTGTGACATGAAATGTTCAGTGCATATGTGTCCCTTCACTTAATAGTGTCCTGTACCATTAAAATGGATAACATGCACAGAGTTTTGAAAACCATAAGGAGATATATAAATGCTAGCTATTAATATTGTGAGTATTGTTATTATGGTTGCAATACCTCACCAAATTTTTAATCTGGATAAAACAGTTTCATTGATAGACCCTCAACTGCCAAAGGTCCAACAATCATAGTGTTGCTATGTACTCTATACTCCTAATGGGCCAGAGGCTAGCACACTATTTGGTAATTCGATCTCATGGTAAATTCAACTTGTAATTTTAAAAGCTGCTATACTTATTTGTGATGTTGGAACACTATATGGTAATTTGATTTTAAATTCAACTTGTAACTTTTAAAGCGGTCATACTCACTTGTGAACCTTCCTTCTCTTCAGTGCAGTTTTTAAAAATGCTTTAAATTCCCTGCTTATTTTTCTTCCTTTCTTGCCCCCCTCTCTCATTTATTTCCAGTTTAAAGTAAAAAAAAAAGGAAAGAGAAAACTTTATAAACTTGATAAACAAAATAAATTCCCACATTGGCTTGTCTGATAGCATAATATCTTATTCTGCATCTTGAGTTCATCACCTCTCCATTAGGCAGAGGGCAGAATATCTTTAAAGTCATTGTGGTTGGTCACTGTGTTGATCAGTGTTCTGCCTTTCAGAGTTCTTTCTCTTTATATGTAATGTTTCCGGTTCTCCTCATTTCACTCTGCATGAGTTCATATAAGTCTTTCCAGATTTCTTTATAACAAAGCTATTAATAAGAAAAAAGTCCCCATATGCACCAAAATATTTATAGCAGCACTTTTTGTGACAGCAGAGAATTGAAAACGAAGTAGATATCCATAAGTTGGGAATGGTTAATTGTGGTATACATGGATCTATGGAATACTACTGTGCTATAAGAAATGGACATATGTAGTGAATACAGAGAAGCCTGGAAAGACTTCCATGAACAGATGCAGAGTGAAGTCAGCAGAAGTCAGCAGAACCTACATCTTTATGGAGGCTGGCGGTCCACAGGTGTTATACATTGCACATGTTTTCAGACTTTTTCAATGTATCCATCAGGTGGTCTGACTTTTTTTTTCCTATTAAAAAATACTATTTATTATATGAGATGACTCTCTGGGAAAGAGAGGGGGACAGATATTGGGTATAATTATAGATGATGCAAGAAACAGAAGGCATCAATAGAAACTCATTAAAAAAGAAACTGTCCTTTTCATCACTAAATCCAGTTCAGATCTCATTTCTGATACTACCTATTTTGGATATAATTTGAGAGCACAGATTCACTGAAATATTAATGTTTACTGTCCCAAGGAGGTATTTGAGGGCCAGATTGTGAGATGTAGAGAGAGCAGGGTACAGTGGCTAAACTGTAGGACTTTTTGGGTCTGAATCCCACCTTAATTATTTCATGACCCCAGGCAAGCTATTTCACCTCCATAGACCTCAGTTTCCTCATTTGTAAGATGAAGATAATAGAAGCATGTAGCTTTCCAGGGTTGTTGTAGGTATAAAATGAGCTAATATATTTGTAAAGTGCTTTGAAAACCTTGAAGAGTCAGCTATTATAACCAAGAAGAGCTTGAGTAACTTCTTTAAGGTCAGACAGAAAGTCATAAACAGTGTCATCGTTTCAGAGTTTTGGAGTCGGGGGAGACCCCAGTGGCTTTCTAGTCTGCCACATACCCAGAAAAGAATGCCCACTGCATGATTCTCACCCTCTCCCCATTCCAAGCTCTCCTTTATCTGTTGGTTTTTTCCCTATTACTATGTAACCTCTTAAACTTCTTCCCAGTCCTGTGAAGGGGGCTGGGAATTTATTTTGTTTGATTATCAAGTTTATAAAGTTTTCTCTTTCCTTTTTTTTTTTACTTTAAACTGGAAATAAATGAGAGGGGGGGGCAAGAAAGGAAGAAAAATAAGCAGGGGATTTAAAGCATTTTTAAAAACTGCACTGAAGAGAAGGAAGATTCACAAATGAGTATGACTGCTTTAAAAGTTACAAGTTGAATTTAAAATGTGAACAAATGCATGTGACATAAGCTTTTTTGGGGGATATATTGATTGCTTTTATTGAATTTTTAAAATCTTTTTTCTCTTTTTTGGCTAACTGTGGTTGAGCCCACCCAGAGACCAGTGTCTTAAAAGTGTTTTTAAGGCAGCTAGGTGGTGTTATGGGAATAGGAATTTAAGATCTTCTCTGCTCTTAGGCCCTTTGATAGGCTTAAGTGACTCTGAGAACCTTCCTTGATTTGAAAATATACTCTGCCCCATAATAGGCTGAATGTGGTCACATGGGAGGCTTGTTTTTCAGGAATGCCTACACCTGGTTGCTTTTTTGATTGGGCAGCGGTTCTAGAGGGCTGTGACATTCTCTGACCCAGGAGGCTATATATACCCTGATGTGAGGTTTTGCTTTGGGGTTCACTGTGATAAGAATTGTGTGATTTGACCAGACAAGACTCTGGGCAGCCGTTGAGCCCCCCTACTTTGAAAACCCAGATGTTGGTGCTTCCCTCTCTGGTAACTGACTAGGTATGGATGTAATGGTCAGACAGTTGGAAGCCTGTCTACTGATGTTTCTCTGTATTTGTTGTTTGCTTGTAACTTGTTTGTATTCTCTGAAGTTCTGGGTGCTGACCTTTTCCCCCTGAACTAGGTAAATGACTTATGTTTGATTAAAGCAAGATTGTTAACCCATTTTGAGTTGTTTTCCTTTAGAAAAGCAGATCTAAGAACTTGTGTTGGCAGCCACCCTGGGGATGCTGGGTTGCTTGCTGCTACAGGTGGCTACAGCAGATAGAGCATAAGACCTGGAGTCTGAGAGCCTCATCTTTATGAGTTCAAATCCAGCCTTGGACACTTGCTAGCTGTATGACCCTGGGAAAGTCACTTAACCCTGTTTGCCTCAGTTTCCTCATCTATCAAATGAGCTGGAGAAGGAAATGACAAACCACTCTCGTAAATCTTTGCCAAGAAAATCCCAAATGGGGTCATGAAGAGTTGGACCCGACCTAAAATGACTGAACAATGTTCACAACTAAAGTGTTTACTATCTATCTAATCTAGCTATTCAGATTTAGCTTAAAGACTTCCAGTGAGGGGGGAACACACAGTCTCTCAATGCAATCCATTCCCCTTTATGGATATCTCTAATTATTAGGAAGTCTTTCCTGAATTCAGCTTAAATCTACCTCTCAAGTATTCCTTTTTTTCGGGGGGGGGGGGCAATCAGGATTAGGTAGCTTGCCTAAGGTCCCACAGCTAGTGAGTGTCTGAGGCTGGATTTGAACTGGGGTCTTCCTGACTGCAGGACCAGTGCTCTATCCACTGGACCACCTACCTGCCTTCCCCCTCCAACCCCCAACCTCTGCTGCTGATCAGAGTATTCCTTTGATCAAGCTGAGTCTGCTCTCTGAGGCCAAATGGAACAAATTTAATCTTTTCTCCACATGACAGTTTTCAGATATTTCAGGACAGCTACTTGTCTGTGCCACACACCTCCTCCCAACCCTAGTCTTCTCTCTGGGCCAAGTAGCCCCAAGTTCTTTCACCTGAACCTCTCAGGGTATGAACTCAAGGCCCTTAACCATCATTCATATTCTCCCTCCTGTACATGGGCTCCCACTTAACAATTCACCTGTGTGACTAGAACTGACCATAATATACCAAATGTGATATGACTGACAATAATAATAGCAATAGTTAACGTTCATCTAGTGCCTAAACTGTGCCAGGCACTTATGTGAAGCACTTTTATGATTATTATTTCATTTTAACCTCACAACAATCCTGGGAGGTAGGTGCTGTTATTACCCCTACCCCTTTTTTATGGATGAGGAAACTGAGGCAGACAGAGGTTAAGTGACTTGTCCAGGGTCTCACAAATGTCATGTGTCTGAGGCTGAATTTGAACTTGAGGTCTTTCTGACTCCAGGTCCAGCTGCTCTGAGTGAAATACTGTCCAGTGAAATAATCACCTCCCCAGTCCTGGAGTCAGTGTTCTTCCATGCAGCCTATAATCACATGAGTTTTTTTTGACTGTCACATCACATTACTGACATATTGCTCTGGTAGTACACACACACACACACACACACGTTTTTTCTGATGGACTCCTATGTAGCCACACTCCCTCTCTTCATAATATAATTTCATGGATACAGGCAGTAGGGGGTTGAGGGAGGGGAGAAACTTGTTTTACCAGTTTGGGGTAGGATAATATTTTAGATTAATTGTTTTGGGGATTGAGCATAATTGAGCATTACCTCTCCCAAGAACACAGTCAATGTGTGTCTGAGGCAGGACTCTATAATTGTATAATCAATTTTTGGAACTGTGTTTAAAAAAAAACAACTGTGTTTAAAGAACCCAAGGAAGAGGATGAAGGCTCCTGGGATGAAATAAACAGATGGGATTAAGAATCAATGAATCCACAAGCATTTATTAATCACTTAGCCCAGTGCTGGACCCTGAGATGAAAAAACAAAAATGAAACCTGCCCCCACCCTCGAGCTGCATAAAACTGTGTGATTAAGTTCAGTTTGTAACAGATCAGGTTATAAGCCCTTATAAGCAATTGCTGTAACTAAAGGTAAAATCTTGAGAGGACGGGAAAGCAAAGACACAACGTGGAACACATATAGGCAATGTATATCACATATAATGTAGAAGCCTAACTTTACAGAAAATTCAGCGGCCAACAGACCCTTGCCTCATGTTCTGGCATCCTCTTTCCAGAGGTTGCTTGGGTTCTGATTGGTTGGTCTGAGGCACTAAGTCCCAGCTAACCCTCAGTGGAAAGCTGATGTAACCTGCCTTTTCATATAAATGTCTACAAATATTATAAAACAGTACTGTATATTAGCACCACACCTGGAAACCAGATGCAATCACTGAGTACTGTTCCCCTTTTGTTAATAACTGGCCCTGTCCTCTGCCAATCACAGGAAGCCCATCAGAGAGCAGAATCTTAAAATTAAAGATGGAAAAAAAATCATTCTAGGACTTCAGGATTACAATTTGTCTGGGAAGGTTTTCCAGTCACTCTGGGTGCCCAAACAGCTTGTGATTTAGATAGCTGAATAAAACACAAACTAGAAGAGTCCAGAGGAAATTGAATTATTCAGTGTCTGAAAGTAAATGAAAGATTATTGTAAGGATGCCCAATCCCTCTTCACTTCCTCCCAAGGTGGGACAAAGGGAACTGTACTTCTTTGCAAGAAGAGAGATTTAGATTAGATACAGGAAGTAATTATGTGCACAGAAAGATCGGGATGCAGAAATGAGTTACTAAGAATAGCTGGACTTCTTGCTAGAATCATTTAAGTGCTGATGTTCCTCTTGGTCTTAGAGAATTTTCTAGGTGCTACAGCCTGAAAGGGGATGATGTGGGTTTAGTTTCCAGCCAGCACAGGAAGAAAAGAGAGAGGACTGGGGCTTTTAAGTGATATTCCTGCTGGAAAATCACCAACAGTAAATGGAAAACATTGAACAAAGTTGCTGCATTGTTTCCACCATTACCAGCTTGGCAAAGAACCTTCAAGGTTGGAACCTTAATCTTTTGGCTATGAACCAAGATGAGGGAATAAGTAACAGGCTTAGAGGAGGTAGAGGAAGGGAGAACAAAGTGTGCAGAAAGTCAGGAGCTCAATCTTCTAATTCTGTGCTCCCTTTCTCTGTGTTCCCTGAAATTGTTTCACTGAAAGGCCAGGGACCCACTACTGTTCCTAGCTCTGTGCCTCTCCCCACCCTCACCTCATCTTCTCCTGTAGCCAGGAATATGCTGCAACCAGCTCCAGTCAACCAGGAGAGCCAAATGTTAAATTTTTAGAGTGAGCATTCTGTTGTCATTGTCGTTGTTGTTTAGTTGCATAACACCATGGATTTAGTTTGTGACACTATAGATCTGTCCATAGGGTTTTCTTGGCAAAGATACTGAAGGAGTTTGCTATTTCCTCCTCCAGCGTGTCCCCATTTACAGAAGAGGAACTGAGGTAAATATGGGTGAAGTGACTTTCCCAGGGTCATACAACTTGTAGGTGTCTGAGGCCAGATTTTGCAAATACTATGAATCAGGGCTTGATTTATTGTTTTATTGATTGTATAGACTTAGAAAAGTTTTAATTATACAGATTAAACGTAAAAGTGTGTCACATGTACATTTCCCCTTCCTCTTCCCCCCCCCCCCAGTGAAATGGGTAAATATGTCATATATAAAAGAGGGCCATTATACACTTATTAGCACAGGCCTGCCTGCAGCACCCATA
>NW_027185771.1:3990168-3994598 GCF_028583685.1 Petaurus breviceps papuanus
GGTCATTGTGCAGTTGTTATCATCTGTCTGACTCTCCATGACCTCATTTTGGCATTTTCCTGGCAAAGATATTGGAGTGGTTTGCCACATCTTTCCTTCTCCAGTTCATTTTACAGATGAGAAAACTGAGGAAAACAGGGTTAAATGACTTAGTCAAACAGCTAATAAGTGTCTGAGATCGAATCTGAACTCACAAAGATAAGTCTTCTTGTTTTCAGACCTGGCAGTCTATCCACTGTGCCCCCTAGCTACCCCAATAGTAAGGGCAGAAAAATACATTTCACCAGAAAGCATGTGATAGGTTCTAAGAGGATAAGAACTGAGAGGATACCGCCATGGGAGGAAAGCAGGGGAAAAGAAGAACATGAAGATGCCATCTACTGCAGGAGCTGGGGGTCATTTTGGAGCCATGAAGATGATGGAATGACAGAGACATTTCCCCATAAGCAAGAGAACAAGATAGCTCAAACAGAGATGCCAAGGCTGCCTTCATAAAAATTCCAAACCACCCCATCCTCTCCATCTTCTGACTCCAGAGTGGACTTCACTCAGACTTCTCCCCATTGGACTTGTGAGTGTTTGGAGAGGATAAATGATGCAAACTACACTGGAAGGAAAGGGAATGAGATTGTGCTCCCTGGCAGTGGAGACAATCACTTTCTGTTCCTTTATGTCCCATTATGAATAAATGTTTTTGTTTCACTGCCATTGGGAGCCTCAGGATGGTAGTCATTCAATCAAGAAACCTAGACAGTTCTTGACCTCAAGAGGCTTACAATCTAAAGGCAGAAAATTATGCATTAAAGAAAGCTGAAAATGGGGGTGATGGGCAAAATCCAAAGAAGCATAGTGCAGTGGGAAAAGAAAAGATACTTGGCCTGTAAGTCCTCTTTAAATGGAAGCTTTGGGAGGAGTTCTTTGCACCCTCCAGAGGGGCAATAAGTCAGTTGAATGCATTGGAAGCAACCTAACTAGAGAAGTTTCTCATCGTTTTTCAGCAGAGAGTGGGGGCAAAGTGAATCAGAGAGTATCAATTACTGAGAATCTCCTTGACAGGAGTCTAGTCTGGTTGGCAGAGGCTAAGATCTAACATTCAGGTTACACATGAAAAACCACCCCAAATCTTGTGGGTCAGCTATTGAGAACTTGATAGATTCCTAAATTGTAAGACCTGGACAGGACTTTAAAGCTCACCTAGTCCACCTCCTTCATTTAGCAGATGAAGAGGCTGAAGCCCAGAGAGGTCATGACTTGCCCAAGGTCACACAACTAGTTTGTGGCAGAACTGGTTCTTGACTACACATCTCCTGACTCCTGTTTCAGAACTCAATGCTATACCATGTTGCAACCTTTGTTAACCTCAGGGAGTTTTTAGTGGGTGGCCTATGGGGGTCTTCTGTCCTGCCACAGTGGTTTATGACTAAAAAAGTTTGAGAACCTCTGCACCAGAGTTTTCCTCTAGCCTCTCTTTTCTTGAACTGAGCCTGAAGAATTTGAAAAAATAGAACCTGCTTATTACCAGGCAGTATTTCTGTATAGAATTCCACCCTGACCACAGGTTTCTCATGAACCTAAAATCTCCATCTTGAAGCAATGATGTTTCTATTCTAAGCATTCTAATAGCAAACCAAGAGAGAGCATCCCTATCCTCCTCTCAATAGAGTTCCAAGCTAGACAAGGCAGGGACAAGCAGGTTTTGCCCATGATATTCAGCAATCCCAAGTGAGAGGACTTTGCAGCTTTTACCTAAAATATCTTGAACCTGAACAGTGAGTCAGGGGTAGCTTATCTATCTACAGAGCTCTCCAATCAGTCCTTAGATGGATGCAAAGATCAGAAGGGACAGCGAGAAGTACTTTAAATTCAGCTTTCTATCATCCCAAGTACCAGCGTGGGAAAAATATTTAGGCAAAGCCTAAACAGGCCGGGCATTTCTCCCCTTTCCTGGGCAGACCAGTTGCTAGAGACAGACCTTCTGCATTCTGGCAACTGACTTCATTTAGCAAAGCTTTCCATCTCTAAAATTCTAGTGCTTTATTTTCCTTAATGCTCTTTCCAAGGTTCTGGCGTACATGTAATTTAAAAAAAAAAATCTTGGTTTTCCCTTAATTCAAGGAAAGCTACCTAATGTTAGAAGTCATGGATAGCGTCTGGAAGGCCAGGGAGTATAGTTATACTATGGGAAATCTGTCAACAAGCATTTACTAAATGCTTACTTAACTGTGTTCCAAGTACTGTGCTGAACACTGAGGATACAAAAAGACAAAAAAACCCCAAACAACATCACAGCCCTCAAGGAGTTTACATTCCAATGAGGAACACAATATGTAAATAGGTGAATATAAGAAATATACGGAGTAACCACAAAGTAATCTGAGAGGGGCCAGCACTAGAATCTGGAGGGGATATGGAAAGCCCTCTTTTTTTTTTCTTTTTGGAGGGCAGTTAGGGTCAAGTGACCTGCCCAAGGTCACATGGCTAGTTTTTGTGTTAAGTGTCTGAGGCCAAATTTGAACTCAGGTCCTCCTGACTCTAGGGTTGGTGCTCTATTCACTGTGCCACCTAGTTGCCCCTTGGAAAGCTCTCTTGTAAGAAATGAGATTTGAGCTGGTTTTGAAGGAAGCCAGGAGAAACTAAGATGAGGAAGCAGAACGTTCTGGGCATGGGGGATCTCCAGTGCAGAGACATGTCCACAGGAGTTGGAATACCGTGCCTTAGAAATTGCAGATTAAGCTTTGTTAAATTTTAAAGTATGTAGAAGGCAGAGGGGGGAGTGAAAAAAGCATTAAGTACTTAATATATGCCAGGCACTGTGGTAAGTACTTTATAAATATTACCTTGTTTGATCTTTACAACTGTGACCTCATGAGGTAGGGACTATTATGATGCTATTATTTTTACAGTTGAAGAAACTGAGGCCTAGAGACTAAGTGACATGCCCAAGGTCATAGAGTTAGTAAGTGTCTGAAGCCAGATTTGCACTCAGGTCCCGTCTCCTGAGTCCAAGGCCAGTGCTCTAGCCACTGTGCCACCAAACTATCCCCCCAAAATGTCATTTTAAATGTAGCTTGACTCTTTTGGTAGCTAGAAAATTAATGTGTAAGATGAAGTTGGGACATATGAGGGGAAAGACTAGGAACAAGTCATGTGATGTTAAAGCATGTGCAAGTGTTCATGGTATAAGATGACACATGGTATACCATTGTCACAGGTATAAGGACAGGGCTTGGTAGAGGGATCTTCATAGTGCAGTCACCTGTATTGAACACAGCCAAAGCTTACTGAAAGAGAGCAGCCCTATCCCTTGGAGGACATGCAGCAGGTTAACAGCCCAATTCATCCTTTGGAGAATGTCCTGAAAATAGAAGTTAGATGGTTTTTCCTATAACCCCAGAATCCACAGCCCAGGAATAAGAATCCTCATGAAGCAGTTGGTATGACTTAAGCCAAATAAGACTTTATTACACTGGGAACAGTCATATATACAGAGGAGAGGATCCCACAGAACAGATCAGTCTTTATGGTGCATTTCTTTTGCACTGCCCTGTGGCTTTGAGGATCCTGCTGGGAGTCTGGCACCCTCACCACACTGGGCACTGTATAGACACTGATGTGTGTGACTGTTTATGTAGTGGAGGGCTGGGGGAAGAGGGAGAGGAGGCAGGAGGGTTACTTTGGATAGACAGGTAGGTGATGGCCCAAGGAAGGAGAGATGGAAGTGCCCCTTGATTTAAAATGCAGACTCTTCAGGCAGACATTATAATAGAGTTTTAATATCTCAGTTCAGTTCTCCTGATAAATCCCAAGGTCTGGGATTGACCCTAGAAATGCTTCCCTGGGAAGCTCTTGAGAATTTTCCCTCATTGGGGCTGAACTATAGGGCTAAAACATACAGAGATGGACATCCGACTAGATCTTCCTAGGGTACACTGACCAAATCCTCTACTCTTGGCAGAAAACAGAAGCCATCTAACTTGGGCTGAGGGTGGATACCCATTTCTTTTTCAAAAAGGTAGAGGCACCAGAGGCCTGGAAGACAGCATGACTTGGAGGGCACTGCATCTCTTCTGGAGAACCAGTGGGCCAGATTGAAAGGAAGAGGCCCAGAGGTATGGCAGCCACAGCCAACATATCCATTCATCCCATCCCTTCTCCAACAGGTGCACTGCTGAGCTAAGCCCCTCAAGCCATCCACTCTTCCCTACTTCGGTATCAGTTCACAGAAGGACTTGTCTCAGATCCCTGTAGAAGATGGCTGGTTCTGCTGCCTCTGCTACGCATGTTCCACCCCCCCACCCCACCATGACTAATAGAATCCAAATGACTATCGATGCATCCCTCCTGCTGTATGGCACTGAAGAATGGGGAACAAGGGGAGAGGGAGGGTGGATTTCGGTGGCAATAAGGGACAGATGGATGAGAGGAAGGTG
>NW_027185771.1:3994608-4024702 GCF_028583685.1 Petaurus breviceps papuanus
AATTTCAGCACTGTGGGTGATTGGACGTCCCAACTTCCCAGGCTCTTTTCATTTTGGCTGCCCTGCCATCCTTCCCTACTATAGGCAGAACAGACAAAGGGAAGTTGATCAGGGAGAGAGCCTTCTTAAAGAAGTTCTGGAAAACTCCTGAGCCTCCTGAGAAGGAGAGATGTTTATGAAAGTGGATGAGGGAAGGCACAAGAAGGGTAGGTTAGAACCAACTAGTAACCATTCTTCCCTCTGCCCCTAAGCCCTTGTGTACACCTCAGTGTACCTCCCAACCTCCACTCACACCCCCAAAGACAGCCCTGAAAAAGTCAAGACCCGCTAGACTACTGGGACCAGGGACTGCTCATTTAGATTCACATAGGAAGGAATCTCAACAGAGCTAAGCATTCCTAGTGGAACTCATCCATCACTGCACTAATGTCCTTTACCCTTTAAAGTCTAAGTCTAAGCCAGAATAAGTAGAGGCAGACAGGCTTAATCCACCCCAGGACAGAAGGAAATGGAAGTTTCATTGCCCAGGACTTTCATCTAGGGAACAGAAACCGTTTCCTCCCCTCCTTGACCTCACACCTATAGTGAGAATAAGGAAATTGAGGAAACAGCAAAGAGTCAAATCTTTGCCAAAAGCCATCTAGTGACTACAAGGGTTGCTGTAGAGTAGCTAGAAATCTCCCCTCCAATTTTTCTCCTCTTATCCCTGACTTATCCTCCCCCTCCTAATCTGGACTCGAGAAAATTCATTTTTCCTTCTACCCTATCTTTGCAGACTTTTCTGCCCACTTCAATAGGGAGGGCCATGTCCTTTCTCATGGGCCTTCAGAAGAGTCCCAGAGTCAGCCTCCACCACAGAAATGCCTGGGAACCCCAAGTGCCTCTGGGTGAGCCCTGACCCCAAAAGAGGATCTCATCTTTTAGGTCCCAGTAAACAATGTATATAAATATATAGACTGAATATATTATATAAATGTATCTATATATGTATATATGTACATGCACAACTCAGAGGGCAATTCATTTACCCAAGAGGTGGTTCTAAGTGGAGGAGCTGTGCTGAGTGGGGAAGGCTATGGGCATGGTTTATGACTGGACTCCATTCTAATTTGACCCAAGAGATAGACTTGGGACTCAGAAAGTACCACCCAAAGCTTGATGACTAGAGCAAGGCAATGTTGGAGAGACAGGCCTCTCTCATCATCATGCCCAAAGGGAGTGCTTGAGGAACTCAGGGCTGTTAGTCACCAGGATGGAGAGTCTGAATAAGGTGGGGCTGTGGGGGGTGAGAGGGAACACAGAAGATCATCACTTGTCCCAGGCAGTCCTGGTGTTAGGGATGTAGAGGGACTGAGTCTGGCGGGCCCTCCGGGGCGTGGTGTTGAGGACATCCACACTCTTCCGGCTGGAACAGACCACATCCACTACAAAGCTAGTACAGTCACTGCAGACGTCCTTCAGGATGCAGCCATGGGCATAGATGTGAGGGAATTCTTCTTCCACGCTGCGCCATTTTGTCCCCTGCAGGGACCTGTGAGTAAAAGAGTAGAAGGGTAGGGAAGGTTTGAGTGGGTTTTTTGAAGGGGAGAGGAGGTCAGTTTAGGAGAGTTAGAACAGTGTGAAACAAGAGATATTTCCTCCAATCTAGAAAGTTCAACCAAGCAGTGTTTCCTCCACACTAGGAACTCAGTGGTGCTTGGCTGATTTCCTACTAACACCAGTGACATTTAACTATTGATGTTCCCCACTAATATCCCAAATGATCTGTATTCTGAAATAACTGCCTTGAGATTTTCTCTAGGTCCAATGTGACAGACTGAGATCCTACAATATTCTTTTCATGTACCCTCCCCCCCCACCCCCCCCACCCCCCAAGTTAATTCCTGGATCTCCATGCTAAGGACACCATGAAAAAAAACCAAACAACTCACTGAAAGACATCTCTCCTCCGCGTCAGCATGGCTTTGGCAGTCACAGCCTTTTGAGGGCTCTCAAAGCCCAAAGTGTAAACGGGAATGTGTGCAAACTTTTTAGAAGGCATCTTTATCTGCAACATAAATACAAGGGAGAGTAAGGTTGGGGGAGCTTTCAGACCTTGGGTAACATCACTGACATGAAGAAAGGCTAGCAGAGCATTCTCCTTCCCAAGACTCCACAATGGCTCTGGCTTCTATTGTCTCTAGGGTAAAATAAAGACCCCTCAATTTGGCATTTTAAACCCCTTCTCACTTGGACTCTAATGTCCATTTCCAGAATGATTACATATTGCTTTATAAGCTAGCCAAACTTACCTACCTGAATTTCACTGTACATAACAATCTACATCCCACTTGCATTCTTTAGCACTGGCCAGCCCCCAGGCCTGCAATCTACCCCCTTTTCACTTCCATTTCCTCTTCCAACCCTTAGCTTGTTTTATCTCCTTCAAGAGACCTTGCCTAATTCCTCCAGTTGCTAGCACTTTACCCCCTAAAAATGACTGATACAATCTTTACATGTTATTCTTACTTGTCTATGTACATACCTAGCTGACAGTTACCTGTATGACAATGTAAAGTTTCACATCTGTAGCACCAACCCACACATGGTTTATTCTGCTGGAAACTGTCCCCTCTGGGGGAAGATCATTTAGTAAGAAAGACCGCGGCACATCGCTCTGCCTTCCCCAACATCTAACCCCTCGGACCAAGTAGATGGGTCATGCCCACCATGACCGAAACCCTCTGGGAGCCCTGATCAGGATTCAGGTACGTCACTCACCTTTATGCTACAGGAGGAGCAGACAGCTCTGAAACAGAAAGAAGGGAAGGGTGTTTTTTGAGAAGAACAGGAGTCAATGAAACCCCTTCTTCCCCAATTCCCTTGCATCTTCTCATCACCTTCCACCCACTCCTGTTCTCCACCTGGTCTCTACTCCATGGTATTCTTTTATTTCCACTACACTTTGTACAGGGTTCTGTTCTCTCTACTTGTTCCCACTCCAAAATACCTTTTAGTCCTTCTTGATAGTCCTTAGACTACTTCCTCAGATGCTTTCCCTTTAACCTTTGTATCTCCCCCTAATTACTAAGGCTTCTTACTTTGGAAGGGTTCTCTGACCCTAAGAAATCTAGGTTTTAAACTTGCAGCTCAGCTGAAGATAATTTCCTAGATGGTAGAAACCAGGATTTAGTAGGCCCTGAAGTCCAAGCTTATCAAAAGCCAAAAGATCATGAATTTAATGCTGGAAAGAGATGCAGTTCGAGGACCCAGAAAGAAAAGTCACTTGCCAGTGGTTTCCAAGGTACTAACAGCAGAACTGGGGCTTGAAGCCAGACCACTAGTAGACTCCAAATACAGAGATCTTTCCACCACATTTTGCGGCTTCCTCAGTTTTTGTGTCCCTTTCTCTGAGTGTTTGTCTCTCTGCTTCTGCATCTCTTTTCAGACAAGAAAATGAAGTGACTTTTGTAAGATCTTAAGGAAGCAGGGATTTCATATTCCCAGACAAGGGCAGTCTCAAAGGCCCTATCCAGATCCAGGTCTTGGAAACAGGAATGATCACTTAATTTGAAGTCAGAAATCCTGGGCTGAAATCCAGCTTATTACCTGGATGACACTGTCAAGTCTTTTAGGCCTCTGGGTCCCAGTCTCTTCATGTATAAAATTCAGAGGTTGGAATAGATAATAATGTTAATAACAACATTTACATACCACTTTAAGGTTTGCAAAACTCTCAGCAACTACTATGCTGCATAGTAGAAGTAGGTAGATGACCTCTCTGGTCCCTTTCCAACTCTAAAATCTATGGTCTTTTATCTCCCCACTCCCCAACACACGCACCTTTCCCAAGTGTCAAGGCTAATCAATGGTCAAAGGCTCACCTTTTACAAAAGAGACAGGTAGATGGCCAGGAGAACAGAGGGAACTTGGTTCTACAGCAGCAACAGATCTGTAAGTCAAGGGGGAAAAAAAGCAAAGCTTAAATTAAGCCTGAGCTCCAGACTGCTTTGAGGTCTGCTCAGCAATATCAGGGATATTGAAGCCTTGAGGGTCAGGACCACCTTACCTTCCCTTTCTTCAGGCTGTTATACAGTTCTTTATTCTGCAAGAACTTTTCCATCTCAGCCTTTACCAGCACCCGGCGCACATTGATCACCTCCTCCACAGTCAATGCTAGGCTCTCCACTGGATGGCTGAATTCCTATGGGTAGGAAGAGAATGGTGGGTTCAATGCCATTGGCATGAAAGTACAAGTTTTAAATCTTCCAGGAGGACTAAACAAGGTCTCTCTTCTCTGTTGAATCTATTTTGGACAGTGATGCTAGACTTCCTTCCAAATACCACTTTATTGTGTCATTCCCCTGCTTATAGCCTATTACTAGAAAACTTAAGTTTCCCTCCCTGTTTTTACTCTAGCAGCCAGCCCAAATACCTGGGAATTAAATGAATTTTTCAGTTGTAAGAAAAAAAAAGGAAACAAGGTTGGGAGGTCATGAGGAGTTAAGGGTGAGATTCAGTTAGGCTCACAGAAGATGAAAGACATTGAAAGAAGATCTGAAAAGGCTCAGTTGCCGGGGAGGGGGGGCAGTTTTGAGCATAGCTGACCTTAGTAGTGCCTGGGGAGTATAGAGAATAGGTGGAATCCCTAATAGCCATCAGTAGACCTTACCACCTCATCTTCCCCGCTTCCTTCTCCTCACTTGCTTATTCCAGGAGAGCAAAGAAACTTGTTCTTAGAAATCCCGGTAACATTCTCAAATAAAGTGGGCTAAGAAACAAGGAATCACTAGGTGGGGCCCCAGAGCTACACCCACCAAGTGGCGAGGTCTGCGCCTATAGGATTCTGCTCTGCCACTGATTAGCAGTATATAGAAAAATACCTTCATGCAGAAATGGAACAAAATGTACTCTGGGAGGCTAGAATAAGATTTCACCCCAAATAGTAGATGTCATAGTGAACAGGCACTCAAGACTTGTTGATCCTTGATATATTGAATCATATCCCAGACTGTTCATCTCAATATTCAAAGCTCTCTGTACCCATCCTTATTTGCTCCCATGCTTCAGTACACACACTTTGTTCCAGACAAGTCAGTCTTCTGGTCGTTCCCACTGCCCACTCTGTTTCCCCTACCATAAATATCCTCCTCTTTCTTTTATGCCTCTCCAAAGCTTATAAATCTTTTACAGCCCATCTCAGATCCTTTCTGCTTCATGAGGCCTCCTTTAATACTAGCCAACACCAATTGACACTTCTCATTATTATCAATGAAAATTTGCTGCCAACTATGCATCTTACCTCCCGTAGGTTATGATCCATCTCCGTGCTAATGATTCCCAGATGTACAGACCCAGCTGAGCCCCAAGTCACCAAATGTCTAGTATATACTTTGATCTGAATGTCCTGAAGGCAGGCATCCCAAACTCAACATGTCCAAGACTGAATTCCTCTTTCAAACCTCCTTATTTCAATCCAGGGCATTACATGTCAGTTACCCAGAATCGAAATATCACTATCTCCTGGGCCTCATCCTTCCTCACTCCACGAGTCTTACGACACAGTGGCAGGGCTTGGACCTCAACTTGTCTAACTCCTAGCTCACTGGTTTTTCCTCCTATTATAGATTACTTAGTGAGGCAGTTTACTGCAAGTTGTGAGAGATAATTCATTTGAACCCCTACTCTATTCCAATCAGTATTAATCAATTTGATATGATTCTATGTGGGTAGTGGTTATAAATTCTATATGCCCCAAAGCTGTGAACTGCAGATTATAAGACCACTTGCTTCATCATAGGAACTAGAGGCCCTCCATTCTTGTTTTTTCTTGTTGTGGTAACCAAGCCCATCATTGTGGAGGTGACTCAATGACATGGAAAATCCAACTTATTTTTGTACCTCCAGATTCTTTCTTGTCCAACATGAGCAAGTGACTATCTTATGACCACTTAGTCAGTAGAGAAACTCCATGCTTCACCCAGTCTGAATATACCTGCTACTGTGTCATTATGGGCCTTCAAGAGCAAGGTCTATCAACCAATGAGATTCTGTATTTTACCTTGCCTCTTTTGTCTATTTGGGTATCAATCTCTATAAATACAAGGTCCTAGAAGAAAGGGGCATCTCAGATTGTGAGGAAAATCTGAGGTCCACGTCATTAAAGGGGACCATGGGCCCTTTAATAAAGTGCTGTGGGCTCAGAGCTCTGCCTCAATCTCTTTTATTGTAGGTTGGACAATTTTAATCCCCACAAAGTAACACATTTGAAACATAGCTAACAAGTGTCCACCTGGATAGAAGGTCCACAAGGAAAAGTCAGAAGGTGAACAGGAGGAGCAGGGATTAGAACAAAATTCAGGTACCACAAAACCCAACCCAGTACAGCACTAATATGCCCTATCCTGACCTCACCAGTTCCAGTCTGGACATTGGCTATCTAAACATGCCTAACATTCTTTCAATCAGCAGTAGCAAATCTTTCCAGCAGGTGGCAGTAAATGGTCTACCCATAGGGTAAGGTTGGCTGTGTAGTGCAGGTGGCTGATGAGCAATACCTTC
The DNA here is from genome assembly GCF_028583685.1 of Petaurus breviceps papuanus. Classification (NCBI taxonomy): domain Eukaryota; kingdom Metazoa; phylum Chordata; class Mammalia; order Diprotodontia; family Petauridae; genus Petaurus; species Petaurus breviceps. Next base: position 4,001,149 of record NW_027185771.1, read on the forward strand.
TATGTTAATATGCTTTCCTGGGCATTCATACTGCAAGGACTGAGATACACCGACCCAGACCATACCCCAACAGTTCTCCACTGCTGGCAAGTTTGAAGACCGCATTAATGGATTGTACTCAAAAGATAAAAACAAAGTACTTAGATGATTATATTATTAACAACAACAATCAATTAAAAACTAGCATTTACAGTATAATAGCACTTTAAGGTTTGTAAAGTATTTTACAAATATTATCTCTCACTTAATCCTTATAACAACCCTGGGAAGCAAGTGCTATTATCATCTCTGTTTTCAGATGAGGAAAAGGCAACCGGACTAAATGGCCCCAAGCTCAGAATTTTGAGTGACTTGGCTGCCTCCAAGCTACAAGTAGAGAGAGACCTTTGTCCTTGGCCATGTAATGGCAGTGGGCCATCAGAATGGTATCCACTACTCACCAGCCACAGGTGTTTAGAGTGACTGTCCAATGCTGAACTCCCCTCTGGTCTTTCCTCTCCTGAGCCAAGAGAGCTGTGGGCAGGGGAACTGGATTCCTTAAGGGCCTTGTAGTTAAGGGCAAATGAGCCTAGAAGAAAAAGGTAGATCTGGTAGTCAGCACAAACAGGAAGAACCATCCCCAGTTCCTGCCTTGGGTAAATGGTTAACAGGTCAGAACTTCTCCTTCCTTAGGCTAGGGTAGGACTCCAGGTGTTCCAGGTTGTCTCTCCCAATCAATCAACAAACATTAAGGGCCTGCTATGGGCTAGACACTGTGCTAATGCTAAGCTCTGGGGATAAAAAAAAAGAGGTAAAAGATGGTCCTTGCCTTCAGGGAGCTTATAATCTAATGGAGGAAACAACACGCTAACAAATATATATAAAAGCAAGCGATATATAGGATAAATAGGAAATAATTAATAGAAGGAAGACCCTGGAATTAAGAAGGGTTGGGGAAGACTTCAGTGTCCTGGAGTCTCTTTCTAAGCCCTGTACCCACCCCCACCCACAATTAAATTTGTCTTTAATAGTTGATTAAGGTGTATTTCATGCTGCTTTGTCCCAGGTGTAAGAACTGCCTCTTCCAACTCTACCACTGAGCTGGACAAAGTCAATCAGTGACAAGCTAGAGAAATAAGCTTTTCGTCCAGGCTGTGGAATGAAATCTTTGGGGCTCTGAGAATAAGCTAGTATGCTGGGCAGGATATATACACATGGATAGAATTCTGGCTTCTCAGCTTCTTTAGACTATGACCCTCTCAGGAAGAGATTGAAAACATTGGAGCCCCTGGTGGAATGTTACTTGTGCCCAACATTCCTGACTGAAGGAGATGCTGCATTTCAGTTAAAGGTTGGTGAAAAAAAAAAAAGGTGATTTTTTTCCCCCTTCTATTCAGGTTCACAATCTGTTCATGTACCTTGCTCTAGAGGGAAGGAAATCGCTCTTCTTATTTCTCTAGTTTTTGAAGGTTTACAAAAGGTCTTCCTTACAATAGCCTTATGAGGTTGGGAGTAGAAGTATTGTTTTCCCCATTTAACAGATGAGGAAACTGAGGTGAATTAGTTTGTTCCTGACCATACTAAGTCTCAGACTGGGATTCAGTCCCAGTTCTCTTGAAGTCGAATCCAGGGTTCTTTCCACCACACTCTGCTGTCTCTTACCAAGGTTCAAGGGAGCCTGGGCAGGGCCACTCCCATGGCTTGGAGGAGACAGGTGAGAACAGGAGAGGGAGGGTTTACCATGGTCTGTGGTGTCTGTCCTCCATGTGTGCATGCTGCCTGAGCGGGGTCGGGATTCCAGCTCCTGCTCTCCCAGGTGGCCAGTGTCCGACTGGAGGCCCATGGCCATTTCACTCTGGAGCTGGGCCAGGTCATGCTCAGAGAAGGAGCGGTCCCGCTTAAGGGGCAGCAGAGAGCTGCCAGGTCTCTTCATCTCCCCACTTGGAGATTCTTCCTCCTGTGGGGACACACCAGGACTTACTGATCACCTTATGGACACTAGCTGTACCTCTAGTTTTACAAGGAATTACTTGGGCAGACATTACCATCCAAAGGGAATACCTTGCTTAATAACCTGGGCCTTCTCTTTGTTCTCAGAGCAGGTTAAGATTTCTTGGATTCCAAGAGAAGATAGAAAAACCTACTGTCTGACTGGTCTCATTGTAGGCTTGAGTCCTCATAACATGACAGCCTCGAGCTTAGGGCCACATTACTGCAAGGGCTGAGCCTCAAAACCTTGAAATACAGAGGCCTTAGCAAACAAACCTTCCCTGCTACCTGAGGGTTTAGGGCAGGGGTGGGGAAGCAGCAGCCTCGAGGCCACATGTGGCCTTGAGGGTGCTGCTTCTGCACCCCTGGTTTAGGGACTCCTCAAGGAAAAGCCTTGAATCAAACTAACTTAGACTTATCAGACTGTAAGTGCATTCCAAACAAGGGCTAAATAAGGGCTGTTCACTTTTATATCCCCTATGGTACCTCACACAGGGCCTTGCACATAGAAAGTGACTGATTTTTTTAAAGTTGAATTCAAAAAAGAACCCTATAGTCAGCAAATCAGCTATAATAATGATGATAGTAATAGCTAGCATTTATTAAGCATTGAGTATGTGCCAGATTCTGTGCTAAGCACTTTTCAGAGATTATCTCATTGTTCCTGACAACAACTATGGGAACTAGGTGCTATTATTATCCCCATTTTACAATTGTAGAAAATGAACTAAAGAGCAATTTAAGTGACTTGCCCAAGGTGACACAGCTAGTAAATTTTCTGAGGTCAGATTTGAGTTTAGGTCTTCCTGACTCCAAGCCCAGTGCTCTGTCCATTGTGCCACCTAGCTGCCTATAACCAAACTCACCCTGTAAAATAGTCAGTCAGTGTTATACCCATTTTACAGATGAGAAATCTAAGGTTTAGGGAAGTCAAGTGACTTGCTTAAAAAAAAAATCACAATGCCAGTAAGTGGCAGAATGAGAATTATAGTTTAGGTCTTTTGACAATAAACCAAGTGATCTTTTCATTTATGATTGATTTCATCAAGTTAAAAGGCCTGACACAGAGCAGGAAGGGATCTATTCTGAGTAGGTGGGGGGTTGTTTCCTTAATAGAGGTCTCTTAGGATGGATGAAGGGGCTCCTAGTTTGTAGAGTCCCTGCCCACTCACTTTCCCTGGGGGCACAAGGTCTTGAAACCAGAAACAGAAGATGTTTCCCAGGATTAGGAAAGAGGGCTGTTAGAGGCTCACAGGAGTTAAGCAAGTGTTAGGAGGGGATTTAAAGATTATTATATAATCCAACTCCCTAGGTTGACAGATGAGAAAATAGATCTAGAGAGACTAGGTCACACAGGCTATAAAAAGTCAGAGGTGGGACTCTCATGCCTTCCATCTCCATATTCCAGGCTCTTTCTCCTTTACACCCCATTTGGTCTTTGCCTAAATACAAAGGTGATGTGGATGTGTTAATATAGCACATTAAGCACTGTATGACAACCTTAGGAGGTAGGTGTTATTATTAGCCCCATTTTACAGATGAGGAAACTGAAGACTGAGGTCAAGTGACTTGTCCAAGGTCACACAGTTAATGAATGATCTGAAGCCAGATTTGAATCTGGGTCTTCCTGACTCCAAGGCTCTATCCACTGTGCCACCCAAAGAGACCCCAGCTCATAGTCAGCCCTGTTCCCTACCCTCACTGAAAGATTCTTACACCCCAACTTCATTCCAGAAAACTGCCTCCCAGCTCTTTCTCTGATCTCTCTTCAGTATAACTCCATTAGTTGTCACCTCAGAAATGTTCATCTCTTCCATCTCTGCCAAGGTGGGGGCTTTCAGCAGAACCCGTGGCCGCGGTGGGCGCTGAAAGGTGCTCCCAGCACCTGAGAGGGACAGGTTTATGCAGGAAGTAGACTTCACATCGCTGGAGCAGGCATTGAGAATGCAGGGCAGGGAGCCAAAACCTTAAAGGACAAAGACAAGAAGGGGGCGAGGATAAGTAAAAGCAAAGGGGATAACATGAACTACTCCCAATAGACTTATTGGACATGTTGACACTCAGAAGGCTGAGCATAGAGGGCTTCAATGAACCTCATAAATAAAGAAATTCCTGAGTTAGCCTCTGAGTTGTGCCCACACTTAATCCCTGCCCCTGGTGAAGGAGACCAAGACTGATGGATCTCTTGAGCTGAGGAGTTCTGAGCAACAGTAGGTCTAAAGCCTATGAGGTCTCACACTGTCCAGCAATATGGTGAGCCCAGAGAATGAAGCTGGAACATCGGACTATCTCAAGAGGAGTGAACTGGACCCTCAGGAGGGGAGAATAGGTAGAAAATAGTACAAAATTCTGGTGTCCATCAACAGTGTGACCAGACCAGATAGGGGGGATCCAGAAGAAGAAGAAGAAGAAGAAGAAGAAGAAGAAGAAGAAGAAGAAGCTCAGAGTCCAGATGCAGGAAACAGCCTTAACTATCATAAGACTCCCATTTAAGAGCAGACTACAGCAGAGGGTCTTTTGATTATGATCAATAAACATTTATTACCAGATACTATGCTAAGTTCTAAGGACACAGAGCCAAACATGAACAGTTCACATTCCACTGGAGAAAAGGAAGAAATAAGGACAGAAATAAATGCAAAATAGATCAAATTATGTTTTGGGGGATGAGAAGAATCAGAAAAGATATGAGTAGGAAGTGATACCAAAGTCAGACCCTGAAGGATGCTAGGGATTTTGCAGTTAACATAAGGAGGGAGAGCTTTCTAGGCATGGAGGGCAGCTGATGCAAAATCATGGAAGTAGGAAATAGAAAACATTCCCTAATTAAGAATCCAGTGTACCATAGGTTAACTCTGGTTGCCTGCTAGTCCTTTTGTGTATATGGCTATGTACATTTATGTCTATTATTATATTCATATATTATATAACATATAATATTCAAAATACATAAATAATTTATATATAATATGTCATATTTATGCACATTTTTTCTATTTAGGAACATACTGTATCTCTCAGGTTCTCCTCCTCCATTTATATTTCAAACTCTTTGAGGTCATGTTTTGTACCTGTCTGTTGACCATTTCTTCTCATTTATACCACACTTTGTGATATAAATGTCAATATATTGAAATACTTGGCTGTATAAATTGGACAGGACCATTCCAGAAGCACTTGACATCCATTATGTCATTTGACAAGAGGTTCAGTAACTTGTTAAGGTCACATAGAGACCAAGAATTTGGCATTAATTCCAACTAAACCATTGACTTCTCATTTAGTACAGAATTTTTAAAACTGTGTCCTATGGAGGCTGAAAAATATGGAGACTGTATTTGAACTTCTCTTAGGATTATCAATTCAGAACTGTGAGGAGCATTAGAGGTCATCCAGTCTGATCTTATCATTTCCAGATAAGGAAACTGAGATCTACAGAGATGAAGTGACCTATCCCCAAGGTCTTACAGGTTAAATCCAGGATTTGAACCAGGTCAAAATCCAGAACTCTTAAGCACTGCACCATGGTCCCAAGTCTTAATTTCTATTCTAGTTATTTGGGTGTGCGGCATCACCTTTACAAGACGATAATCTCTATGAGAAGAGTGACAAGCATTTTATGATTCAAGGGTATGCCAGTAAATGTTTAACAACCAGCTCTTTGAAATGTATGATAAACTTTTTAAATTTAATGTGCCTCGTTAACATTTTCTCACTTTCTGAAGTCTAGACAAACAAAACAATAAATCAAGACATGACTTGTAGTCATTTTACCAATTTTCAAATGTTCACACTGAAAACTTAATAGGTCCTTGCTCTGGCACACCTGTGGTTTTATTCAAACTTTTCATCTCCCAAAGTTCATCAGGGCTCCGCAGCCCATAGTTGCTCAATAAATATTTTTAAAATTGAATTTAGAAGTGGAACTGGGCTTACATGTTTCTTAAGATTAAGCTGGAAAGTCAGAAAGACTAAGATTTGTCTAAGATCACATGTCTACTAAATAGAAGAGCTAGAATTCAAACCATTTCCTTCTTCAGCTCATTTTAAGATAAGGAAACTGAGGCAAACAGGATCCTCTGGTTCCAAATTCAGTGCTTTTTGTAATTATACCATTACTAATTTTTTAAGAAATAAACTATCCTAGTATATGTTCAAATTGTGAAATTTGGGGGGTAAAATTCAGAGGATTATATATTTTGTTACTAAAAACAAGAATATTTTTGCCATATGTCTTAACAAAATTTAACCATGTGTTCAGTAACTGAAATAGCTTTACACACACACACACACACACACACACACACACACAAAACACACCCCATTCCGTTTTCTGCTTCCCACTCACTTTTCACCTCCTTGCAATCTGACTTCTATCCCTACCTCTCAACTTAAAACTCCTCTTTCAGGAGATACCAATGACCTTGCTATTGCCTTTTCTTATCCTTCTTAAGCTCTCTGTAGCATTTGACTTTATTAATCAACCTCACTCTAGAGATTGTCACCACCAAGAAGCAATTAAGTGGCATATTGAACCACTAGAATAATAGAAAAAGCATTAAACTGAGGGGTTTCAATTTTTTAAGTCATGGAAACTTTTATGTTTAAAACAAGTTATGTAACACATTCATCCTTTTTCAAGGGCCTTTTACATGCCCTTAATTCTCTAAAGACAAAATGACAATCACCACCTCTTACATTTGACTGGAGGGAAATAACATGTATGGATCTAAGTAGATACCATGTAAATACAGGGAAAATTGATGAGCCCTGATGATTGGGGGAATGAGGAAAGGTCTTTTAGAAGCAGATGGCATCTGAGCTGAGCCTTAAAGTTCAGGGCTCAGTATCTTTGCCAAGAAAACCCCAAATGAAGTTGTGGAAGGGTGGGATGTGACTGAAAGACAACAACCTTGAAGATTTCCTAGTTCAACACCCTTATTGTGTAGAGAGAGGTGAAGAACTTGTCCAAGGTCACACAGGTAGCAGGAATGACGACACGCAATTCAAGGTGGACAAAGTTCTTTCTTTGCAACAATCCTGTGACATGGGTAGCATAAATATTATTTATTAGCATTTTAAAGATGGGATAACTGAGGTTCAGACAGGTAAAATGACTTGCCCAACTAAAACAAGTAACAAGTGGACAGGTCAAGTTTTGAACCCAGGTCTCCCTGCTCAACCCAGTTTGCATCAGTTTCCTTACCTGTAAAATGAGCTGGAGAAGGAAATGGCAAACTACTTAAGTAGTTTTTTTTTGCCATGAAAACTCAAAATGGATTCATGAATTGTCAGACTGAAAAGACTGAACAAAAGTACCCACTATGTGCCCAGGGTCACACAGATAGTGTCTGAGGCCAGATTTGAATTCAGGAAGATGAGGCTTCCTGACTCCAGGCCCTGCACTCTTACCTGTTACTGTGCCACCTAACTACCCTTATATAATTATCAGAAGCTCCCTATATAGATATAAACAGGAGTTGTAACTATGGTGCCACCTAGTACTTAATGTTTATTGACCAGTCTTTCTTAGTCTCTTTTGCTGAATCATCATTTACATCCCCACCTGCTGTATGTGGGCACTGTCCAGGACTCTCCTGAGCTGTCTTCTCTTTCTCTGTTATCTCTTGACCATTTCCACAGCTCCCATGCTGTTTCACTAGCACCTCTAGGCAAGTAATTCCCCAAAGTTTCAATTGCCTCCTAGACATTTCCCCTGGATATACCACTGGTATCAAACTCAACATAGCCAAAAAGGGATTCATTATCTTTTCCCATTAACCCACCCCTCTTCCTAAAGTGCCTATTTTGGTTAAAACTCTTCCAGTCAACCAGGCTTGCAACATAGGAGCCTACATTAACTCTTCACTTTAACTTTTCTCATATATCAGCTATGGTTTTTTCATCAAGAATGCTTGAAAATCCTCTATTTCATTGAATAACCATATTTTTCCTTGTAGCATTATACTCAGTTTTGCTGGATAGGTCATTCTTGGTTTTAATCCTAGCTCCTTTGACCTCTGGAATATCATATTCCAAGCCCTTCAATCCCTTGATGTAGAAGCTGCTAATTTTTCTCATATATCTAAGCCGCAGCCAAGGCCTGTCAGTTCTACCTCCCTGAAGCATCTTGCCCTTCATTCAGGTTCTTATCCCCTCTCCCCTGGGGCTATAGCAATAGCCTCTTAAATGGCCTGGCTACCCCAGCCTCTCCTCTCTCTAATCCACCCTCCACACAGCGGCTAAACCATTCTTCCAGTTTGATCACATCTCCCCTGCTCAAGAAGCTTCCAGTGTTTCTCAATTGCCTTTAGAATAAGACATAAAGACCTTCACAGTCTGCATCTATCTTTTGTCTCCAGGCTGATTATGTTACTTACTCCTCCTCAAATATTCTACATTCTAGCCAAAGTATCCTTATCATTCCCATCTCTCCCCACCCCCATGCCTTTGTATAAAGAATGAATTTTAAAAGGCATTTCATAAGTAATCACTATGTGTAAGGCGCAATGCTGAGTCCTGGGTGTACAAACAGAAAAAGGGAACAGCCCCAGCTCTCAAGCTCACATTCTAATAGAGGATACAACACATAGAAGGGTGCAGCCTCAGGTCCTTATGGTATGGAGGCAAGACAGATGACGGTCCTTTTTGTGTATGACTACATTGAAACTACATCCACTTTTGTTGCTGAATCTTTTAATAAGTTCCAAGGACTTGGGGGCTTCTAGGCGGTCCCCCACACCCACAAAGCTCTCCTTTCTCACTTCTATCTCTTGGAGCCCTGAGCTCCCTTCAAGGCTCAGTTAACATGCCATCTACTCCTAAAGGCCTTTCCTCATTCCCCTAATCATCAGGGCTTGCCTATATCTACTCACTATTTTTTTTTTACTTATTTCTCTCCAGTCGAATATAAGAGACAGAGATTGTCTCATTTTTGTCTTTATAGATGCTTGGCACACGGGAGGCCCTTAATAAATGGAGGAATGAATTATATATTTTTTTAAAACATAAAAGTTACTATGACTTTAAAAAAATTGAACCCTCACCCCCAAGTTTAATACTCTTTCCACTCTGCTAGTGGGGTTCAATATACCACTTGATGGTTTCTTTTTTTATTTTTGCTTTTTGGAGGGCAATTGGGGTTAAATGACTTGTCCAAGGTCACACGGCTAGTGTTTGTGTTAAATGTCTCAGGCCGAATTTGAACTCAGGTCCTTCTGACTCCAGGGCTGGTGCTCTATGACTTGATGGTTTCTGGAGGATGATAATCTCTGGGATGAGTAGACTGGATCAACCTAATGGGGTATCTTTTATCTACATATCCCCAATTCTGAAGAGGAGATGGGGAATTGGTAAGTGTATAAATGTGTGTGCACTGAGGAAAGGTACTGCACCTTTAGAGTTCCAGTGTGGACCCTGCACAGGGCGTAGCTTCCTCTCCTGTTTAATCTCCTCCAGGATCTTCTCATGGAGGGTTCTTTGCTTCTGGGGCAAGGGCCGAAGCCTTCTTTCTGATACCTGCAAAAGAGAAGAAACATAGGAGGCAATGAGGGGGTACAGGCTCTGGGAACCCCCTTGAACTCTAACTGAATCTTCCCAATTGATGAGGCATTTGCCTGAGGCCATAGGCCTTTCCTTGTGGCTCTGCCCAGACCTCAGTTACTAGCCTAGCCCTCCATTGTCCATCTACTTCCCACCCTTGAGCCTATCAAAATATCTATACCCAAATCAACTGTTGCCAGACCTCATTAACTCCTCCTGAAGACCCTCCCCAAACTCCTCCCCTAGACCACCCCTAGATTCCTCCCACAACCTTTCTGTATATAAGACACATCTTGACTCCATGGGGTGTGAGAGCATCATAGAATGACCTAGCACAGTCTCATTCTGTGTCAGATGATTCTGGCCCGCCTGCCCAATGCAAGCCTTACAGATACTGAGGCTCCTTAAGAGTCTACCCAATATGGCGAACTTTTAATAAACTTTGCTTTTCTTTGGCTGAGAGAAGACTTGAGTCGAATTCATTCGGCAGGACCCGGTGTGTTGGTATTTTGGGGTCTCAAGCACCCCTAACCCTACACCTCTTGTATGGTGATCCTCTTCATTTTTATGGTTTCAAGCAAAATGTACTGATAGAATGTGGGAGATAATTGGGAGGTCATGGTGGGACACATTAGAGACCAGGTAAAGCACTTTGTAATAAAGCATAAATAAATGTGTAATTAATATTATGATGCCCATATTCTCCACTCCTATCTTTGCAATGTCAGAGAGAAGCTAGGAAGCCTCCTGGAACATTACATGAACCCGCCTCTGAAGGTTGTATGGGGCAGGTAAAGGCCACTGGATGAGCAGGTATGGATGGGTCTGAGTTCTAACAGGTATAACGCATGTAGCAATGAATTCATGGATCCATCTGATCATTTACGGCAGTAAAAAGGATCCCGGGTCATGGAGGCAGAGAACATTCTCCCTGAGCTCCAACTTGGGTGTGTCCAGGAAAAGAACCAATCATGATTCCTATTTACATAAAGCATTAAGGTTTTTCCCACAACAAACCTGTATTGTAGGTAGGGCAGGTATTATCCCTCTTTCACTATGAGACAGAACAAGGTTCAGTTGGGTCAGCCCACAGTGAGCCATAGGAAAAGGAAGTATTGTCATTAACTTCAAACCAAGATCTCTTAATTAGGAATTCCATCTTCTTTCTGCTATACCGCACTGATGAGCCATCACCATTGATGATGACAATAATGGCTGGTATTTAGGGAACACTTCAAGCACTCCAATAAATATCATCTCATTTTATCTTCTCAATAACTCTAGTGTTTGGAGCCAGATTTGAGTTCTGATTGTCTTCCTGACTCCAGGCCCAGTGTTCTACCCACTGAACCACTGAGCTGCCTACACCATCTCCACAGCCCCAGATTCCTAGGATATTTTTCAGTAGTGGTCAGTTGAGTCTGGTCTCCCGTCCTGAAGGGATATTAAGAGGTTCTACCATGGAAAAGGTCCTGGAATAGTGTTTTCCTCTCCCTCCAAACCAATGTAGAGTGCGTATATGTGTGGGGAGGTCAGTTGCCTTGTTTCTTCCCAGAGTAGAAAACAAAAGTAAAGCAGTTTCCCATATTAGCACTGGGAAGGAAAGCAAGCCTCAGCTCTGTCACTACCCTAGGAAATGAATTTCAGGGGTTTCAGACTAGACCAAACAGCAGGTCCTAACCAAATAGGACAGGAAGATTTTCTGTGGCCAGATACAAATTCCAAGAACAGGAAACATTCTGAAATTAAGAAATCTCTTGAAACTTTTTGGCTTAGTTTTGCCTCTTGACAATAGATATAGCCAAATACAGTAGGATCCTCAAGGCTGGTTACCTGCTTTAGGGGGGGCCGGGAACGGATAAAATCCAGAATGAGCTCATGGGCATCTTTCTTCACCCTGGGTGGGATATCACCGTCAACCTGGACAAATGAAGTAACAGTACATGGGAGATTAGTCAATATTGAAGGTTAGATAGTGTCCTACTATTAGAAATATTAACGAAATGGAGGATATCCTTGATCTATCCCCATTTTGCAGATGGGGAAATAGAGGCCCCAAAGCAGACTGTGAATGACCAGCAGCATTACCATTTCAGAGAGGTGAATTACCTTTTCTCACCTTACCTACCCAACACCAAGGCTTCCTGAGAGTGATAGAGCTCAGGAGAGTCCCAAGAGATAAACTTCTCTTTCCCTGGCCTAGCTACTAGCAGGCCCAGAGTCCCAGGGGACTCACCATGACCTTTCGCAGTTTGTAGTTTCGAGCCCGGATATCCTGCATCAACATCTCAAAGGGGGTCAGCTGGTATTCGGTGGGCAGGGGGTTGAACTGCTTCTCTTGGACCTTCTTGAGTTTCACACCATGACGCAACTCCCGCATCAGCTGCACCCAAAGCCGGGCCTGGAACCCATAGAGAGAACAAATATTGTTCCCACTCAACTGGCCTCTATCATAGCATAGGATTTGGGAGTTGAAAGGGACCTCTTGGGTAATCTGCTCCAACCGATACCTAAAAAGAATCATGTCCACCCAGCACCTGACCAGTAGCCCTCCAGCCTTAACTTGAGGACCTCCAAGGAGAGGGAACCCACTCTGGTAGCAGCCCCTTCTGCTTCTTGGTGGTTCTGGCTGTTGGGAAGTTTCTCCTATCAAGTGCAAATTGGACTCCTTGTCACTTCTGCCCATTGCTTTTGGGCCCAAGCAGAACAGCACCATCCCTCTGCCACACAGCAGCCTTTCCAAGGGGCACTCTTTCTTATCCTTCTCCTAGCCTGCTTCAGGTGCTCATCCTAATATAGTATGAACTTGAGACCTGAGACCACTCTGGTCATCTTCATTAACAACTCACATTTGCTTAGAGGTTTGCAAAGTGTTTTCTTCAGAGTAACCTTATTAAGGCTCATCCTCATTTTACGAATTGAAAACCAAGGCTGTGAAAGGACTAGCCCAAAGTTACGCAGCTGGCCAGGGTCTGAAGGAGGATTCTGACATTGGTTTCCCGACCACCCTCTCTACAAGACTTCCCATGAACCTTAGGGTTGAGGTTCCTTTCCATAACAAAATGCTGGAAATAAGAGGAGAGAAAGCCAGCTGGCAGAATGCTAAAATTGGATTTGGAACCCTACCCCAGATACTTCCTAGCTGTGGGACACTGGTCACTAAACCTTTCTCTGCCTTAACTTCCTCATCTATAAAATGGGGAAAAAATAATAGCATCTACCTCCCAGGGTCATGGTGAGGGCCAAATAAGATAAACAAGTCAAGTTCTTGCAAACCTTTAAGCACTCTATACATTTTATCCCAAGGAAAGAAAGTACAAAGTAAGGATTGAACCAGAGTTTCCTGTGCCCTGAGTAAGTGTTTTGGGGAGAGAAAATAACCATCCCTTACCCAGTCTTTGTGCCGGAGGTTGTCAAGCTCAGCTTGTGGCTTCTCTGCCTGGGGTTCATCTTCCCGAAGTTTGAGCAGCATCTGCAATCACATATAGTCACATTGCAGGGTCTTATAAAACTAGTCCAAATAAGAAGGAAGAAGGGCCCAAAAGGGGTTTATCCTTGTTAAGCAGAGGAAAGAGACATGGAGAAAATTAACACTTGAGTTGACACATTAACACATTCAATTGGTGGCAGAGAATGGATCTTCCCTTCCTTATTCCCAACCTTAAGCCCTTATTAGACATATTTTCCTTACCATGTTAGGTGTTGGCCTCCCAACAGTACCGTGATATGTGCTGATACTAAAGGGACAAGCGGGCATTTCAACCTGAAACCAGTAACTTTGGGGCTGGGGAAGACATCTAGGTAAGAAGGGGATCACCACAGCCCTTCCCCTTTTCTCCTGTGGACCTCTCATCTAAGAGAATAGTGATCATTCCTAGTGGGAAAGGCAGTAGTGGGGTTGGCCCACATGGTAACTCAGGGTTCTAAGAAATTCTATCCAGTGCTCTGCCAAGGAGCATGGAGAGGTTGCCAGACACACACTAGTTAGTAGTACCAGGCCAGAAAGGTACTAAAAGTGGGGCACCAGGCTGGTACTACACAGGGCAAGGATCACCATGGCAACCTGTAGGGTTAAGTTTCTCCAGGTTCCATAATAATGAGCCTGACCCTTAGAAGTGAAGACCACTCAGCTTTCAGAAATCCCACAGTTTATAGTGGAAAAAGAAAGAAAGAAAAAGTGAAAATAATCGATCTATGGCTCCATAAAGTTTGGGCATCATCTTACAGCAGCCCCTCAAGAGCTTAGAGTTTCTTTCACTAATGAATAATTACCTAAGGGACCTAGGTGGGTGTTATCTAACAAATAAGGCCGGAGATGCCAAGAACACATTACGAGCACATTCTGGGAACAGAAGAACCCAGACTGGTGCTTAGGGCATTGGGAAACACTAACAGTATTGTGGGGAGAGCCTGAGAAGGTGTGGCATTACCTTACCAATTGAGAATCAGTAGGCTTTGTTGCTGAGCATCTGAGCTGGGAATGTGAACAGAAACCACTGAGTTAATCCCCATCCCAACCCCCTATCTCATGGCTGGGGATGTTAGAAGAGCCAGTTTCTTCCCTCATTCCCTCCTCCCCAGCCCTGGGAGAAGTGGGAGAGTAGGGACTCCATCCCTTAGCCTTGTAGAACCTTTTAACCATGACTTGGTTTAGACTTGATTCCCAAGCATAAAACAGGCTCCTCTGCCTCCTAAATCTCCTAGTCCTCAAGCCAGCTCAGGAAGTTTTGGTATCTATTGTCTTCTTCCTGAGCAATAAGAGTATGTCGGCTTTTTAAAAATTCATTTTCTTTTAAACATTTAAACTAATATCGTTTATTGTTCTATCACTTTTATTTTCCAACACATACAATAAAAAGTCAATAAAAATTTATCAAGCATCGACAATATGCCAGGCACTGGGCTAAGTGCTTGGAATAAAAATATGAAAAGAAAAATAATATATGCGCCCTTCTTCCTCACCCAGGGATCCATCTCTAATAAGAATTTTAAAAAGAGGGGGGGAAATTCAAGTAAGCAAAACTAATCAATCATGTCAATCAATCATCAATCAAGTCTAACATTCCACACCCATAGTCCCCTAGAGGAAGTAGATTCTTTTATTTCTTCAGTGGATGAATTAGGAGTATTCAGTTTTGATTTTGGGTGGTAGTAGTGCAGTGTGGGCTTTTAATAATTGTTTTTACATAGAATTTGGCTGAAACACTCTGTGCTAACAGCTTATAAGGAAAGATGATCAGTGCCTCCTCCATCATTTCTTTCCATCTTTCTAGCTGGAGGATTAAACCTGAAAAGAGTGCCAGTTTATAGTCCTGAAGGAGACTCTTCCAGTTGGGGGAGACTCAGCTGCCAAAGGAAAGCTTAGTAAGAGATCAGCTATTTCAGAGATGTCTCTCATCTTCTATTCACTGAGAACTCCCAAAGCTACTTGTGAGTTGTAGGTTATTTACTAAGCCAGTTAAATTGGATGTGGGATTTTAATTCAATAGATGTTGGAACAGAATTGGAAGGGCCAATTCCCTCATTTTATAGAGGAAGAAAATGAGATTTGGAGAGGGAAAAGATGCTCCCCCGAGGTCATACAGTGGCAGAGCTGGAATCTGAACCCAGTATCTCTTTTATAATACATCATAGCTCTCTTATGAAGCACCTATGACATACCATGCTCAGCGCTAGGAATAAAAAAATTAAATAAGATGAGGTCCCTGTCCTGAGAAGCCTACAATCTAATGGGGGCAGCTAGTGTTCAGAAGGCATATAGACAAGTATGATAGAGTAGAATGTGACAAGTAGAATGTGACAAGTGCTACATGGAATTTGAGGCTAAAGGGCTTACTTTTTACCTCGAGGAGAGAAAAGGACATCAGGAAAGATTTCATGGAGGGGTAAGGCTCTAACTTGGGTGGTGAGGCAAAGGATGTATTTAAATGAGTTCAAATGTGAAGGGAGTACATTCCAGGCATAGGGTGGGGAGGAGGAGGAGGCCTTAAGTGTGAATGTTTCAAAATGGCAGTTGAGATTAGAGAATTTGAATGGGCCAAGTGGCCTAAAGCAAGGGTGTCAAAATCAAATAGAAAGGGCATTGCTAATCTGTATATAAGGATCCCTGCAGGTCACATATTAATTTAGCTTTAAAATGTAATATTACCTATGTTTTATTGTATTTTTTAACTTTGTGGAATATTTCCCAATGACATTTCAGCCTGAATCTGCTGTCCTAAGGAGTGTTATAGGCCTGTGGGCTAGTATGTGACACCTCTGGAGTAGAACCTGGCTTAGGTGAAAGGGAAGAATGTGAAATTGAGACTAAAGGTAGGTTGGAGCCTTAAATGCCAAGGTAACCTTAAGCAAATCACTGGGGATGGGAGTGGTAAAGGAGAGTAAGGGATTCTGACCATCCTCTAATCACAGGAAGTATCTGAAATATATCTCTTCTGAAACCAAGGGCCTATCTCTTCAAGAACCAAAGGTGAGATGCTGAGGGAAACATAATTAGCCAGATGGGTAGCATAGCACATAAATGACATTGGGCAGATTCAGAACAACAGAGTGTCTTTGAACAAAACTACCTGGACACCAAATGTCTATGATAAGAGGTTCAGACTTGGTAGTTCTGTTGTTGAACAACCTTACCTTGGGATTCCCTGTTCAATCAACCAAAGAATACCCAATCTCGTTCCTGAGAGCCAGAGGAGATTAAGAAAATCTGGCGAGGCTTCCTTTCAGTTATCATTTGGGATCATTGATTTAGAACTGGAAGAGATCTAGTCTAGTCCAACCAATTTCATAGATCAGGAAACAGACCCAGGAGGGAATCAACTTGCCCAAGGTCACAAAAGAAGTAAATGGTAAAGTCAGGATTTTAACTTAGACCTTCAGATTCCAAATCTATTGTCCTTTCCAATTCAATTCAATTCAATTCAATATATAATTATTAAACATCTACTATGTTCCAGGCACTATGCTAAACACTGGGGATAGGAAAGAGGCAAAAAATAGTCCCTGCACTCAAGGAGCTTAATCTAATGATTTCCACTCTGAGAATATCCATGTGTACTAGCCACAAAAGAAATCAAGATAATGATAGGAGCAGCAAATACAAAACTCCTTTCAAAAGCTCCAAGTTCATGCTTAGCATTCCTCTGCTTCAATTGTGTCATCTATGTAATGGGAGTTAATCATGACTCAAGAACATTCCCAATCCCATTAGCATTTTCCCTTCTCTTAGTTCAATAAAAACATATATGATAGATAGAGTAGTAAGAGGTCTGTTTTTGCTCTCAAAAGACTTAGCACAGTGCCTGGTACCTAGTAGAGACTTAATAAATATTTATTGAATTGAATTGAAGTGGGATGTGAATTCAGGTCTTGATGAGTCCTTGTCTAGGGCCCCAGCCACTATGCCAGGCTGTGTCTCAGTACAAAATTGGGACCCAGACAGATTAGAAGATTCTCCCAAAGTTACAAGGTCAAATCCATTGTGGAGCCAAGTTTTGGAACAGAGATTCAAATCCAGTATTCTCTCCATTAGATTACCCTGGTTTCTTTCATGAATCCTGAGGGGCTGGGAAATGACATCTCTTCATCCCTTTTTATTAGAATCATAGAATTAAGTAACAAAGGAACTCTTTCCAACTCCCTCATTTTAAAGAGGAGGAAACTGGGGCTTATGGGGTTAAATGAGTTGGTCAAGGTCACAGCTATCTAGCTCTCAATCTTCGTCACCCCAAAGTCCACTGGTCTTTCCACTTCCATGTATTAACTATAGAATCATTCTTTTGTTGCCTCCCAAACTAGAACATAGACCAAGGCCTCTATGCCCTCATAGGAAACAATAAAAGCTGGTTGAATGAATGAGAACATTGCCACTGTCATATCCCGCCTACCTCCTTGGCCTCTCGGATCTTGGTGAGAAAGGCCTTCAGCTCCACTGTCTCCACAAAAAGCGCACGGCACACTGCCTGATAGTGAGGTTGGGCTTCTTTGGAGTCTGTCAGTCGGGAAGAACACAGCCTCATGACTTGGGAAAACGTGCGTACGCATCGATAGGGGCCCTCACTGGACTCTTCTTCTTCCTCTTGCCCACCGTAGCCCTCGTCAGCAGCTCCACAGCTACCGTCTTCAGAATCGCTGTTGGTCATTAGATCGATGAGCTGCTCTAACTGGGGACTAAGCTCTCGTTCCTCACTCTCATCAAGCCCCCAATCCAGTGCTCGATATATGGCGAAACCCAGAGACTGGACCATCTGGAAAGAGAAGAAGGCATTTGTAACAGGGAGATGACATCATCACAGTCTGATTAGCACCTTCCCACCAACTAAGTGCTTAGACACCTAATTATGTTGGAGAATACAAAAGTATAAGGTGTTTGACCAGCTGGCCCCCTCTTTAGAATGTAAACTCCTAGAGGGCAAGAGGTTTTTTTTTTTTGGTCTTTCTCTGTATCCCTAGAATTTAACACAGTCTGCCATCATAGTAAGTACTTAATAAAAGTTTGGTGATTAAATGACTGATTGTTAGCTCATTTGATCTGGATGCTATAGAAGAGAAAATGTCAGGGATACAGATGGGGCAGGAAGGCCAGCTATGGGTCTATCATAGGAAACAGCCACATTAGGACAGAGGAAAGAAAGTCTCCATGCAGTAGAGCAATCCCATTCATACTAAATTTGTGCCGATACAGAATGTGCCACTTGGTAAAGAAAAAAAATCCACTAATCACATTTCCTTCCCCCTACTCTTGGTCCAAGGGTTGGGGCAGAGGCAAGAAGCTTTGCTGACTCTGTTCTCTTTTCCCTCCCTGAAGACCAGAGAGTCCTGGTTTCCTATATCTTCATTACTGAGTGAGCTGATGGGAAATATGAGCCTTGTGGGGAGAGAAGAAAACAGGCCTTAAAAGCCAGTGCTGTGTAGGGAATGAGCCAGCAGACAGACACAGTATTCACTGCCCTTCAGAAAGTACTTTACACAACGGATGGAGTTGAGGAGGATCCAATAGGGAGGAAGGGAAGTTGGTTATTTATATAACAAGGTCTTGATCTCACACACCAAAAGGAGGAGAGAATTGAGACCCCTGAATCTGGGTAGAGAATGCACCAATAGGAAACAGGTGCAGCTAGATGGCAAAGTAGAATAAGAGCCAGGCCTGGAGTCTGGAAGACTTATCTTCCTGAGTTCCAATCTGGCCTCAGACCCTTACTAGCTATGTGACCCTGGATAAGTCATTTAACCCTATTGGCCTTAATTTCCTCATCTGAAAAATGAGTTGGAGAAGGAAATGGCAAACTACTCCAGTATCCTTGCCAAGAAAACCAAATGGGATCATGGAGAGTAGGACTCACCTGAAAAAAAATGACTCAGCAACAACATAGCAAATAAGAACTGTGTCAACCTGCAAGAATCATCCCAACTATCTTATCTCTCTTCTGATAAGGCAGGTTCAGGTCACAAACGCCAGATATGAGTTAAACCATGGAATGGAGGGGCAGATAGTGCAGTCACTGAGCTGTCCAACAAATAAAAATAAATACCATCCTCAGGCACCTAGCATGGAACTTTTCCTTTCTATGGGGTATGTGGATAGATTTCAAAGAGTCTATGAACTTGGATGGGGGAAAAAATATATGTCATTATTTTCATTAACCTCTACCTGAAATCTAACATGCTTTTCAATTGTGAATTTTTAAGTGTGTGTGTGTAGCAAGGAGGAGAAAAATACTTATTAAGAGTCTAT
The DNA here is from genome assembly GCF_028583685.1 of Petaurus breviceps papuanus. Lineage (NCBI taxonomy): Eukaryota > Metazoa > Chordata > Mammalia > Diprotodontia > Petauridae > Petaurus > Petaurus breviceps. Next base: position 4,020,392 of record NW_027185771.1, read on the forward strand.
TATGTGTCAGGTACTCTGCTAAACACCTTACAAAAAATAAAATAATATATAAAATATTACATATAAAATATAATATTTATAATATATTTATATAATAAAATTATAATAATTTGTAATATATAATATAAAATTAAAATTAAAAAGGAAACTGAGAAGAGGTCCATAAGTTTCCCCAGAATGCCAAAGAGGTCAATGTCACAAAAAAGGCTGACCTAGAAGAATGTTCTGTAGGGAGATCAAGTGAATGGTAGATGCTCCCATGGATTTTCAGTTCTTTAATAAATGTATTTTAGTGCCTCTGAAGGTGCCATGGAAGGATACTGTGAAGGATTTTGCTATTAGGGAATAAATTATTTGGGATTTTCTTTAGGAAACTGGGGATTTATTTGTAACTGAAGAAAAAAATGAAAAACTAATCAGTCAAATTGATTAGAAGAGAAAGATGAAGAAGGCATCAGATTTGTAGGAATCCAGACTTAGGTAAAATGAAGGACACAAAAGTATTGTCCAAAAAACTCTTCATTTAAACAAGAACTGTTGGGGAAGCTAGATAGCCGTTTGTTTTTTTTTTTTTAAAGCAATCGGGGTTAAGTAACTTGCTCAAGGTTACACAGCCAGTTATTTCTGGGTGTGGTGGTAAGTATCTGAGCCCAGATTCAATCCCCAGATCATCCCAACACTAGGGCTGGTGCTGTCACTTGCTGAGCCACCTGGCCACCCCTTAGATAGCAGTTTTGCAGAAAATAGGTTTGGACTAGGTGGCTATAGTGCTGGTCTTAAAATTTCAGTTCTGACTCAGATGGTTACTAGTTATAAGACCCTGGGCAAGTGACTTCATCTTTTTCAACCTCAGTCCTCTCATCTGTACAATGGAGATAATAAGAACGCCTACCTTACAAGGTTGTTGTGAGGATACAATGAGTTAACACACATAAAGAGTGATATTTTTGTTGTGTAGTTATATCCTACTCTCCTGGATCCCATCTGGGGTTTTCTTGGCAAAGATTTGTCTACATCAATTTACAGATGAGGAAATTGAGGGAGAATTAAGTGACTTGCTCAGGGTCACATAGCTAGGAAGTGTCTGGGGCTGGATTTGAACTCAGGTCTCCCTGACCCCAGAGCTTGAGGTCTATCCATTGTGCCACCTAGCAGTCCAAGAGCTATTTCCATGTTAGCTATTGTCTGTTTGACTCTTAAAGCCCTTCCCAATCAGCACCTAACTGCTGTATTATAGCTATTATTATTATTAGCTATTATAACAGAATAAATTTCAAATATATGAGAGCTAAATATAAAAATACATAAATATAAAAAAGTTACACCATTAAAAAGTTGGAGGAGAATGGAAGGTTATAGATCTTACTGTGAACAGGGGAAGAAAACAGGCAATACAGATTCATTGCTGGTAGAAGAGTCCAACTTTTTTTGAAAATAATTTGTAATTATGCAAGCACAATCACAAAATTGCTCAGAGCCACTGACCCAGAGATCCCCATTATTGAGCTTATGACCCAGTGAGGTTATCAGCAAAAGGAAAATACCTATCTGTATTAAAATATTCATAGCAGCACTACTAGCAGTAGTAAAAAAAAAAAAGTGTTGGGACCAACTGGGAGTGACTGACCAAATTGTGGTCTATAAATGTAATGGAATGCTATTATTGCCTCACAAAGAAAGTTGCATATGAAGGATTTTGAGAAAAATGGGGAAACTTATTACAAGTTGATACTAAGTGAATAAGAAAGACATCCCCACAAAAAAAATATCCATTACATATACCCTTGCTTCCACAATAGAAAACAACTTCAAATAGCAACAAAACTAAGTTCAAAGTCACAATGTTGATGCTAACCTCCACAGTCCATTCCTGGCTTTTCTTTTAACAAATGGAAAATTACCAAGGTAGAAGGTTGAAAGGACTTTTGTTGTTCTAACTGTTCTTGAGTACTGTACACTGGGGGAGATTGAATTGTGATACCCTATGGTTTTGTATGTGTTGAAGCAAAAAATCCTTTTTTTTTTTTTTAAAGGAAACTGGAAAAAGTACAAAAGCAAGTCTTATCAACTTTGCTCTCTTTCCTGTAAGTTGTGATTAAGTCATTTTTCAATCATGTCTGACTTTCCTTGACCCCATTTGGGATTTTTGTGGCAAAGATACTGGAGTGGTTTGCCATTTTCTTCTCCAGTCCATTTTACAGATGAGGAAACTGAGGTCAGCAAGGTTAAGTGACTTGCCCAGGATTACACAGCTAGGAAGTGTCTGAGACTGGATTTTAATTCAGAAAGATGAGTCTTCCTGACTTCAGGCATGGTACTCTATCCACTTCATCACTTAGTTGTCCCCTTTCCTGTAAGGATCGATTACATCACAGATGACATCTTGACTTGCTATGAACTGGATTTAAGTGAAGCAGAGTAGCACAAAGTAACCAGCCTCACTCTCTTCCAGTCAGCAAAGTTCAGTGGTAAGACAACAGGTGATGTCCTGGGATGCAGTGGATGACCCTTGGCTTCTTTGATGTCTGACCAAGCTCTAAGCACTCCACAGCACCTGCTTCAACTGCCTTTATTGGTGTGGGAACAAATTGTTCTCATCCCCATTTCAAGGGGGGGAAGTGGTCTTTGTATGCTTGGCGGGTAGACATCCCCATAACTCACCATGGAGTTTGAGATCCATTAGTTACCCTCAACCTGGTTTAACCATCTGCCTAGAGGGTTTACCTGGGTATGGCTTCTGCTTAATAAATGCTTACTGAAAGAATGAGTTAATCTTTAGGTCCTTTTTAGCACTAGGCTAGAGCTCCACTCTGGTGAAGGCCTCGGGCCACAGATTCTCCACCCCTGGGTTAACTAATTTCCAACCCCAGGTCTTATCTGATGAAGGCTGGTTGATTAAATCCCTTGATGATTTCCTACCTCCCCTCATTTCCCCCTCTTCATAGGGAAAAAATCTGGGATCTATGCCAAGTAGAGTTGTTCAGTTTCCAGAAGAATGCCAACCAACTTCCCACATCTACTCTGCCCCCAAACAAAGCTCCCAACCAGAGAATTCTGATTCTCAGTTTTGATACCTAATCAAGTTGTCTTATGATGAGGGGCAAGAAACTACTTGTGAATCAGCACAAGAAGCCAAAATGAATGGGGGAAAAACCCCAAACACCAAACTTCTTTAGCTCTGTGGTCTCTAAATGCTGTTGACTCTATTTCACACATCAATTCCCTTTTGGAGATCATCATCCTAGCTTAGACAGAAAAGGAGTGACTCTTGACTCAGAGGTCCTGGGTTAAAATCCTGCTGCTGAAGGTTACTCCCTGGGTGAATTTGGGCTGGGCATTTAATCTCTCTGGGTCTCAGGTTTTTCGTCTATAAAAGAAAGTGGCTGGATTTATAGGGGCTCTGGGCTCCTTTTCAACTAGATCTATGATCCCTAGGAAATAGATCCATACTGCAGCAGAATTCATTTAGATTAATTTTCAGGAATCAGTTTACTGAGGTTCTGGGAATATTACCCACAAATAGTCTTAATTAAAGTCTGTGCAAGATTTCAGACGGGACTTCCTTATCCTTTATTAGATTTATGACAATCAATCGGTAAGTATTTATTATGTGCCTACTATGTAGCTTATTGGATAGAGAAGTGGCTACAGGTTCAAGTCTTAGCTCTGACACATTTACAGTGACTGTAATATCTCAGTGCTCTAGGAAATGTAGGATTCTAAGCCACAGAGGCACCCCCGTAATCCTTGTTACTAGGAGAGCCTGAAACTGAAAAACGGAAAGATCTCTGGGGGTTAAGGGCCCAGGGATGGGAAACCCTCTGCCTCGAGGCCACATGTGGCCTTCTAGGTCCTCAAATGTGGCCCTTTGACTGAATTCAAACTTCACAGAACAAATTCTTTTAATAAGGGGACTTGCCTAAATTAAGCAAATGGGGTTTCTGAACTAAGTCCAGCCCCACTATGGAGAGTCCCCAAGAAGAGAGAGCCACTAGGCTGACTAAACAGGAACAAACTGCCCCGTTCAGAAATGGAACAGGTCAAAGCTTCTGTCTGATTCATAGTGGTCACCGTACTTCCACACTGGGCAAACTAGGGAGATTTAGTCTCCAAAAAGAAAAAAAAAAGCAAAGAAAGTGCTGGTTTTTATTGGTAGAGGAAGTTCCAAGGGGCAATGAAATGTCATTTCGGATTGCCCAGCTCCCCCCAAAAAGCCTCAGCTACTGTGATTAGCTCTGAGGATTCACCTGCTTCCCAGGATTGTTCTGAGGAACAAGCAAGTTAATTATTGTAAAGTTCTTAGCTCAGTGC
>NW_027185771.1:4024712-4072373 GCF_028583685.1 Petaurus breviceps papuanus
TGAAACAAAGTAAGCTCTATATAAATATTTATTATTATTGCAAAGAAAAATATATGGAAAATCTCTGCCCTTGAGGAATTTACTTGCTTATATTCCATTAGGGGAATAACATATATACATACAAATATATGGAAAATCAATAAAAGGTAATTTGGGGGGGGGGGGAGGCCTTATATAGGAGTGTATATTTCTGCTTGAAGGAAGGTGGCAATTCTAAGAGACAGAGGTGAAGAGGGACTGTATTCCAGACAGAGGGAAGAGCCCATATGAAATCACCAAACTAGGGAGATGGTGTATTGAAGGCCAATTTTGCTGGACAATAGAGTATGTGTGAGGGAGGATAACGTGGAAATGTCTTGGCATGACCTCATCCCTTTATACAATTCAGGATCTACAATAGACCACTCCTATTCTACAAGACCCAGACAGCATCCAGCTGTTGGTTAGGCTCATGAAGTCCTGCTAGGAAGCAGGGATTATCTAGATGGCTATTATGGGACATTAAGAACTCTCTGATTCTCTGGTTCTGTATTTTTTGAGAGATAAAGTACATACCTGGGCTTCTGTGTTGGCTGGTGGTGCCACCATGGTTGAAGAATCTATAAGGAGAAAAAGAAACTAAATTACTGTTAAGTAGTCTAAGGGTTTCTACTTTTAAATACAAGTTTTATTCCATCAACCCCCTTCGATTCCTTGTTTCTTTGATGGGATACTGAAACATAGATTACAACATCTTGAACAGGCAAGAGAAGAATTGATGTGCCAACACCCATGGGAGTGTGGGACAATTTTACTATAACTTTAAGCATTTGTGATTTTTGTCCGTATGGGTAGTTCTTACACTGATGCAGATTGCAACCCCTCTTCAACTTTAGTAGATCTCCTTTGGGAGTTGCCATGGCTAAATAAAATTCATCAGCCAGTAGCCAATCTGTCTTGATCAAAAGATTTAGTGGGTGACTCCAAGAGGTTCAGTGATTTACCAAAGGTCACAAAGGCAGTAACTGAACTGAGATTCAACAATTTACGTCCTCCAACATTAAATCTAGTGAGATTTCTCTCTGAATTTAGCCAAATTAGGCTTCAGATGAGAGACAGACTGGGTCTATACTCAAAGCCCTTGCTTTTTGATAAGACCTACCCAAGCTTTACTGATAGAACTTGTGAGAACCCCAGGTCATCTCCCTATCTTGATGAAGCATCAGAGTGAGGCTTTATGGAGGTTTGGTTTATTAAATAATTGATATATCCATCAATCTAATCAATAAGAATTTATTGGGCTCCTATTATAAGACATACATTGTGTTAGGTGATGTGTATATGAATTAAAAAAAAAAACAAAAGAAACCTATTATCAATGAGCTTATATACTAATGGGGAAGACAACCGTGCCCATTTATAACTGGCCAATGAGCCCAGCCTTTATTAGTATGAACAGAATGGTTGACTGATGCTTTTCCCACTTTGGAGCTTGTATAGATATTTTTTTTTAATTGGTTCTAGTCAGTTAACTACCTGATTAAGAGAGGCCTCTGGGGGGCGGCTAGGTGTCGCAGTGAATAGAGCACCTGCCCTGGAGTCAGGAGGACCTGAGTTCAAATCTGACCTCAGATACTTAACACAAAAAAAACTAGCCATGTGACCTTGGGCAAGTCACTTAAGCCCAACTGCCCTCCAAAAAGCCAAAAAAAAAAAAAAAAAAGAGAAGCCTCTGAATTGGCCACAACTTGAGATCCATTCAAAAGGTACCAGTTGACCAGAACCTCCTCTCTCTCTTGGTTTGATTTCTTCCTGTGTGAAAGGAATTGTGTGGTAGAATTCAGGTAAGAGAGGAGAGGCAAAGTTCTAAGGGGAAAGAGTTTTTAAACCCTCCCCATCCAAGGCCAACATGTGGTCCGTGAATATGGGCCTCAGTTCTTTGCCTTGGTGTTTGTCCTTTTATTTTAGGTAAAGGAGATTAGAGAAGGAAGTATGGGAGTGGAACCCAGGCTGGGTTTTGTACCCATTCCAGCACTGATACCCCACGTACTTAAGAAAGACCTTTAGAACTCAACATAGTCAGTTGAGTAGCATTTAGTAAGTACTTACTATGTCCCAGGCACTATAGCAAAAGCTAGAGATACAAAAAAGGCCAAAACCCAAAAGGAGTAGATTTCCTGCTCTCAAGGAGCTCATAATCTAATGAGGGGGACAACATGAAAATCACTATATACAAATAAGAAATATATGTGTGTGTATATGTAAATATACAGAGAGAAAGAGAGAGAGAGAGAGAGAGAGGGAAGGTATGAGGATTGGCTGGCCTCTCACAGAAGGTGGGACTGGGACTCATACAGAAGGGATGTCCCATTTGGATGTGAACTCGGTAGGGCCAATGTGATACAGAAAGTGAGTTAACCACTCTTGCCAGAAACCAAAGAAGTATAGAGGACGGTGTACCCCTCCAGTTGTTGGGGAAAATATCTGTACTTCTGTTCTTGTTATATCTTTAAAACAAATATTCTTTTGTAAAAGTGAAATAATGTTAATTGGTTATATGGAATTAAAGAGTTAAGCACTAGTAGGCAGTTGGAGGAACATTGTCAGAATGGGGGCTTGAACTGATAGCACTAGAGAAATTCCCCCTGGTCTCTCAAGGGTACTTTTAGATCCTTGAGGGGGTGATGTAACAAACCTTGTTCTGGAAGAGTAAGGCTAGAGTACTTTCTATATACAAAACACATAGGAGGTAACCTTGGAAGCAGGAGACAAAAGATCAGGGGCTGAACATATAGATTGGGGAGTCATTTGCAAAGAGATGCTAATTAAACCCATGGGAGCTGATGAGGTCACCAAATGAGAGAATATAGAGAGAAAAGAGAAGACGGATCCAGGTCAGAGCCTTGGGGGACAGTCACAATTACAGGGCATGGAGTAGATGAGGCTTTAATGGAAAGATCAGTCCATTTAATGGAACAGCTGCAGAAGATCCAGAAACCATATATCCTCAACATCAAGAATGCCTTCAAAGCCTGTTTACAAGGTGGTCCCAAGAAGTTTGATTTTGGTTTCCCCATTTTACAGACAAGGAAAAGGAGGTTTAAAGGACTGAGGGTCCTAAAGAGTCAGTATTATAGCTAGAATAAGAATACAGATTTTTCCCACTCTAGGATTTCAGGCTTAGTAAAGACTTGATAAAGCCTCTAGCTAAGAAAAAGATATATCAGTGCTGGATAACCAAATTTTCTTGGTTCTAAAACTGGCAAAAATTGTGGTATTTGTTAATTTCTGCTTTGATCCAATGGCATCTTAGGAGCTAATTTTCCTGGGATACAGTTAGAAATGTGCCAGATTCACTATTGCCATGTGTACCTGCTAATTTTGTAAAGGTTTACAAAATATTATCAAGAACCAAAAGGGTCCCTAAGGAAAAAAAATCAACATTGTGCTGATATACTGAGTATTAGAAGATAATGACCAAAAACACCATGTCATTTGACTTAGAACTTATAATTTGCTTTTTTGTTTTGTTTTTTAGCTTTTTGGAGGGCTATTGGGGTTAAGTGACTTGCCCAAGGTCACACGGCTAGTTTTTGTGTTGTGTCTGAGGTCAAATTTGAACTCAGGCCCTCCTGACACCAGGGCCAGTGCTCTACTCACTGTACCACCTAGCTGCCCCTATGAACTTATAATTTGGAAGGCAAAAAAACAAACAAAAAAACAGATGACAAACTATAGATTTGTTAGAAAAAGTATCTAAAGGAGAAAAAAAAGTTATTGATTGGTATCTGGTCTTACTTAGCAAACTCAATAGTGTCCCAAGAAAATTTTTTGGTAGAGAAGAGGGAAGGAATGGGAGCTTAAATGTTTGTTTTATTGAAAATGGTTCCTAGCAAAGCTCCGTGGTAAAATATAGGTGTGGCTTTCTTTATACAATAGATGTATTCCTGAAAAGAAAAAGAGTGTATGAATAATACTTAGTTAAGCAAATAATTTAAATGGGCAAGAGTAGGTTGCTATTTAAAGAAACCTCATGGAGAATTATTTAGATTGAATAACCATTCTCTAACTTATCTTTCCTACTGTTAGGGGATTTTCACAGACCTGGCTTCCTTCTATTAGCGGATGCTGGACTCAGTAGAGAAATAGCAAGCCCTGCCTTACTGGAACATTAAATTATATACATATCAGGATTCTGATGGTCACTCACCCAGATACCTAAGGAAGCTCCCAAGAGAACAACTGAATTATGAAAATTATTTCATTCAGGTTTAAAATGAAAAAAATAATAGCTATTACCAAGGGAACACCAGCAAGCCTGAAGAGAAAGGGTCTGGGAGTTAGGAGACCTGAGTCATGGGCTCAACTTTGATACTAGTTAGCTGTATAACCTTGGATGATTCACTTAACCTCTCTATATTTCTAGCTCCTAAACTGTTAAAGAACAAAATGAGAAAGAAATACCTACCCTGTTTACCTTAAAAGATTAGCTAGTGCTAGTTAGTGGCAAAACCAGATCTAAAATCATCAGAGCTTTTGGCATTTTGTCTAGAGCTCTGGACTACCTTCTGACTATGGCTTGGATCAGTGCCTACATTCATCTGGGTAGGGAAGTCCCAATATAGGAACTCCAGGTGTATAAACTCCTTCCACTGATGTCAAATGACAACTATGTGATTTATGTCTTGGAGAATTGCCTGGGGGCACCAAGAGGTTAAATAACTTGCCTCAGTCATACAGATAGTATGTGGAAGAAGGAAGACCTGAACCTGCATCTTTCTGAACACAAGCCCAGTCCCTAATTCACTACACTATGCTTCCTTTCACTGTACAGAATTATCATACCTTTAATACCAGACTGGTTGCATAGGTACTTACTATTCCTAATGTACAACCTTCCTTTGAAGATCTCACAGAGCACTTTTTCACTCATTTAATGAACTTATGATGTAAATATTGTATATTTGAGGTTATCTATTAGTATATTATCACTCTATTAGACTGTAAGCTCCCTAAGGGAAGGGCTCTTGTGTTACCTAAACTTTGCAGCTCTTTTAATGGCTAGCATAGAGCTCTGAGTACTATAGGCACCTAATCAATATTTGTTAAAATATGTAAATCATCTTTTATTTGCTCATAATCCCTCTCTGGAGGGAGATCAGAGTTTTTGAAGTAGGAAGCTTATACATACAGATGGCACAGGACTTTATCATGGTCTGTTAACAGTGGTGAGGCAAGGAAAATTCATTTTCCTATCCAGTGGCACTTTCCTACCAAGCTAACCTGCTCATTTATTCTATCAGTAGAGGCCTTTTATTGCAGTGAGATGTATAACAATTAAAAGAAAATGGGAGAACCCCCCCCCCAAATATCTGGGAATTTGCCTCCCTAGAAATATATGTGGACAACTATAGACTTGAATAACCAGAGGGGTATTCATGAGCTAGTTAGATTGGTGCAATAAAAATGACAATACTCCCTAAATTAATTTATGTAGTCAGCGCAAAACCAATCAAAATAGCATAGAGTTTCTTTATAGAACTGGATAAAAGCATAGTGAAAGTAACGTGGAGAAACAAATGGACAAGAATATTAAGGGACATGATGAAAAAAAGACTTTAGAACACATTACAAAGCAGTTATACTTGAAAGTATTTGGTACTGGACAAAAAAAAAGGAGAAAAATAGAAAAGAATAGAAAAGGCAGGTGGCCAGGTAGCACAGCGAGTAAGAGCACCGGCTCCAGTGTCAGGATGACTTGTAGATCGAATCCCGGGCTCAGACACTTAGCACCCACCCAGAAACACCTGGCCGTGTAACCTTGAGCAAGTTACTTAACCCCAATTGCTTAGGGGTGGCCAGGTGGCTCAGTGAGTAAGAGCATTGGCTCCAGTGTCCGATGACCTGGATCAAATCTGGGCTCAGATACTCAGCACCACACCCAGAAATAACTGGCCATGTAACCTTGAGCAAGTTACTTACCCTGATTGCTTATAAAAAAAAAAAAAAAAAGAATAGAAAAGGCACACCACTAAGTGTATGTGAGAGTACAAATATTGCAAAGTCTCCCTCATCCTTTAAAAAACCCTTACTCAGTCTATTCATCCCTGTTAGTTATTGTCCAGCAAATCTCCCTTTTATGTCCAAATTTCTTAAGAAAGCCACTTACAATATGGGCTATCACTTCCTTTCCTTTTACTTCATAACTCTATAGTGGAAGTTCCCAAATTTATTTGGCCTATTGCTCCCTTAAAAAAAAAAATTACTTAGGGCAGCTAGGTGGTGCTACTGAATAGAGCACCGACCCTGGAGTCAGGAGGACCTGAGTTCAAAGCCAACCTCAGACACTTAACACACACACACACACAAACTAGCCATGTGACCTTGGGCAAGTCACTTAACCGCAACTGCCCTACCTTTCCCCCTCCAGAAAGCAAAAAAATAAAAATTAAAAAAAATTTACCCAGTGCCTTACTGGAAATCTACTTTCTTTAACCCTTTAATGTTTTTTTTTTAATTTACTTCACTTCAAAAAGTACAAAATATACATTTTTAAATGACACATCTTAAATTTAATAAATTATTATGAATTTGTGGGATTTTTTCTGCACTGAAATTTTGATGATGCAATATTGCATCATGTAACTGTATCGTATTGTATTGTAAACAAGTCATTACACCCACATATTCCTGCAAGGCATGCTGAACTTCCTAAAAATGTGCCACATCCTAGCCTGCCAACACTTGCTTGTTAAGATCTGTCAGTGGACTTGACCACTGATCAGCTATAACTTGTATTTCTTGTGTTTATTTGGAAAATAATGAAATCACTATGACTTTAACTCTGTTACACAACAGATGAAACACGTATGAACAGTTTTTCAAAATTTTCTTATCTTCTCTTTTTTCCTTATGCTTCTACTGCCCCCTTATTTTTATTCAACACCCTCCAATTACCCCCGAGGCTACTACTGGAACCCTCTGGATCATTCTTGTGCCCCCCCCCACCCACCCAGGAGGTGGTATTGCCCATTTTGGGAACCTATGCCTAGAGTTTGGCTTCTGATATCAAAATTCCACTGAAATGACTATCTTCAAAGTTACCAATAATCTCTCAGTTGCCAAAACTTTTCTCAGTACTCAGTCTTCTTAACATCTCTGCAACCTCTGATGCTTTTAGTTGCCATCTTCTCTTTGATTCTGTCTTCTCTCTAAGTTTCAGTAATATTGCTCTTTCCTGGTTTTCCTGCTATGTATCTGACTGCTTCCTCTCAGTGTCCATCCAACTTTGGGTATCCCTGAAGGCTCTGCACCCTCTTCTCTCTATAGATTATTATATATTCTATATAATATTACATATTTTCTCTCTATATATATCATTTGGTGATCTCATCAGCTCCCATGGATTTAATTATCCTCTCTATGCAGATGATTCTCAGACCTATTTGTTCAATTGAAAACTCTTTCCTGATCTCTAGTCTCCCATCTCCAACTGTCTTTTGGACATCTCAACAAATTCAAAATTATTCTCATTTTATTTCCCCCCAAACACTCCCATCTTCCAAACTTCACTTTTAATATCAAGAGTCCTACCATTTTCTCAGTCACCCATGCTCACAGCTTAGGGATCATCCTTCTACCTCCTCAGGTGGCATGCACTAACCCCATATATCCAGTGTGTATTCTCTGCCTAGTACGACTCCTTGGTACACAGGCCCTCATCACCTCATGCCTAGACTGCTGTAGACAGCTGCCTCAAATCTGGAATGTTCCCTATCCTCCATTCCTCCACTCATTTACTGAAATGTCTTCCTAAAGCACAGGTCTGACCATCACACACACACACACACACACTCTGCCCTCACTCAGTAAACTCCACTGTTACCTGTAGGATCAAATGTAAAATCTTCTGTTTGATTTTTTTTTAAGTTTTAAAATTTATTTTAAAATTAAATACAAAATAAGAAAAGAAAAAAAAAACATGACCTCTGTTTGATTTTTAAAGCTTTCTACCTTTGCAGTTTTCTTATGTTTTACTCTACTTCTCATTAACACTGTTCTTCACCCCACTCTATGCATTTTCATGGGGTATATTGCCTGTAACCTGTAATTCTCCCTCGCTTCACCTCCAATGCTTGGCTCCCTTGACTTTAAATCCCAGCTAAAATCCCACTTTCTGCAACAAGTCTTTCCTAGTCATTCTTAATTCTAGTGCCTTCTCTCTGAGATTACCTCCAGTTTATGATGTATATATTTTATATGTATGTAGTTTTTTATTTTAAATTTATGGAATAAAACAAGCATTTCCATAACATAAAAAAGATGATTGCACATGTAACTGCAAATTCACTACGTATAGCTTGCTATTCCATTAAATATACAACAAAGTTATCATGTAAATTTCTTTTTTTCTTCCCTCGTCCCAGAGATGACCACCATTAGACACACACACATATGTAAAATTATTCTAGACATGATTCTATCTACCAGTTCTTTCTCTGGATTCAGATAGCACTTCTTCATATGTCCTTTATAGCTTGGGTATTTATAATAGTCAAAATAACTTATTTGCTCAAAGTTGTTCTTAAAACAATATTGCTGTTACTGTATACGATGTTCCCTTGGTTCTGTTCATTTCTCTATTCATTATTTTGTCTTTCCATGTTTTTCTAAAATCATTGAGCAAATAATTTCTTATAGTACAATAGTATTCTGCTACAATCTTATGCTACAACTTGTTCAGCCATTCCCCAGTGCACGGGCATCCCTGCAATTTCTAGTTCTTGGCCACCGCAAAGACCGCTGCTGTAAACATTTTAGAGTATATAGGTTCTTTTTCACGAATCATCTTTTTTTATACGCACATAGTTGTTTGTATGTTGTCTCCCCCATTTCTCTCTCTGAGAGCAATTGATATTTTTGCCTTTCTTTGTATTTCCTCTGCACAGCACAGCCCCTGGCATATAGTAAATGGAGCTTGTTAACTGACTGACTCTTCAGTGTTAGATGAAACTATAGAAAATTAAAAATAGGGAAAAGATTATTGGACAAATGTACTTGGAATGAGCACAGTAACATAATGTTTAACAGACCCAAAGATCTCATCTTTTGGAGCAAGAATTCACTACATGACCAAACCTGCTGGGAAAATTGGAAAGTAGTCTGGTACAAACTAGCCCTCTCATACTTATAACAATATTGTGATTCAGATATAAGGGTTATATCATAAATAAATTAGTGGAGCATAGAAGACATTACTTGTCACATCCATAGATAGGGAAAGAGTTAAGATCAAACAAGAGATAGAGAGGTTCACAACAGGTAAAAAGGATAATTTTGATTATGTGAAATTAGGTTTTGCACAAATGAAACTAATATAGCCAAAAATAGAAGAAAAGTAGGAAGGGGTGGAGGGGGGGGATCTTTACAGTAAGTTTTTCTGGTAAAGGTCTCATTTCCTATGTATATATACATATATATGTGAATATATATATGTGTGTGTGTGTACATATAGAACTAAGCCACATTTATAAGAGCCATTACCCAATTGATAAATGGTCAAAGGATATGAACAGGAAATTTTCAGAGCTAACAATAGTCACATGAAAAAATGCTCTGTCATTAATAATTAGAGAAATGCAAATTTAAAAACTTTGAGGTACCACCTCATACTTTTTGGCTAAGATGACAGAAAAAGAAAATGACAAATGCTGGAGGAGATATGGAAAAATAAGTGTACTAATGCACTGTTGGTCCAGCAGTGACAAGAATTCTTTAGAGCAATTTGGAACTATGCCTCAAACTGTATATACTCTTTGACCCAGTAATACCACTACGAGGTTCATACTACAGAAAGATAAAAGGAAAAGGACCCATATGTACAAAAATATTTATAGCAGTTCTTTTTGTGGTGGCAAAGAGTCAGAAACTGAGGGATCCTCATCAATTGGGGAATGGCAGAGCAAGTTAAGGTATATTGGATACATTGGAATACTATTGTGCTATAAGAAATGAAGAAGGGGGGGGTGGGGTGGCTAGGTGGTGCAGTGAATAGAGCACCAGTCCTGGAGTCTGGAGGACCTGAGTTCAAATCCGGCCTCAGACACTTAACACAAAAACTAGCCATGTGACCTTGGGCAAGTCACTTAACCCCAATTGTCCTCCCCTCCCCCCCTCCAAAAAAAACAAAAAGAAATGAAAGGGATGGTTTCAGAAAAACCTGGGAAGACTTAAATGAACCCTCAGAAAGTGAAGTGAGTAGAATCAGAAAAATTTACATAATAGCAACAAAATTGTAACGACAATCAACTGTAAAAGACTTATTAACTCTTATCAATGTAATGATCTACCACAATTCTAAAAGATTCATAATGAAAAAGGCTATCCACCTCCAGATGAGAGAAATGATGGACTCAAGTGTGCAGACTGGAAAATTGCTTCCTTCCTTCCTTCCTTTCTTCCTTCCTTCCTTCCTTCCTTCCTTCCTTCCTTCCTTCCTTCCTTCCTTCCTTCCTTCCTTCTTTCTTTCTTTCTTCCTTTCTTTCTTTCTTCCTCCTGTTTTCTAATCTTTTTGGGGAACATGGCTAATGTGGAAATACGTTTTGCATGACTTCATATGTGTAATGGGTATTGTATTTCTTGCCTTCTCAATGGGTGGGGGAGGAGGGAAAAGAGGGAGAGAATTTGGAAATGAAAAAAAAATATAATTGAATTTTTAGAGACCTGAATGCACTTAGGAAAATTAGTTGGCAGTTTGATAGGAAATGGCTTTAGAGTCACATTTTATACTGCATACCTAAGTGAATTTCAGCTGGATGACAAACGAGGGGACAGACCAGCTCAAGGAACTGATGAGGTCTAGGAGAAGTGCATGAAAAGTATGGGCACTTTATGCATTAAAATAAATTAATTTGAAAGTAAATGTTATAAAGCAAATTTAGTCATATTGATGTTCAAAATGAAGTCTATAGGGAGGGATAGGAAGTAGAGCTGTGATTTCCTTGGTGTAGGGAATTTCTAAATAAGGAAGTACCTTTTACCAATGCAGGTCAGAGCATTCTTTGCAGCTGGGAATCTTCAGAGCTTCCTGGAACCTTGAGAATGTAAGTGAATTTTCCTGACAGATAAACTGTGTGTATTAGTGACAGGCCCTGAACCCAGGTCTTTCTGGCTTTGAGGCCAGCTGTCTATTCACTAAGCAAAAAAATAAAAAAAAGAAAGAAAACCAAAAGCAATTTCTGCTCCTTTCACTTAAACAGGGGCTAGGGAGTTTAAAACAATCTTATGTCACTGTAGTTAAAGATAAAAGCCTTTCACTTGCAAGAGAGAAATACTTGGAGGGACTTCTTTCAAGGCTGGGATTCCCAGAGCAGCTCAGAGACAAAGCATGTCCCCTGGATAACAAATAAAGGACTTAGTGTGGATAGAGGGAAAATTAACTCAGCCAGCAGAAATAGCTTCTGCCCAGGATTTGCAGCTGCCAAGATGGAGAGACAGCGTTGATCACTTCAAAAGACCAGACAGGACTGCCTAATTAGGCATTGTGGTAGAAAAGAAAAAGCCCTGGATGCACACCAAAAGATCTGGGTTGTAATCTTGGTTTTGTAACTAACTTGCTAGGCAACCTTGATCAAATCACCTACTTTTTCTGGGACTCAGTTTTTTTCATCTGTAAGATGGAGGTATTCAGTCTGCCTCACAGAATTGTTAAGATCAAATGTAGTAATGGATATGAAAATATTTCATAAAGAATAGTGTAATATACAAAACCAAGATGTTATTATAATGGTAGAGCCATCAGGGCTACCTACTATTCTCAGAGTTGTTTTTTTTTTTTTTTGCTGGGGGAAGTCAGGGCAACTGGGGTTAAGTGACTTGCCCAAGGTCATACAGCTAGTGTTAAGTGTCTGCAATGGAAATGGAAATTTGAAGATCTTCCCTGCCCCTTAATAGACCTAGGTGGGAGTTTGAAGACCTTCCCTGCCTTGAAAGTAAACTCTGCCACCTAATAGGCTGAATGGAGTCACATGGAGCCTGTGGTGGGAGGAGTTTGCTGAAGGGAAGCAGAGCCTACAGGAACCTGGTTCAGAGCTAGCCAGTTGGTGGGAGAGAGAGGATGCTCAGGCAAGGAGAGAGAGAGGTTTGTGAGTATCTTGTATTGGTTTGTGGGAAGGCTGAAGGATGCTGTGGCTCTCAGTGTTATTATGGCTTCTGAATATCTTTGGTACCATGATGGAATTGGCTTACTGGTTTTGAGATTTGGTTTTCTGGTGTTTAAATAAATGCTTCAGTTCTGTCCTCTATCTGGAGAGTTTGGTATATTTTGCAATAGAACGTCATGCGATACTTATAGTCACAGTGTTGATTGTGATCATAAGCGTTGTAAATATTGCATTGGCAGTACATTTGGCGATTTGAACTCAGGTCCTCCTGACTCCAGGGCCAGTGATCTATTTACTGTACCACCTAGCTGCCACATATTCTCAGAGATTCTTAAATTATTTAGAGTTAAAAGGGAACTTATGGCTATCCAGTTTGACCCATCCAACTGCAAGGCTTTATGCTAGATACTGTAAATACAAAGACATTCCTTTCCCTTCCCTTTCTTCTTAAAAAAAAAAAGAATATGCCCTGCCCTCAGGCAGCTTACTTTCTACTGGAAAGAGACAACACAGAATACAATGACTGAGGTGATCATGAAGGCTTCATGGCAGTGGTGACCCTTGAGCATAGTCAACAGTGTGATATGGCAGTCAGAATGGTATGTAGGGTGGTGAATGGAAAGAGCCCTAGACTTCAAGTGACAGGATCTGGGTTCAAATCCAGCTCTGCTATTTACTTCACGTGTGACCTTGACTGGACCCTTTCACATATCTGAGCCGCAATTTTCTCATCTGTAAGATGATGAGGTTTCATTAGATTGCCTATAGTATCCCTTCCAGCTCTAAGTCTATTATCTTAAGATTAGGAAAAGCTAATGAAATCATAGTGTGCATTATGAGAAGTTGAATGTACAGGACTAGAGGAGGTGATGGTGCCACTCTACTCTGTCCTTGTTGTTATTGTTGTTTGTCCTTCATTCTCAGAGAGGACCATGGCATAAGGAAGGTGACGCCATGACTTGTGGGTGAAGCAGATTTACATGGTGGAGGGCTGTCTGCTCCTGTTAGACCATAGATACAGCACTAGGTTGAGTTTTTCAGTGACATGTTAGAAAAGACATTGATAAGCTGGTGGGAATACAGGAAAGGGCTTTGAGGATGGTGAAGGGTCTTGAGCTCATACAATATGAAGATCAGATGATAAAGGACCTGAGGGTATTTTAGTTGGGAGGAGAGAAGATTAGGGTAGACTGTGTCCAAGAGCTTGAAGATCATTTTGTGGAAGAGAAAAGAGGACAGAACTTGGAATAATGAGTAGAAATCATAGAGAGGGAAATTAAGGCTTGATTTTGTGCTGCCTCAAGAGATCAAAGGGTTCCTTCATTGGCATTCTTCAAGCAAAGACTGGATGAGCACTTGTCAAGGAAATTGTAGAGGGATTCTTGTTCAAGTTCAAGTGGGACTAGATGAACCCCACATTCTCTTCCTTCTATGAGACTTTATGATGCTCAGGGAAGGGGGGGGGGAAGAAAAAAACTTATCCAAGGTCACTCAAGTAGTAAATTACCAAACTGGGATTCAAAGCCATGTCCTGTGACCCCAATGCAGTGTTCTCTTTTTTAGTAACTTTGTTCGTGCAGTCTATGGGACACCCTTGACAATGACCGCTCTATACCATATGGTTTGGAGAAACTTAAAGAAATAAGCAGGTGTGTAGAGTTTCGTGTGCTGTCTGTACAGTGTGAGAAGCTGCTTTCCATCTACTCTTGCCTAAAGGTATCCTTCCACATCTTTAGCAGGAGGTCACAACTGAACAGTGAGCCTGCACCTAGGAGATCTTTCTCATAATCTCAGCCCATTGAGAGGAGGCAGAGACTAAAGGGCAGGGCTCCTTCACAGAATCAATGCATCACAAGGACAATGAAGGATTCTTCAGGATGGGTGAGTGGAGGGAATGATATGGGGCAGAGTAAGGGAGTAGAATTCCTGTAATGAGCTCAGCTTGTTTCCAGCAAAAGGTATGTATTCTGTCTCAGTAGGAATGATCATTTGCACTTGCCTCATGCAGAAAAAATGTTCTTTTATTCTCCCTAAGCCACACACTATTTCTTTAATAGTGTTTTCTTTTTTCCAATTACATGTAAAGACAATTTTCGACATTCATTTTCTGAAAGATTTTTCTCCCTCCCGCCCTTCCCCACCTCCTGCCTCCCCAAGACAGCAAGCAATCTGATATAAGTTGCATATAACCATACACTATTTCTGTCTTCCTGAAACAAGTACAATCCACAGATAGACAAAGTCAGCAATAGTTAAAAAATCCATGCTGAGTGAAGATCACTTCAGGACCAAATAGAAAATCCTCTGTTTGACATTGAAAGCTCTCCAGAATCTGGTTCCCTCCTGCTCTCCCAGTCCCCCTCCACATACTCTGTGATAAGGACACTGGCCTTGCTCTTCCTTATACATGACAAAGGCCCAGTTCTGCCTTTGACCTGGCTGATCTCCATGTCTGGAAGGCTCTTCCTCCTCACCTCCTTCCATAGCTTCCTGCAAGCCTTAGTTCAAATCCCAGCTTCTACAGAAGACCTTTCCCAGTCCTCTCCACTGCTAAGGTTTTCCCTCTACAATATTACCTTCCATCCACTTTGCACAATATATCTATCTCGGTACAATGTACACACAGTTATTTGTATGTTGTCTTCCTCATTTGAATGTGAGTTACCTGAGATCAGGGACAACATTCCTCCCCCCACCCCTTTCTTTGTATCCCCAATGCACAATATCTGGTAGTTAAATACTTATTGACTGATTGATGGAAAGAACTGGAATGACTTGTGTTAAATAGAGGAAGGGTCTCTAAACCCCCAAAGCAAGGAACCCTGTGTATTTCAAAAAATAACTTGGGGATGATATCTGCAATAGCCTAAAGGGCATATATAGCTGAGCAACTTTAAGGAAGTGACTATTCCTTTCTGAGCCTCAGTTTCCTCATCTGTAAAAGTTGGACTAGATTATACCTTCTACATTCCTAAACTCTCTTCCCATACTACATAAGGCCCCAAAGACTCATTCCTTTGGGTTAAGGCATTGTCCTTGGTCAGAATGCTAATACCCCTAGCCACTATTAAACACTAGCATGGTCCTATGAATTAGTTTACCATTCCAACTATGACAACTGAGAGTAGGCCACTGTTTGAATGGGATGCAGAAGAGGTAATATTTTCTAGGGAAGAATGTGGAAAAAATGGTCCAGTGTAGAGGGTAAAAAAGTAGTCCCTGGGTGGTACCTGGGTGAGAGGTGAACCCCCCCCCCCGCGTCCCCCACCACATAACAAAAAAAAAGAAGGATGTCAGTGAAATTGAATGTGGAAGACACCAGATAAACTTTGCCAATTTTGCTGTTCTGCCTACAGCCATCCCAGAGTAGTCAATTTTAAACCATGTGATCTAATTTAGGATTAGCTTCTAGAGGTCTGGAACAGTAGCCAGGACAATATAGACTTCTGTGAGCATTAAATAAAAGCAAATTGGATTGATCTGAACAGAACACTGTGACCTTGTCTGACAAGGATTACTCGTCAACTTTGCAGGGAAGTTCAAAAGAGTCTTTGAACCTATTAAAATCTTACCAGTTCATAAAACTCTTAATGATCTCACCCACATTTAACCTATTCCACCCTTTCCTTCTTTAAGGTATCACTAGCTTAAGAAAACACAAGCATATATCTAGAGGCCATTTCAACCAGGGGTTGACCTAGTGAATAGCTTTCAGGGAGACAGGAAGACTTAGGTTTGAATCCGACCCAGAGCACTTATTAGCTATGAGACCATGGGCCAAGCCATTTAATCTTTCAAGCCTCAATCTTATCTTTGGTTAAATGGGGATAATAATACTTTCAGGACCTACTTAACCAGGTGGTTATGGATCCCAAATGAGATAATGGATATAAAGTACCTTACAGTCTGAAAGCTTTAAAAAGCACTAATTGAATGTCTTTTATTGTTATTTTTACTATTGTTACAATGAACACAAATACCCCTTAAAAAAAAACCCCACAAAGAAAAGACAGCAGCCAAGACAGATCTTGCTTATTAAAATATGTTAAGCTCACTGCCTAATTTCCTTTCAGGCCAGTCTGATTTTGTCTAGATTTTAGGCACGAGGTAATTCATATGGCTAATTAAGGTGATGGCATTCCCAATCACCATTCCTTCTTGCAGGGAACCTCCACTTTGCCTGGAGGCTAAATCAGCTCTGAAGAGTCATAATGAGTTAATGATCAGAGACAGAAACCCTAATGTTTTCATGCTTTTGATACCAAGTCAACTCTCTGTCTCATAACAACATATTTGCTTAAATGGGGCATGTCCCAGGACAGGACCAACCAGTTCTGAGAGTTTGTAGGAAGTATTTCCACTTACAACTACTGTAGGAGAGATGACTTCCACCACCCCAAATACTCTCTGACATCCTCATCCTTCCCTGATATTGAGTTGAAAGGGCACTTGGCCCCCTTGATCTTGACATCTGCCTATACATTTCCTGAGAGAGAAAAGGAGGGTGGATAGGAATTCATTCTGTTAATGGGCAGATCTCTCTACTTTGTGGGCAACTATCCAAAAGCAATACATCAATGGTACATTTTCTCTAGAAAAAAACCTCTTGGCTAGAGCATAATAAATATCTCATCAGTTATAATCTTGGAAATTAACTCCACATAGGCTAGGGACCCTGAGGACCTAAGAATGCTAGTGAAGGATGAAGCTAACTCCAATGGGAAGGTCCCCATTTCTCTATAACTCCAGGACATGTAAAACCCAAGGACATCTGCTAATCACCAGGGTCCCCCATATCAAGACTTACAGAAAATAATTGTATTGACATGTCTTTATGCTATATCAAAACAGAACTAAATCCACTTTAATTTCTCTGGGCCTCAGTTTCCTCACTTGTAAAATGAAAGAGGTGGACTTTTGTCCAGCAGACACAGTAAAGAACTTAGGGATGGTGAAATAGAGAAAGTCTTGAATCTGGAGTTAAAAAAATCTAGATCTGAACACTGTCTCTGCTCATGTCACCTTGGGCAAATTACTTCTCTTCTTCATTTCCTCATCTGTAAAATGAGGGATTGAACTAGTTGACCCCTATAAAAAGATCCTGCCAGGCCAAACTGGTAAGCTAAGGGTTTGAGATGATCACTCTTTAAAGACTCCTCATGCCAAACTTGGTATTCTGATAGGAAAAAGAAGCTCTCACAACTGTTTACTTCTTGAAAATGTGTTTGTTGAATGGACTGATCACCAACGGACACAGTCCCTGCTCAGAAGAGAGAATACCCGAATACTATCAGTTTTCATATGCACACACCCACAGCATACACAAACACACCTCTATTCACATGAGTGACCAACCCACAATGCCAACACCCACCCACATACTCATTGTGCAGGGTCCACCCAACATACACACATACACACAAATAAATACATATTCACCTACACCCCCCAACTCATCATATAGTCCACCTGTCCTCAACTCCTCAGGAAGCAGTTTTCTGAATAGAAATACTGAATGTCAGGTAACAACATTTTCAATTTTTAGGAACACTAAACAACTATCTTCTCTAGGGTTTACTTTAGGGTTACCATGGTTTTTTGTTGGGTTTTTTTTTTCCTTTCCCTCTCTGGGCCTTGATTTTTTTTTTCTCAAGCTGTTAAATGTGTATATACTAATCTTTCACTTAGGAAGAAATTTCCAGTCTGGGTTTGAAAAGCATCATGTAAGTTTCTACAGTAATTTTTGTTAACGAAAAAGTAACATACTAACTTTCTAGCTATATTTCTTTTGTGGTACTTGCTATATTTTCTCCCCAAACTTCTTCCCACTGATCTAGACCACAATTTTTGTTCAAACAGCATTTTTTACAAGCAAAACTTACTCAATTTCCCCAATGATTTTGTTGGGTTTATTTAAGGCCTGTTTAGGGAAAGGCAGAATGGTACAGATGGAAAAATACTGTGCCACTAATTCACTTTATAACTAGAAACAACTCACAACTTTTGTGGGGCTCTGTTTCTTTGTTTTTAAAATAAAAGGTTGGAATAAGATGACTTGCTCCAAATAATCTTTGGACATCTTTTGAGCCTTTCACTGTTTCTTGGTGCAATCTACATCACATCCTATCCCTCATAATTGGGTTGGATTTTATTTGGTTCTGCCTGTCTTGGGTACTGGTCCTGGATCCATTTGAGAATTTTCTATGGCCCCTTTTTGTGGATCTTCTCACTATTGAGCCACATGGCAAGAGGAATTATTAAATAACTTGTCTTCTTACCTTTTACCCTACAAACTAGGCATTTAAACCATGCCCCCAATGAAGAGTTCTCAGAGGGATGTGAACCAATCAGGCCTCCCCTATTAGACTCTGAGTTCCTTGAGGAGTGAAACTGTCTTTTGCTTTTTTTTATTTAATCCCCCACTAATTGGCACATAGTAGTACAGTGGACAGAGTGCTGGGTCTGGAGTCAGGAAGACTCATCTTCATGAGTTCAAATCTGGCCTCAGACACTTACTAGTTCTGTGATGCTGGGCAAGTCATTTAATCCTGTCTACCTCAATTCCTCATCTGTAAAATGAGTTGGAGAAGAAAAGGGCAAATCCCTCTAGCATCTTCGCCAAGAAAACCCCAAATGGTCACGAAGAGTTGGATGTAACTGAACTACAAAAACAGGCACATAGTAGGCACTTAATAATTGATCTTGATTGGATGAGGACAGGTTGCTTCCTCTTTCTTTAGGGTTGCTTAGTTTCATCCCTTTCTGGCTTCTTGGTTGTGTAAGGCTGATGGGGTGCAGCAACAGCAAATAACTCAGAGCTATGAGAAGACCGAGTGAGAAGGCAGCTGGTAAACGAGCCTTCTCCCCGGGGCACTTATGCATTGGCAGGAAGTCAGGAAACTGCAGACCAGAGCACACCACCTGAGGGCAGGGATTCTGCCAGAAGCATATGCTCAGGACTGAAGTATTCTAACCGCCAAAGGGGAGATGGGGCAGAGGGGATATCCTCTTATATAAAGGAAGAAATTGTTATTTCCTCTCCTCAGAATGCCTGAACTTTTCACAATCATCTCATCCTACTAATAAATACTCACCTGTGCATTCACCTGAAACAAAGTGCTTTAAAAAGCAAGCTAAGCAGAGATAGTATGGCCTTTTCAGTATGGGTTGCCAATTAGGATTACCACACAGCAAATGTTGTGGCAGGGCACTAGTATACAGTATGAGTGTCATGCCTGTTCACTGGGACCCTCTGAAAAATCTACAGGACCTGGAAGGCAAGCTCTAAGAAGTCCCAGGGAGGGTCCACTGCAGTTTGTGGGGTAGGGACACTGATACTAAAGTGACAGGAATGCAAAGAACTAGATGTGATACTGCTGTTGGGATTTGGTGACTCCATGACCCAAAACAGAATTACAAACCAACTCCTAGTGGCCTTTAATAATATAATGGACAATTATTATTATGTGTAACATTGATATGGTCAAAAAAGAATAAGCTATGGGGTGGCTAGGTGGCACAGTGAATAGAGTACCGGCCCTGGAGTCAGGAGGACCTGAGTTCAAATATGGCCTTATACACTTGATCACACTTACTAGCAGTGTGACCTTGGGCAAGTCACTTAACCCCAATTGCCCTCCAAAAAGCAAAAAAAAAAAAAAGGATAAGCTACTATATACATATTGCTGCTTGTAGAAATACAAAGATATATGGAACGTAGGTGAGTTATAGAATAGGAGTTGGCAAACTACCAGTAGAAGGTGATCGGAGAGCCAAATCCAATCTGACACCTGTTGTTTCTGTACAGCCCTTTGTACTAGGAACGATTTTTGCATTTTCCCATGTTGCCTGGGACACTAAGAGATTGACTTGCCAATGGTCACCCAACCAGTGTGTGTCAGAAACAAGACTTGAACCCAGATTTTTCTGATTCCTAGGTCAGTTCTCTATCCTCCATGACATTATCTGTGTGTGTATATATATATATATATATGTGTGTGTGTATATATATATATATATGTATATATATATATACATAAGTCTTCACCTGCAATTTCATACAGATATATATATATATATATATTATATAGATACATACAAACCCCAATACTTCTTCAAAGTCCTATGAGATTTCAGCCTTCAACCATCGCAATGGCCAGAAAAATTAGCCATGCTAAGACCAAAGTAACAATGAACCTATATGAAATTAGCTAGGATGACCCATGGCCAACAAGATTACACAGTCCATTGCCAGGGGAGTGGTGAGAGAGAAGAGGTGGAGGTTGAAAGAAAGGGAATACTATGACTTAGAGGAAGTTTAAAAATTGAACCTTCACATGGGACAGGCTTTAATTTTTATAACATTTAGGTTGTAAAATGCAAATGAATCACTTTCTGGAAATGGATGGGGGGGGTGGAAAAATCACCACTTTCCTATTAGGAAAGGCATATAAGGATAAAATAAAACTGGAGAAATGAGGGTCCTATGCTTACAGGTTATTAAAGGGTATATAGGCAAAGGAAGCATAATAATACTAAAGGTTTAGAGTTGTGTGGTAAAACATCAGAAAAAGGAATTGTGGTTAGGTTAGTGTAAGCAAAGAAGAAAAGAGAGGCAGGGAATGAGAAGAGATGAGAAATGGCCAGGAGACAGTACCATATATCTGAGATGAGGGCTGAATAGTCCAATGTCATCTGTCAGTATTCAAACTTGGCCTACCTAAGAGGATTTTCCAGTGCCTGGGGAACACAATCCAGAAATCTCATAATAAATAATGTAGGACAGAAATGCTACAAGTCTCAATGTTTTCTTTCTCTTTATTTCTCTTTCTCTTTCTTAGCCAGAACTTTATACTTTGGGAACTGAATTTCTGGAAACCTTAATATGACCAAAGATAACATCAGAAAATTCAGTCACATGTTAATTTAATTGACCAGCTGGCATTTAAATAAAAAGCTAACTTTACCTCTACATTGTGGCTGGGAAGATTGCTAAATTTAATCCTATAATGAGCCATTTTGGAGATCATACAATATTAAAAAAAAAACAGGATACCTGTTAACTTTGGTTGCCTATGTTGATTTTATTTTTAAAAATTCCATTTCTTAACATGGGGCTCTAGTACAGGGACTCGCAAAATATCCGCAAGATGCTAGCAATGGTTCAATTTCCCCATCTTAATGGCAGAATTGTTTGAAATTTCCTGGGAGATTCTTACATAAAGGTAATTTTTTATATTAAATTTACTCATGGAAAAAAATAGTATTACCACTAGTAGGATATAGAGTTATCTCCTGAGTTTAGTATAATTAATTTTTTGTTAACAAAAATTACCATAGAAACTTACACAATGCCTTTTAAACCCAGACTGGGAATTTCTTCCTAAGTGAAAGATCAGTATGTACGTATTTAACAGCCTGAGAAAAAATGAAGGCCCAGCGGGAAAGGAAAAAAAAACCCATGATAACCCTAAAGTAAAAAAATAAGGATTAAGATAAATGAATGGAATGGAATATTATTGCAACATAAGATATTATGAAAGGAATGATCTCAGAGAAACCTAGGAAAACTTAAGAACTGAGTTAGAGCAAGGTGAACAGAACCAGGAGAATAATTTATATAATAATAACTACAAAGGGAAACAACTTTGCAAGATTTAAGAACTCTGATCAAATGATGACCAACCACGATTCCAGAGCCCTGATGAAGATCTTTGCTACTACCTACTTACATAAAGGAGATAGAGTCAAGAAGCAGAATGAAAATGAAACATACTTTTGGGATATGAACAATGTGGGAATTTGTTTTGCTTAACTATGCCTATTTATTAGAAGAGTTTTAGTTTGGGGGTTTTTTTCTTTTAAATAGTAAAGTTGGAGAGAAAAAATGAATGCTAGTTATTTGAAAACTAAAAATTTAAAAAAAGAAAGGATGGCTTACTGTTTATGAAAGAAGTATGGAATATATTTAGGAATGAAGTTGATATAAAAAATGTTAAATTAAAAAAACCCCAAATAACTATTCTAAAGTTTCAACTGATTCATAAAGTTTTCAAGATGAAAAAAGTTCTGAGTTTAAAAAAAAAGAAAAGCTTTTAACCCCACACTCCTATGCAAGATGAATTTGTAACGAATGATCAGATAGAAAGTGAATTTGTCTTCCCTGAGCTGGGAGTGTCCCATATTACTTCCTACAAAGTTCAAAGTTCAGATTCACTTTTATTACATTTGAGTCTTGAACCCCAACCTATATTTCAGGTCAGCTTGTACTCATGGAACCAACCTTTGGTGCTTTGCTTTCATTGTTCTGATACAAAGAGGGGACCAATAAAGTTCTAAGGGAGAAAAATGGGCAAAATTGGAACATTACTGATTCTTGGTGTAATATGGTAAGTGTTTTAAAGGGTCTTGATGACATATACTCAGCTTAAAGCACCAACAACTTAAACATATCTGTAGAACAATTGTCATTCTCTATATCTGTGGCACATAACTAGATAGCTCAGGGAAGGGGAAAGGATCCCCTTTTCCCTATGGTTAGATTTATTTTACATGAAAGTCATGACAACTTCAGATAAAAGGCACAGATATTAATATTTAGTCTCTTATATTAATTTTCTGACCACCATAGATCTGGGGCTATTTACTTAAAATTGTCTCACAGTATATCTACAGATTACAAGATGTTACCTGGGTCACTTGTGCTTACTAACAAGATATTGGACTTTGTTTAACATTTCATTAGAGACATCTCATCATCATAACAGTAACAGGACTGAAAGATGATTGATCTGTTGTATTGTTGTATACACATCTATACGCAGGTATGTGTGTATGTATACATTATCTATCTATCTATCATCTATCTATCTATCTATCTATCTATCTATCTATCTATCTATCTATCTATCTATCTATCTATCTGTGTGAATTGAGGCAGATGAATCATCAGTGGCTTTCTCTCAAATGGCCAAGACACAATCTAGCATGGACCATGGCTAGAACAAAGATATCCAGACTCCCAAGCCACAAAGCCAACCCATTGTGCATTGCCTTAGTTTGGTATTGTCCTGTCCCACCTTCCTGGGAGCCAGTCTCTGTTGATTTCTGTAAACCCACAGGTTTCAGTGCTGGAGACATTCCAGCTATCTGCTCTGAAACACACAGAACTGCCTTTGTGTTCCCCAAACATGAAATCAACTTTTGGGGTCATCAACATGTGCCTTGTAGTAACATTCAGGGTCTCAAGGGCTAAAAAACAACTCATTTTGGAAAGAAAAAAGATTAAGATCATAATCCCCTAATCTTAAACAAACTTTGAAGGAGGGATGAGGGGAAGAGTGAGAGACAGAGAGACAGAGAAATTGACAGTTACAGTTATTTAGAATGATAGATGAAAGACCCCAGAGTTGTACAGTGACTGATGAAAATTGTGATTATTATTGTTTGTGATAACAGGGACTGCTTTCTGGGAGTCCCAGGGTTCAGATACTACTCAGATACTATCCTATATGCAAATTGTCTGGTGTTGCAGCACATAGGATGTATTGTGGTGGAGTCACCCTAGCTTCTCAGTCAACTGAGGGCTGCAGACCTTAGTAGGCCAAGGAGCTACCACAGGAGGAGGGCAAAAGGAAAGAGGTGGGAGGCAGGACTCAGGTAAGTCTGACACTGCTGCAGGTATTCAATAATCAAGAGGCAAGAACTAGTAATTTCCTCTTCCCTCCCTTCCCACCTTAAAAATAGACATCGAAACACTTAAGCAGAAGTATTGGGCTCTGATGTTTGGGTTCTTAGGAAAAAAAGAAATGGAGCAGTTTTAAGAGCTTCTGCTTATCCGATCTGGAGGGGGGTGGGGGAGGGCGGCGGTAGGGCAGGGGCGGTAGATTATTCTCCTTCTCTACACTCTAGAAATCGGAACTGGATCCGGATTGGCATCTCTGCTCTGTTTCTCCTTCTCTCTGACCTCCTCCCTTCCTTAAATCTGCCGTAAAGACAGCCCCCAAGCCTATGCCTAATCCGAACTGAGTCTGACGGGAGACACACCTGAAGAAGCAGCAGCAGCAGGAAGGTGATGGAGTGAGGGACAAGTAGATACACAGGGTAGGGAGCGGGATCTGCAGTTGCTGTCCTCCTCCTTCCAAGCCCCCCTCCTCCCAAGCTCTAAGGGAAGCGCCCATGCTCACCAGCTGAGCCAGGTTCCAGCTGCGCGCTGACCGTCCCATCCTTGTGAAGGAGGATGTCGGCTGTGTCCCGGATCCTGCCCCCTCCGGGCTCTGCCCCGAGAAGCCCGCGACAGCACTGGTAACACACGGCCCATGCCTGCTCCTCGTTAATCGGCTGTTCGTAAGACTTCAGCACCTCCTCCAGGGACAGCTCCCAGGGGTCCAGACGGTCCGAGCCCCCTGCCCGCTCTGGTGGGGCTGAGCTGCCGCCGCCGCCGCCACCACCGCTGCTGCTGGCCCTGGCCATGGCTGCTCCATTATCGCCTTTTGCGAGCCAGGCTGGTTTCCATAACAGCCGCTCTGGGCAGTAGACGCAGCCCAGGAGGAGGCAGCGGAGGAGGCGGAGGCCGAGGTGGTTCCAGGGTAGCTCCTCTTTGCTTTGTCATTCTCCAGCCTCGCCCCGCCCTAAAAAGAGCCAGTACAAACCCTCGCAGCCGAGACAGCAGCCTATTGCTGGAGCTTCAGGTAAGGGAGGGGGGGTGAGTGTGTGTATGGGGACGGGGGGAGGCGGGGATGAAAAGGAGGGGGAGGGAAAGAGGGAGAGACAGAGATAGAGACAAGACGGACCGACTGGCTGCACTGGGACCAACTCACAGCCGCTCACAGAGCTGGCCAACACACAGCAGCTACACATCCACCCATACACAGACTCACACATATACACAGAGGCTCAGACATATTCACTGGCAGACTCACACGCACTCCCACACTCACATTCAGGAGGGCACCCAAGCTTTCAGCAGATTTACACTGCAGTGCTTAGCGGGAAAACCTCAGAGACACTTAAGGAACTGAGAAATGGGGAAAGGAGAGATTTGGAGGGATGGAACCTCTTTTACCCCCAGCAGTATTCCATAGTGTAGAGAGCGCTGGAGTTGGAGGATTTAAGTTGGAACCTACCCACTGCCTCCGTAACCTTAGGCAAGCATTTCATCTCTCTGAGTCAGTTTCCTCGGGTTGTAAAATGAGGGACTTGGGTGGATGATCTCTAAGGTTCCTCCTGTGGTATTTTCTCGGTAGTGAACATTTAGCACCAGACACCTCTGCAGGGAGAACTTGCCTAGAAAGGTGACCTCAGAGAAGTCTGCAAAAATATAATAAAAACAGTGAGAGAATGACAGACTGTACCAAATTCAGAGTAATTAATTAAGGATCTATTAAAAAAAAAGAAATGAGCCCTCGTTAAGCTTATCCTACTGCTTGCATAGAAAATAAATATAGGTACAAAGTTCATGCAAGCTTCAATGTACCCCCTTAGCTACATTTCCTTCAGAAGAGCACACCACTGGGAGGGGGCAGAGCGGGGTGAAGAGAGAGTTTTATCCACAGTGCACAAGAAGGGAAATCCAAACCTAATATAGACAACCTTTCATTGACATTAGGGCTTTTCCACCAATGGACTGGATCATTGTGTTCCCAAGGCCACAAATGCAACTTGGAAATATGAGCCATTAAAGCTACAAAGATGCAGTTTTACATCAACTCAAAAAAAAATGACATCAGGAACTTGAACTTGGGGGTAGGGCTGCCAGAACTGGTCTGGCATTTCATAATCTCATCTAGATCTTCATTCTTTGAACTAGAAAAAAAAAATTTTTAATCTCAACCTTTTTTTTAATGGAGGCATTTATGTAGGGCTTTCAAGTTTGCAGAGTGCTGTACATACCTTTTCTTCTTTGAACCCTATATCCTACCTGGGAGGTAGGTATTACATGTATTATCCCCATTTTGCAGGTGAGGAAAGTGAGGATCCAAAAATTTTTTAACTTTCTTATGGCCATAGTAAGTGAGTGTCAGTGACAGGATTTGACAACTCTTCCTGACTATAATATTACATTGTATTTTTGTCATTTTCCAGTCATGTCCTACTCTTTGTGACCCTATTTGGGGTTTTCTTGGCAAAGATACTAGAGTGGTTTGCCATTTGCTTCTTTAGCTTATTTTACAGATGAGGAAACTGAGGCAAATAGAATTAAGTGACTTGTCCAGGGTCACACAGCAAGTGTCTGAGGCCACATTTGAACTCATGATGAAGAGTCTTCCCGATTCAAAAAACCAATACTCTATCCACTGTGCTACCTAGATGTCCATAATACCACATTGACTTCCCTAGTAAAGGGCTTAAGCACACATTGGAAGAGATTTTTTATTTGTGCCCAATGTGATCCTTATCAAGAGTCTAACTACACCCATATACAGCTTTCTTCAATTTACCAATCTCTCCCTGCAAGGTACTGGTAAGGTAATAGTTTCATCACCACTTTCTGTGAGGGAAATCTGAAAGAAAGAGGGGGTGTAATGATGCCCATCTCCTGAGGCTGAGCTAGAAAATATAGAAAATAAATGAAGACCTTAGTTAAATCTCCTTTCACAAACAATAACACACATGCTGCCCATAAAGACCACAGAATTCTGTGACTTTGGGTCAGGGGCATTTGTTATCTGAAAGAACAGAAGCTCCTGGAGGAGGAGAATTGTTCAATTTTGTCACAACTCCAGCACCTTGCACCACATCTAGTATGTAGTTGGTCCTGAATAAGTACAGTAGTAGTTGTTGGTCGATCCATTTGGCTAAAGGATCATAGATTTAAGGCTGGAAAGGACCTTAAAAAGCCATATAATTGAACCCCTCCCTCACTGGGCAAAAAAGGATTCCTTATTTAGGAAAGCTTAAGAATCTACTAGTGATTACAAATCACTGAAACAGAACAATATACACAGTGGCTTCAACTATGTCATTGAAAAGATCACAAAAGAAAAAGAAGTTTAAGCTTTGAATAATGGAAAAACCTATAATGGTCCAGGAAAATAGATTGTTCTCTTCCCACAGTAGAGAGGTAGGGGACCATTAGGGCAGAATATGATATATATTGTCAGACACTGTCACTTTATCAGATGTTTTTGCTTAATTGTTTTTCTTTTTTCTTTCTGGAAGATGAAGGATCAGTGGACATTTCCAGAAATGACTATGAAGCAAAAACAAAAGGCATCAATAAAACTTGATCTTTAAAAGTCCTTTAATCCAAAAAACTTGAATGTGAATTTGTCAAGCACTTTTTGGTGCCATCCAGGGCAATGTTTACCATAGTTTGGGCTTACAGATGGAGAGGCTGCTGCTTTTAGATTCAGTAGCAATAATGATTTCCATTTACAGTACATCTTTCATTCAAGAAGATCCCCAGACTAAATCAGCAAGCAACAAGACATATGACTCACTCCTCCCACCAAGGACTACCTTAGACGTCCAAACACAGCTTAGGTGGAGAGAGCTTCTGCGTGGGAGACAATGCAACTGTTTAAGAACAGGAAATAAAAAAGGTGGCTGTAGCCAATGAACACTGCAGGGGAATTTGAGGAGGAAGAATGTAATTACCCTAATTGGAATCTGACTAGGTCATAGCAAGGAATACCTCTCCTCTTTTCAAAAGAGCCTTGGGTTTCCTTACTGGCTAAATTAAGGATTTTAAGATCTCATTTGATATGGCTAATGGCACAAAGTCTCTAGGAGCCTGCTGGGGCCTTTGGTTTAAGACTGATTCAAAAGTCCTGCTGATGAATCAGCCTGCTTGCTGTCTCTGGATATTACTTAGAGATAATTTGTCCAAGTAAAATAATTATTTTTCAGGTCTTTTAGATAGAAATTTGGTGAACTCCAGGCATCATTCAGCACCTTCAAGATACAAGGGTTTAAATGAACTTTTTTAAAGGTGCTAGGGTTCTAAGTCCCTGCCCCCCGGTTGTTAGCAGACTGTGTCCTTAATTACATCTGTGGTCAGAAAGTAAAAGAACAAACCAAATGGTTTAAGCAGTTTCATTTTCCCTAGACTGAGTGGTATATTCCAAGGTTAATTTTTCATGTACATTTTAAAGAACCAGCTTTAACCAAGAGAAGAACCAAAGGTGAAAGCCAATCATTCTTACCCTGACCTGACAGACCTCTTAGCAGGTGGTAACAGTATTACTATTCCCAGTTTATTGGGGGGAAGGAGGAACAGAGTGACTTAAAAGTTACACAGTGAGACCGTGACAATTGGTGGTAGGACTAAAAACTTCCACAGTTTAGTTCTAATTTAGCCAGTGGGAGCAGTCAGCTCAGTCCAGGGTTTAGGAATAATTAATTCATCACCCTAAAGTCAAGACCAAATTAACCTTTTCCTTCCCATACCCAGCTACAAGAAACCAAACAGCCTACACAGGGCACATTGGAGATTTCAGTCAGTATGGCAACATAAAACGATCAATTCACTAAGCCTTTATTAAGTATCCACTATATACTGATACTAATCCCAAATAATTCATGGCATTAAATGGATACAGATCAGTATTGTACTATACAAAACACAGAGCCAATAACCAAATAAATATTTTGCTGGTAAGAAAACAATATAATCCATGCTAAGAAGCTAGTAATATTAACATAAATCTGGTTATCCCTGTTAGAAATACCCCCTGGAGTTCAACCATGATGAAAAAATGTTATTTTGGAGCATAGTATGAAACATTTTATATTCTGTGTTTCAATCAAACTGGCTTACCTACTTTTTTTTTTCCTGACCTTGGCATTCTATCTCTCCTTCTTTGGCTTTGTGTGTCCCATACCTATAAGTCACTCTTCCTCATCTCTGTCTCAGAATGCCTTGAGTCTATTGACTCAGCGTATATAATAATGATGATGATAAATAATAATAATAGCAATAATGTTATAGAATTTATATTCCATACCCATACTCATAATAATGGCTGACATTAATCTAGCATTTTAAGGTTGGCAAAATGTGTTACTTGTTATTGCAATTAGTCCTCACAACAACTCTGGAAGACAGCTGCTATTATTATCCCCATTTTATAGAGGAGGAAATTGAAGCTGAGATAACTTAAGTGACCAGTCCAGGGTCATTCAGCTGGAAGTATCTGAAGCTGGGTTTGAGTTGAAGTCTTCCTGATTCCAAGTCCAGGAACCTAGCAACTGTGTTATAAATGCATATACTATGGGAAGCTTAATCATTGGAGTTTTCTTTCTCCTTGAAGAATAACATTGATTTGTTTGTTTATATATTGTTTCCTAAAGGTAAAATATAAACTCCTTTAGGGTAGGGATAATTTTTTCTCCCTCAGAATTTTGTACAAGCTGGAAACTCAGTATATGCTTATTAAACTGGATTCTGTTTCTAAGGAGAACAATTATTAGTCCTTCTGCAACTTCAGCCTACGTGATACTTAGATTTAAGCAGTAATATACCTGCTATGTTCTCTGAGAAGCAGAAAGGAGAAATGGATCTAAATCAATAATTAACTTGCCACAAAATGCTTTGAGTCAAGGTCATTTATGCAGTTAGAGGGATCCTTCTTTAAATTTCAACTATAGTTGTAATTAACCTTTACCATCTTTCCTCTAAATTATAGAATACCAGAGTGTTGGAAATGATTTTGACCTTGCACCTCCTGATAGAAAGATCCCAGAGATGTCTAGGCTTGCAGGTCAATTGCAGGGAATCTTCCCCACCCCCCAAGCACCCCTGGTGGTCTTGTCACAACTGACAATATTCAAGCCAAATCCTCCATTCTTCATAGTTGTTATGTAATCCAATAGATAACTCAGATTTTGCTCTTCCCAGGTTTGATGTTATTTACTTTGAGACAGATATTAAGGAGCTCTTTTCAGATTGTAAATCTTAAAGACAGAAACCGTTAGTGAGTGACTGATGATTGGAACTGATCAAAGATTTAAAAGCCATGGTATCTCTGACTATTAAGCATCCAGATGGATCCATAGGCAGGCCAGGCAAAATCATTCCAATTTTACCTACCTGAAAGTCAGCAAAGTAATTCTGGGGTGGATGTAGGACCCAAGTGATTCCATAGTTACCAAAGAAAACCTGGGGTCACTATTGTAGACATGGAAAGGTTGAGGAATATAGGGATCCTGCATCTAAGTTATGGTACCAACCTAACCTGAGAACTCAGATAGCTGAAGATAAAGCCTGTCCCGTGTTATAGGTACAGGAAGACATTTTGTAGTTGGCTGTGGTAGCACATGCCTATAATCCTTGCTCCTTTGGGAGTGGGGGGCTGATGTATCATTTGAGCTCAAAATTTTGAGTTGCAGGGGGGCTTACAGCTGGTCCTATAACTGAACTAAATCTGACGAAGATGCAGGCCCCCAGGAGAGGGGGCCACCTGCTGCCTAAGGAGGAGTAAACTGGCCCAAACCAGAAGCCACGCACATTAAAGTTTTCATGATAGTCAGCACTGGGTTGGAGCCTGTGAATAGGAGACCTAAGCTTAATTAAAAAAAAAAAAAGACAGCCAGGGAGTGAATTGTGTGGTACATTGTATTTAAGATCAAAGAACAATTGGAGAGAGAACACAGAAAATTTTATATACATGCAAAACATATTAACTTGTAGTTAATGAAACACATTGTTTTACTTCTGTTCACACTTTAGAAAATCCACATCAAATTTAAAAACAGGTCGGGTTTTCCCAAGGGAATCTTTGTGCAACGGGGAGTTTGGGCCTTCTGTTACCATGTTAGAGAGTCCCTGAATGCTCCCTTTGTTACCTCTGTGACAGCAGGGGAGTAGTACTCCCAGGAGCAAGGCAGGAGCAGAGGTTAAGGGTCTGAAAGTAAAAGCTAGCTCTGGCCTGCAGGAAATCTAGAGGTTGTGGTTTTTGTTTTCCCAGTTTATTTTGGGATAATGATAAACACAATTAATCCCAGGGGACAGTGCCTGGGCTTTAAAAGAACACCCAGGATGATTCTGAGAAGAAAAAAAATTGGGGGCAATGTGTCAGGCTAGAGGATCTTGTGAGTGGATGTCTAAGCCAAGCTGTGAAAACCAAACAGATAGGAAGAGAGATGAGAAGAGCTGCAGACACAACAAGGGCACCAACATGGTCAGGCATAAGTGGATGCTAGAAATAAAAGCCAAAGAAATTAGAGGAAGCTTCAGAGGAAGAAAGCAAAGGTTTGGGAGGAGAAACAGGGTGAGTTAAGTTAGTGGCTTTCAAGAGGAACAGATAAAGGAGACTGGGTCATGAATTTCTATTACAGAATATTGTTACAATGGGAGAGAATGAAAGGAAGCAGGCTAGGGTATTGTATGTGTCTGAAATTGTGTGTGTGTGTGTGTGTGTGTGTGTGTGTGTGTGTGTGTAGCACTATCTTGGGGGGGGGTATCCCTGCAAACTCATAGGTTGGGTCCTCATAAGGAAGACTACTCTTGGGTATGGATCCATACTCCTACAGCTATGGCTAATAAGCCCCAACTAGTGTGCTTGCCTTTAATAGTCAGCCAGCAGACACAATTAGCTCAAAGCAGAGGCATTTACTCTGATGATGTCATAAGAACAATAATAATAAAATATTTTTTTCATAATCCTGGGGCCCATTCTCTCATAACTACACACAATATCAGTGGAAAGACTGGACACACACATAGAGAAGGGGGCATACATGTAGGGAAGATGCATGATAGTCTTTCCCTTCTCATGGTTTCTTTACACTTCTCCTCCTGGGCACACCATGTAGGCTGAACAGATTATTCACCTGGGCTCTGTGGGCTGATGCTTCTCCATAGCTCAAGTCCTGATAGTTAGGACTACTTCTCTTCTCAATATTTTCTTCTCATATTCCTCAGAGCTTTTGCCTCAGCTGATCAAGTCTGTGCCCTACTATATGTAATCTCTCCTGAGTAGCTCCACCGTGGCCAATGATGGGGGTAAGAGAGGGGAAATAAGAGAGGATTTCTTCCCTTCCTTCCCCAGAGGTGAGGAACCATTTTCTCTAAAGTTCCTCTTCCATAGCTGGCTCTCTTCTCTGCTGCCAGAGGTCACAATCCTTAGAGCTATTATCTCCTGCTTCAACTGACTTCCAGGAGGGTATTTCTCACTTTTTAAAGGGCCACCAGGAACAGGGCTGACTTTTGACCAGCCAATGGCTAGCTGCCCCAATTTCATCAATTTTGATCAGAGAACTTTTTCATACTCTATAAAGGGATATCCATACATAATATCTCATTTTCTCTGTTATCTGCCCTTTCTTTTTCTATTATTTCAGCAACTGACTAGGGAGAAAACAATTGATCAGGATCATCTTGATCAACTATTCTCTCTACATATATTTGTGCACATTGTTCATAAGAACAAACTCCAAAATCTGAAATAGTTTTAGAAAGAAATTTATTAGGTCATTTGGTAGAGGAGAGCAAGCCAGAAAGGAGGTATGGTTCCTTTTTGTCCAGCCTCTGGAAGTTTTATATTATACAGGATTTAGACAAGGATGCCTATATATGAACCACATGTACACAATTAAGCAATTATGCCAAGAGGGCAACTTGAAAGAAGAGTTGATTGAGATGGATATGTAAGGATATATTGAGTAAATGTAAACATTTGATAAAATTCTGGCAAATCCAAAATATAAGCTTGGGGGTCCTAAAACAAGACCTGGATATGGGAACCCAAATCAAGAATGCTTTGGGTGGATCCAGGACCCAGGGAAACCCAAAATTCCTTGTAGCCATTTCTAGCATTCCTAGAGAGTTACTGGGGTCAAGTGACATACTAAGTGAAGACAATCACATAAGGTTGAATTTAAATAGCATAATCATTTCCCCAAACAATATAATAAATCATTTCTCCCACAGGCACATATAATATGAATGTATTTTATAGTGAGATTCCCTTACTTATGAATGCTATAAAATTTTCCAGATACTTTCACATCCCTTGTTTCTTTTTTTTCTATCCCAATACCTGTGAGGTAGGTAGATGAATGGAATTAAGGCACAGAGAGTACCTAATGTCACGACTAGCTAGTAGCAGAGTTGAGACTAGAACTAGGTCTATAGAATTCCACTAGATCACATTGTCCCTAAATGTAGTGTAACCCTGGATGAACAGTTGACAATAGTATATATCCCTAGTATATAGTAATAAATGTTTATTTCCCACCCACCATAGTATTTGATGAGTAAAGGAAGATGTATCCTCAGATGCAACCAAGAAAATTTATAAATCTACCAGATTAAAAAGTTTTATAGACATGAAGTAGTAACAATGGAAACATTCCATTGTGTAATAAACTAATTCAATGAAAAAAACATATATTAAGTATGTACTCATGCAAGACAAAGAGACATGGTAGTATAATACAGTACTATACTTGGATTAAGAAGACCTGATTTCAAATTCTGCCTCTGAAACTTACTGTGTGTCCCTGAACTTAATCTCTCTGAGCCTCAGAAAATTCTAACCTATCTATAGATAGTTTGTGATCAGCCTAGTTGGAGGAAGTTTTATGCCAATGAGATCTAATACCCTATATTATGAACATGTAAAGGTGTAGGTATGTCTTTTTTTCCCCCATAAGACCACCTGCCTTCTTACATGGGTACTAAAAACAGTAAGGGAAGTATAGACAGGTTTATCTACTCAGAGTTTAATTTATGAATAAGTCACTAGTTAGTACTCTGAGGTGAAAATTACTGGGTAACCATAACCCTGTATATGCATGGATACAGACTGCCTGCTTGGCCCCTGAACAAGTGAGAACCAGCTCATGCCTGTAAAATCAGTTCACATTTGACCCCTTCTTGTTTAATCTAGAGTGGAAAATCTGGAGATCAACAATTTACACATTTGTCAAAATGGCTCAGCCCCCACTCTTTCCAGATTCTAATCACCTCTTCAACTTTGTGTGATTCAAAGGACTTTTGCCCTCATATAATAGGTACATTAGGGTACATTTATTGAGTGGAATAAAAAAAATAAAACATCCAACATTAAAAGAGTGATGGGTGACCTGCCACTTCTAGCAGAGTCTGAAATCCCATCTTCCCCTGCAGCCCAGGCCTCTCCCATTAAGAACTGAGTCCTTCACTTCTGTCTGAGGAACAAATGTTTCCAGTGATTATTTGTAATGGGGAGGCCATCAAGCTGCTCCTTCCCATATACGTTTTTAAAAAGGGGGTGGGGAATGGAACTACCTACTAGGAGGTGGATGGTATTCGCCACACAGACTACTAATATAAAGACAGCAGTCTCTTTTTCGGCTATCACCACGTAAAACCTGAAGTCTAATGGTCACCGGGAAAGTTTCTAACAGCAGATGATCTCCAGCATCATCCTGGGCCCAGGGTCCCCATGAACTCACACACTATAATCTCACTATCCATGCTACATCTTCTGGAATGTTTTCCTATAGCCAGGTTAGTGTAGTTTCACCACTATTCAAATACTGCCAGTTCTGACCTGATGATGGGGTGGGAAAGGAATAGGGACAGAGGAGGAGAGGAAAAGGGAAAGGGAAATAGAGGGAGAGAAAGAAGAGTTGCAAAATGCTCTGTTATATATCATTTTAAATTATCATTAGAGCTCTATGACTTGTTGCAACCCTACAATTTGTCATTATTATCTGTGTGCATGTGCAGTAGGCATGCCTGGAGTGTTTTTTTTTCAATAGTTGTCTTTTACAATAGTTGAGTCTTCTCTCAGTAAAATGAAGGTGAAAAATGCCTTGCTACAATCAGGTGTTAGAAATATGTGCAAAACGTTATTCTAGGCACTAATGATGCAAAGATAAAAACAAACAGTCCATGCCTGCCCTCAAGGAACTTACGTTCTACTAGAGGTATACAACATGCACACAGATAATAATAATAAATTTGAGGAAACAGAAGAATATTAATAATTGAGCAGATCAGAAAAGGCCTTGTATAGCAGGGTAGTGCCTGAGTTCCTTGAATGAAGATTCTAAAAGTCACAAATGAGGATGGGGGAAACGAAGGTAACAAGTTTTTATTAAGAAACTCATGTGCCAGGCACTGTGGTAAATGCTTTATAAATATCTTATTTAATACTCACAACAATCCTGTGGGGTTAGGTGCTATTAAGATCCCCATTTTACAGTTCAGAAAACTGAGCAGACAATTAGTTCCAGATCATGTAGGACAGCAGGTAAGAATGCATGATGATGGGAGATCAAATACTGGGTTTGGAGAATAGTTAGTAGTTCACTTTGACTGCAATTTAGAATTCATGAACATGACTAATGTGAAATCAGTCTGGAAATCAGTCTGGAAAGATACCAAAATCAGAGAGCTGGAAGGGATCTGAGAGGTTATTTAGTCAAAATAATAGTAGTATGAGAGTCCTCTCTACAACATATCCCAAAAGTGGTCATTTTCT
Organism: Petaurus breviceps papuanus; assembly: GCF_028583685.1. Classification (NCBI taxonomy): domain Eukaryota; kingdom Metazoa; phylum Chordata; class Mammalia; order Diprotodontia; family Petauridae; genus Petaurus; species Petaurus breviceps. Next base: position 4,060,267 of record NW_027185771.1, read on the forward strand.
TGAAGTCTTTGCTTGAAGATCTTCAGCGTGGATAAAATCAATGGCTCCTGAAAAATTCCATTTTTGGATAGTTCCAAGTGTTTTTCCTATATCGACTCTAAATTTGCTTTCCTACAATTTACACCCATTATTCATAGTTCTAACCTTTAAGTTGTCCCCAAACAACACAGAACAGTTGTTCATATATTTGAAGAAAGCTATCATGTCCTCATAAATCTCTCCTTTGGGCTAGATACCACCAATTTTTCCAGCTGATAATCATCTGTCATGTTCTTTAGACACTTTACCATCCTTGTTTAATTCTTCTCTATACTTTTCAGCTTATAAAAGTCTCTCCTGGGGGTGGCTAGGTGGCATAGTGAATAGAGCACCAGCCCTGGAGTCAGGAGGACCTGAGTTCAAATCCCACCTCAGACACTTAACACAAAAAATAGCCATGTGACCTTGGGCAAGTCACTTATCCCCAATTGCCCTCCAAAAAGCAACAACAAAAAGACCCTCCTAAAATATGTTGCCTAAAACTGAACACAGTACTTCAGGTGTGGTCTGACTGTGGCAGGATACAGTAGGACTATCACTTCACTAGTTATAGACACTATGTCTTTCCTAAGACATCCTAAAATTGCATCAGTCTTCTCAACCAACATCACACAATTGATTCATATTGAGTTTGCAGCTTGTGGATCTTTTTCAGAGGATGTCTGAGTATGTCCAGTCATACTATGTCTGATATACTATGAGTATGTCCCCATACTATGAGAGTATGTCCAGTCATACTTCCCCTATCTTATTCTTGCCAACTTGATTTAAAGTCATATTTAAGACTTCACATGTATTCTGAATTAAATTTCATGTCATCAAATTTAGCCCAAAGTTCTAGCCTATCAAAATCTTTTTGAATGACTCTTATTATCCAGCTTGCCCCTTCTGGCTTCGGGTCATTTGCAAATTTTACAAGTATGCCATCTATGCCCTTATTAAATCATTAATGAAAATGCCAAACAGCACAGGGACAACCCCAGATCTCTGGAGATCTCTACCAAAGTTTTACTTTCAAGCTGGAAGCCAATTCCAAATCTACCTGACTCTTCTATTGCCTAACTTCTATCTTTCCACCTCTTCCACAAGAGTAACATGAGCAACTTTATCTAATGCCTTGCTAAAATCTAAGTAAACTGTGCCTGCAGCACTTCCTTGACCTGCCAGCTTAGTAGCCCTGTTGAAAAAGGAAATGGAGGTAGACTGGCAGGACCTGTTCCTGATGGAGCTATGTTGGTGCTCTACGATTGTTTTCTTTTTTAGATGTTGATATAATCTCTTGAAAAATGGATTATAGAAGTTTGCTAGGAATCAAAGTTAAGATCAGAGAGGTACAGTTTGCAAGACATCTGCCTTTTCTCTAGTCCTTTACTACCTCCCATTCTTCAAAATCTTTCAAAGATTGTTGACAAGTCCTCCAGCAATCATATCTGTCAGGTGTTGTCTTCCCCCCTCTCCCCACCCCCCCACCCCCAGCATCCTAGGATGTTGTTCATCTGGGCTGGGTCAACTGAACTCATTCAGGGTAACTAGATGCTGTCTTACCATCTCCTTCCTTATCTTGGGTATCAACTACCCAAAAGTCATTTTCGATCTGTTCTTTCTAGTCCAAAGATCATTCAAGGTAGGAATCAAATGGTGTAGAGCTTTTAGTGTTAGGTTGAGGAGCTAGTATTTTATTCTAAAGGCACTAGGAAGCCACAGAATTTCTTAAAATATGTTTTATTGTTGCCTTTATTTCTTATATCATAGTCATTACTTGATATGATATTCCCTTTCCTTTGGGAAATGAATATGCTCACGTAACAAAGAAAAGTGACTTAGCAAAAAAACCCCAAACAAACAAAACCTGATAGTGACCACATTGGGTATGTGGTATTTTGCCACTATAGTTCCCCATTTTTCTGACAAGAATAGTGAACTATGTTTAATAATCCGTTCATTGGGACCTCTGTTACTCAGTTTAATTTTCAATTAGTGTGCTTGTCATTTACATTATTGCCTTCATGCATATTGCTTTCCTGCTCCTGCTTATTTCAGGCTGCATTTGTTCATATATATCTTCCTCCATTTGTCTTAATTACACATGTTCATAATTTCTTACTGCACAAGAGTTTGCCATTGCATTAATATACCACAGTTGGTTCAACTATTCCCTATTTAATGGACACATACAGAAGGTTCTCTTTGCTACTACTAAAGTACTATAATTAATATTTTTGATATATATTGGAACTCTCTGTCTTTGACCTCTTGGGGATATATCTCTAGTAGTGGGATCAATCAGCTAAAGGGTAAGAACCATTTACTTACTTTTATCACACAATTCCAAATTGTTTTCAATTCCTAGCTTTACCAGAAGGATATTAATGCATTTGTCTTTCCACTGTCCCTCCATCATTGACTCTTTCCAATTTTTTTTTCTATCTTTACCAATTCCCTGGAAGTGAGCTGAAACATCAGAATTTTTCAAAATGTGCATTTCTCTTATGATTAGCATTTTGGAGCATGTTATCATATGGTTATTGATAGTTTACAAATATTTTTTAGAAAATTGTATCCCTTGACTTCTATTGGGAATTACTCTTGGTCTTATGTATTTCTGATAGTTCCTTATAAGCACTGAAAATTCTTTTAAGGAAGAAAGTGATATTGTCAGATCTGTGCCTTTGGGAGATTGTTTTGGAAGCTGTGTGGAAGATGAACTGGGAAAGAGACAAACCAGAAGCAAAGAACAATTAAGAGGCTATCCCAATAGTTTAGGTGAGAAGCCCTGAATTATGGCAGTGGTTGTATGAGTCAGGAGAAGACAGATGTCACGAAAGAAGAATCAATAAAACCTGATCATCATATAGTCCATATAAAATTTCGTAATGTCCATTTTTATACTTGTATTAGCTAGAGACTAAGTATCTATAAATGAAATCTTCATGTTACTGAATATATCAATAGAATCAGAGACAGCTAGATGGTTCAGTGGATAGAGTGCTGGGCTTGGAATCAGGAAAACAGTTCAAATCTGGTCTTAGACACTTACTAACTTCATGGCCCTGGGCAAATCACTGAGCTGCTGTCTGCCTCAGTTTCCTCATCTGTAAAATGGGAATAATAATAATAGCACCTATCTCCCACAGTTGTATGAGGATATAATGAAATAATATTTGTAAAGCGCTTCTGTGAGTCTTAAAGTGTTAGCTATTATTATTATTATCCAGGCATTTTCATTGGCTGACCTTCATGCTTGGAACTCTCCTATCTCCTGGTTTCTGTGTCTGTTCAAGACTTCAGCCAAAGTCTCACCTTCTGCTTGGAGCCTTTTCCAGTTTTCCTTAATCTTAGAGACTTCTTCTGAGGCTACTCCAAGATTATCTGTCTTCTCTACATTTCGTTTGTACATAGTTGTCTGGTGTTGTCTCTTCCTTTAACCTGTGGTCTCCTTGAGAGCAGGGTCTGTTTTTTGTCCTTCTATCTCCTAGGTACCTACTAGGCACTCAATAAATGCTCACCTGGACTGTTGAGTGAAAGTGGAAAGTGGGTTTTCTTGTTTAAGTTTTATTGATGTCTATTTTTACATCACATTCATTTCTGAATATGACTTTCTGCCCCTTACCCACTGCCTACTCAGCAGGCATAACAAAGATCAAAAGAAAAAAGCAGTAGTTCAACAAAAACACCTGACACATTGACATTTTCTGACAAAATAAGCAGCATCCCATATTAATAGTCCCTTAGCTCTCCAGTCAAAGGACAGAGATACACTTTCTCATCTTTTCAACAGGGCCAAGATTGGTCATTATGAATACATTGGTTAGTTTCCTTTTTACCTTTTTTTTCCAATTTACATTGATGTATTTGTTGTATATATTATATTGCTCATTTCATATGTCCTCAACTTCACCTTTTCTTATGGCATGTTAATATTCAATTATATCTATGTAATAACTTTTAAAGCCCTTCTCCTATTGATGGGCATCCACTTCCCATCAAATTCTTTGTTATTAAAAAAAAAGAGCTGCTATGAATATTTTGCTACATACACATAAGACTTTCCCTGTCTCTGACCTCCTTGGGGGCACATATCTAGCAGGAGTATCTCTAGATAAAAAGGTATAGATATTCTTGTCATTTTTTTTCATAATTCCAAATTGCTTTCCAGAACAGATGGACAGCTTTACAGCTTCTCCATATGTTGAGGGTTTTTAAGGCATTTATCCCTTGGTTTACTGCTGACCACTGTGCTATAGAGATTTAATTCGGCTTTTTTCATCCTATGAGGATGAATTTCCCCTTCTGTAACAAGAACTCCTGGCATATGTCTGCCTAACACATAGGATAGAAATGACTCTACCGTTTTCAGTTTCTGTGTTTTCAAGTCTCTTTCTGCTCATAGATGAAGGGTGATGAGCTCTGGGTGACATGTGTGTGCACTCATAGAGGGGGCATCCATTTTCTTCCCATCCACTATAACATGTTTAGCTTAATCCTCTCTTTTGAAGAAAGAACCTAGCCTTCTGCTTGTCATTCTTAACAGCTCAAGCTGATTGAGTCTCAGGGAAGGCAGAATTTTGTCCTTAGTGAATTATAAATGCTAGAGTTCTTATTTTTTGTTTTTTCCTACCCTTCCCCCTCTTGCTTTTTCAACTGGATTGTCATGCTTCGGTGGGGAGGGTGGAAGAAAGAGAGAGAGAGAGAGAGAGAGAGAGAGAGAGAGAGAGAGAGAGAGAGAGAGAGAGAGAGAGAGAGAGAGAGAGAGAGAGAGAGAGAGAGAGAGAGAGAGAGAGAGGCAGTTCAGCTTCAGTTTAAATAGCCTTTTTATGATCTAAGCCTTGTGGTCCAATTATGATTGCTGTGATGGGTGAAAGACTAGCTGCTGAAAAAGGTTTTTCCCCCACTCTGACACTTCCCTCTCTTTTCCTCTTCCAATCTATGTTTCCATTGCATTTTTTAATAGAATGCTAGCACCTACCTACCCTTGTTGTACAGTTCAAAGCACCTTGTAAATGTAATTATGAAGAAGGAGAGAATCCACCCCCTTTTTTCCACAGAATCAGATGCTTTTAGGGAACTCACTCACTCACTGAGGAAATGAACAGAGAAGCACAGGTTTTGGCAATGTGAGGTTTTTTACAGATTGCTTTGTGACAATGAAACTGGCAGAGGAAGTAGCCAGCAGTGGCATTCTCACAGGCGATCCCCAGCTGGAATACTCAGTGTGGGAGTATCTATGTGAATACATTTCTCTTTGTTGACTTGAGACTGCCTTTTGGCTCTGGGTGAGTTTCTAAACGTTGGACTTGGCATGGAGTGCAGTCCTTTGTACTTTCATGGGCAAGCTTCAAAGCTTTATAAAAAATTGCTTAAACTTCACAGCCTTCATGGGAAACTGCTGAGCACCAGCATTCCTATTTCAGAGATGGGAAAACTAAGGCATAGAGAGGTTCATTCATTAGCTTACATTATGGAGCAATTTTGAAGCTTAGTAGTGGAAGAATCCGAGGAAGTCTCTTCCCTCCCTCAACTTTGATATCTTAATTTCACTGAAGGAATGAATCTTCCAGAACAAAAGTGACCTTTGCCTATTTAGTTATAACTTTTCCTTGAATTCAAAGAGAGACAGACAAAAACAGGCATATTTGGAGTGGAGGTATTCCAAAAAGGAGGGGGGGGAGGGAAAGGCTTTATGGCTTGTACAGAGTTATTTTTGATGTTAGTAGATTAACATTTATTAAGCATTTACAATGTGCCAGGTGCTATGTTAGTGCTAGAGATTATCTGTCTATCTGTCTATCTATCCACACACACAAACACATACATGTATATATACATATATATGTATTTGCACATGCATATATATGTATATGTGTGATGTGTATGTGTATATAGTCTCTGCTCACCAGGAAGATGACAAGGAGGGCAAGGAGGGCAAGGAGGGAAGGTACCCAAACCCAAAGGTAGGTAGTATGATGGAGAAATCCAGAGGAGTTTAGCTGGGTGGGAAATGAAGAGATGGCTTGGGCATTGTCCTTAAACAGAGGTTTTAGAAAGAGCTCCCTGCTCTGCCTTCCAGTCAGCAGATAGCAACTATAGGAAACATCTCACAGCTTGTTGTGTTGTTTTATTTTCCATAGGGTGAGATTTATTTATTTAAGTTTTCAGTTACTTTACACATAATTATTTAGTTAATGTTTTCTGGGATATGTGCAAGATTATGGTAGGACACACAAATGTTGAATGGAATATATATTTTTAGAAATTTACTAGCTGTATTAAGGGTATCAGGGCCTATCCCAAGGAGCATGTGTCAGATGGGCCTGAGCTCTAGCCCCTCCCAAGAGGGCAAATGTGTTCTGGTCCTTTGTTAAAGGGCCAAAGGACAAGTCAGTTCTAATGGAAAGGGTCAGGGCTCAAGCCCATCCCACACATGGTCCATGAGATAGGCCTTGATGCCCTTAATACAGCTAGTGAGTTTCTAAAAATATAATTCAATACATTCAACATTTCTGTACCATACTATAGCAACATAAACATCATAGAATGCAATTGATGAAAAAAAAGTTCCCACTAGTTCAAAATAAGACAATACAATGTACTATGAAATATTTTTTACAGTCTCTGATCCTAGTGGATTTTAAGGCATTGGAACTTTGCCAGTGATTTTAACTGACATGTTCCAGTGGAAGTTGGTCAAAGAATCACAGAGTTGGAACAGGCTTATAGAAATCTCCATCCTGTGCCTTTAGACAGTCCAACCAACCTCTGAAACCAGTGATCAGTTCTGTATTTAGGTACTAATTTGTTTTGATAATAGGTGTTTGCTCTTGGTTTTGAAATGTGTTTGGATGCTTCTAAGAATTTGAATCTGTTGTGTCTGCCCTGCAGAACTGGGCAAGTCAGATTGATTAATGCTTGAGAAGAACATGAGTGTCTGATCTTTATTACTCATCAAAAAAAATTCAGACTTGTCTGCTCTAATCTTCAATTCTCTGCAAGCAGCTCATTTCATTTAGAGGAGAATTCTTTTCAGGGTGACATAACTGAGGAAGAAATGAAGTTCCCCAAAGCTTAATAAACTTTTCACAAATTAATTTAAGAGGAGGAAGCTAGGGGGTACAGTGGATAAAGCACTGGCTCAGGAGTCAGGAAAACTTGAGTTCAAATCTGACCTCAGATACTTACTAGCTATGTGACCCTGGGCAAGTCACTTATCCCTACCCAGATTGCCTCCCAAAATAAACAAAAACCAAACTAATTTAAGACACTTAATGTGGGCATTGACTGTGGAGTCAAAAGACCTAACTGAAATCCTACATGATGATTACTACTCTTGTGACCTTGGGCAAATTCTTTTACCTTACAAAACCTCAGTTTCTTCATTTGTAAAATGAGAGGCTTGGATTAGATGGCTCCTAAGGTAGCTCTATATCTATGATCCTATAAATGTTTAAGGTTTACAGCATTAAAGTTTTGTGACAGTGAAATCTATGTTGCTGGTTTGGTTTAGTGATGGGCAAAGGCTTAGAACTTAACTGGAATAGAATGACAAACACTCAAGGTCACCTTGAGGACTTATCTCTAGGCTATAACAGAGAATGGAGACCAGTCTCTTTATCTTTCTATCTGTTTTCCCTAACATTAGCAGCATCACAATTGTTAGCTGTTCTGAGCACAAAAAATGATTATGTCATGAGTACTAGGACACAAACTACATGCAGATAAGGAAACAGAAAAGATTCAATTTCATTCTTCTTCAAAATCAAGAGATGTCTTCTCTAAGTATTTCCTTGGTCCTTTGTTTTCTGTCCATTCTCAAATTTGCTCCAGCCCCAAGCCCCTACCTCTCAGCTCTCTGGAACATGGAGAACATTAATTGTGATAATTGTGAACAATAAATCAGCCTGACTGCTCTACCAATCACGAAAATCTATAGTGAGGCAGGCAGTTTAAAAGGGACATCACTTCAATTGAAAGACAAAAAAGGGAGCATATATCACAAGACAGTTATGGTCATCTGCTAAGTGCTAAACAGATTTGGAAATTTTCTGAAGTGACTTTACAAGGGAATTGGATGGAATTGCTGAACCACTGGGAATTCTCAAAGGCCATTAGTGATCATCAGTTTTCCTTGAGGCAGTTTTTAAAAATTTATTCTCATGATGCAAACTCCTTTCAACCCTGCCCTACCTTGAAGGACATGAGTTTATGCTCAATATTTATTCCAGAGATTTGTCTCTGTCATAAATAAGTATTTAAAGTGGGACAATGTTAAGTGAAATTACACCTTAACTATTTTTCTTTCCCTCCTTCTTGATCATCTCTGTACAAAAACTATCATGCAGGACAGAGCACTTGGCTCCAGAGCCAGGCATATAGAGGGTACATGTGTTGGAAAGACTAAGTAAACTGAGCAGGTGAAGGATTGGAGGTAAGGGTAGGAAATTGGGGAAAGGAGTCAGGAGAAGCAGTGAGGTAGGAGATGGAACCTCCCATGCTTCTTAAGATTGTAGCAAGAGGTAGGTTTGAGCAACACTGAAGTTGTCTACCATCTTTCACATTTGTTGTTATTCAGTCATTTTCAGTCATGTCTGACTCTTGGTGACCCCATTTGGGGTTTTCTTGGCAGAGATACTAGAGTGGTTTGCTATGTTCTTCTCCAGCTCATTTTATAGATGAGGAAACTGAGACCAATAGGGTTAAGTGACTTGTCCAGGGTCACACAGTTGGTAAATATCTCAGGGCCAGATTTGAACTCGGGAAGATGAGACAATGCATTGCATCACTTAGCTTTCCTTCTCTTGCACACATCCTCTGGTAAAAAAAGTAGCTTGAGGTGGAACATCCTGAAGGCATGCCCTCTTCCTTCCCTGCTGTGTTTCCTGATTCATCATATTCAAAACGGTAAGGAACCTTAGATGTTAAGCTGGCCCAACCCCTTCAATTTATAGATAAAGAAAGTGGGGGTACAGAGAGGGAAAGGGACTTCTTCAAAGTCACACACTCAATCAGCAAGCATGTATTAAATACTTACTAAGTATAAGGAATCGGGCAAAGGCAGGCCTGTACAACCTATGGCCCTTGGGCCCAATGTGCCAAAAGATTTTGGGCAGTCTGAGAAAAATGTAGAGGATGTAAAGGAAAGTAAAGATGTAAAGAGTGCTTTGTCCATGCCCCACTTAACCCTTCCACTAGTCACTATTTTGCCCATCATGTAACTTGGGGGGTGGGTTGCCACTGTATACTTTCTTCTGTTTGTCATGTGACTCATGGCAACTAACCATCATCAGTCTGTCTCTAGTTTGAGAGGAGTGAGAGTGACATCTTTTTGCTGTGTTTTCAGTTATTACTGGCATTGACCAGGGACAAAGTGAGTGCAGCCAAGCACCAACATAGCTGACGCCCACTATGTGATGAATGGCAGCAATGTGAGGGTTTCCACCCCTCCCTCTCTGCATGGCCACCCTCCAAGTTACATGAGTGTCTGGAGCTCTGTCCAAGGTCAGATACCCAGTTCAGTGTTTCTTTGTGAGCAGATGTTGTAGAGGTTTTCAGGTCCTAACATTAAAGTTTTTAGGGTGACTTTGTAAAATGGGTGATAAAAAGAAATGGAAGATAGAATCAGAACATAGAGTGGACAAATAGATACTTGTTTACTTATGCAAGAGACAAAACTGTGCAATATTCATTGCCATTTTGAATCAAAACATCCCGACTTAAGCAAATTGGACAACAATGAAAAACAAATTAAAGCATCCAAATTATTGAACAATTTCAGTGCGGAACAATGGTTTTTCAATGAAGTTACTCAAAAAATGAGGCAGCTACTAACATTAATTTTCAAATGTCTAAAGAAATTGATTTCAATCATGATTCTGGAGTATGATAAACTGATTGCTGACAAGAAGTGTATTATGTCCTATTAACTAAATATAAACAGTAAGAAAACCTGAGAAATGTATTAAAACTTGTACCACTTAGCAAAGTAATTTTTAAACACTAATGTGATTTCATGATAAATAAAAATCTTAAGTAGTAAGTGCAATTAATTGATATCAATTGGAATTTCCCTTTTAAAAATATGGTTAATTTGTAAAATAGTTTAATCATTAATTTTACTTTTACTTGAAAAGTGAGCTTCTAAAAACCTATCTTCAGCCTGAAGAAGTTTAGCCTATTTTAATTTTGGCCCCTACCTACTGCCAAGTTGTGCAGGTCGGTCCTAAGCATACAAAGACCAAATGAAACAGTTCCTGACCTCAAAAAGCTTACATTTTATAGGTGAAGACAATGGGAACACATATGAGTATATATAAAATAAATACAATGTAACTTGGTGGTAAGTTTTATCAGCTTGGGAGGTATCAAGAAAAGCTTCATTTAGGATGTAGCACTTGAGCTGAGTACTGAGAGAAACTAGGGATCCTAAGAGGCAGAGATGAGGAGGAATAACATTTGAGGCATGGGGGATACCTTGTACAAATGCATTTTCTAGACTCAGATCTTTCTCTCTCTCTCTCCATTTTCTTCTATGTGTTTGTTGTCCTCTTCCCTTTTTGAGGTAGATGGGATGTCATGTGATGAAGAGGTCAGTTTGACTGGACCAAAGAATCTATAGAGGAGAATAATATATAATGTGTCCAGAAAGGCTAGTTTTTTGGGAAAGACAATGAGCTCTGTTTTGGATATGTTGAGTTTGAGATAAATGTCCAATAGGCTGTTTAGTGATGTAAGATTGGAAGTCAGGAGGGAGGTCTGGGAGTCATCTACATTGAGATAATTGAACTTATAGGAACTGATGAAGTCACCACAAGTAGTAGGCAGCAAACCCTGGGATTTAAACTCAAGTCTTCTGACTCCAAATCCAATCCAGAGACTCTTCTCTTTTGTTACATCTAAAGTATATCACTGTTAGCCTCTGTTTTTCTTGCCTTCTTCTTTAGGGTCCCGTTGTTCCACCTTTGAGCTCATGCTCTCTATTCTCTCCATCCTTATCTGTGTTTTTATATTTTATTTCTCTCTATAGCCTCTGTCCTCCTTTGCCCCGGCTCATTATTTCCGTCTTCCATTTATCTCATTTCCGGGTCATTCTTGAATTTCCAGCGGGTTATGGTGAATGCATTCATAAGCCGGAATTTTCATGAATCTCATTTTCTTTACTTCGGGGAGATGGTTTGTTTTTCTCCCACACTTGGCTCAGCCCGGGATGAGTCTTGGCTTCTCAGTTCCCTCTTACAATGTTCTGCAATGAGGAAGCTGAGGTTTTGCATCCGAACACAGCGCTCCACACGCCACAGGAGTTTCAGATTCAGTAGATAGTAAGGATGCTCTTCATCCCTTTAGAGAGGGCTGAAAAACGACCTCCAAGTGAGGGCGCCCTTCAGATAAGGCCCTCTCACCGTGCCCTCATGAGCAGGGTGGAGAGCAAACCCAACTCCACCCAGCCTAGGGATGAGGGGCCAAACGACACGTGACTCTTCCCAGTAACCTCCAGGCGATAAAGTCCTGGGTCCTCACCAACCATGGAGCCCCATTTTTCTTTGAAGGGGAAATGAGGGCGCTCTTCCAGCCCATGCCCCGGATAACGTGGCTTTGGAGCCAGTGGCCTTGGGGTGCAAATTCTACTCTGCCATTTTACTGCCTCGGCAGTCGGGGTCAGTCATTTCACGTCCCCTCCCCCCACCTCCCTCTGGGACAAGGGAGGTGGGGCACGTGGCCTCCAAGGCCCCTTTTGGCTCTAAGCTCTCTGGTCAGGCCTCTCCAACCTGCTTCCGAGGCCATGAACGCCGCGGTGGCCTGGGAAAACCGCAGGGGCTGCCCGCTCTGGGAGCAGGTGCTTTCGGGTGTCAAATGAGGCTAAACAGACGAAGGAACACACACACACACACGCACACGAACACTTCATCACCTTCATTTTTTGCCACTACCAAGATGGCGGCCCCAGAGTGATCACGGTAGCCACCACTAAGATGGCCTCTGGAAGCTGTCGAGAGTTTTTAGTCAGAGGGGGAGGGGCCTCGGAACCAGCATCCAATGGCTTCGCAGGCCTCGTCGTGGCCAATGAACAAGTAGCGGGA
>NW_027185771.1:4072383-4156516 GCF_028583685.1 Petaurus breviceps papuanus
AACCCAGACCCTCCCTTTCTCCCACCCCATTTTCTTGGAACAGCCGGTTGTCTTCTGGTCTAGTTTGGGTTCAGCGCAAAGACTTGGAGTCCAGCGACCAGGGTTCAAATTCAGAACCGCTCGAGCCTCAATGTTCTCATCTGCAAAATGGGCTCCACACGGCTCGGTGCCACCCAGGACTGTTTGGAGGGCAGCGCTGGACCGCTCGGGTGTGCTGCTGTGGGATGGGCCTCCCGCCGGGGTCCGTGCCCCGGGCCGGAGTCCCTCCGAGTAATCACCCACCCTGGCGCCCAAGACGGGGCCGGGGCCGTCATCATCCCTCCGTTCTCCCAGTCTGGAGGCTGAGATGGTGCTGGGAAGAGAGGGCCAGGCTTGGAGTCCTGTGACCCGCCTCGGTTTTCTCATCTGTGAAATGGGAGTAACGATAGCCCCTCCCCCTCCCAGGGCTGTTGTGAGGACCAGACGACACCGTGTTCATATAGCACTTAGCGCAGGCTGTGCTCACAGGAGCACTACGAGTTAGCTATTACTGTTATCTCTCCTCCTCCTCCTCTACTAGACCTACCAGTGAAAAAAACTTATTGACAGAACCCATGATAAAAAAAAAGAATTGGAGACCACAGGTTTGGAAGATTAAGTAATAATCACACAAATATCAAGAAAAGAAATCTCAGCGACAAAAAATTGTGATCCTCAGCTTATACTTTATTATGTAATTTTGCTGAATTCGTTCTCATAATGTGCATCTTTAATTTCTTACTTTGTGAGGTAATGGACTAACTGCCCAACTTCATACAAGAGTAAGGAATGATTGCAATTTATTCATCATGACGATAGGATTGAGAGTCTTTGTTTTGTTTTAGAGAAAGCTAGCTTAGTAGGTTAATAGATTGGGTCAGAAAATTCTGTGGTTCAGACTACACATGAAATGTAATAATTTCATGTTGACCATGCTGTAGGATGGCCACCACAGGTCAGTGATACTTTCCCATGGAGATGGGCATCACATCTGTGAGAGGTTGGCATGTGGAAGTGGGATTAGATTTGTGCCCCTGGCCCAGGAGGCAGAACAAGTAGGAGTGGGTGGAAGTCACAGTTGAGTTTAGCCTTGATTGTAAGGAAAATCTTCCCCAGGAGCTTTCCAGAAATGGAAAATGAGAGTTGTTTCTCATTAGGTAGTAGGGAGGCCTTCCAGCCAAGCCTGGATGATGATTTCATGGGAATATAGTGGAAGAGTTGTACAAATACGGGATAGACCAGATGGCTTCCGAGATGGTGTGATCTCAAGAGATCTGGGAATGGCCCAGCAGAAGGGGAGTTTGTGTAGCAGATGGTGTTGGGGTTGTCTACTATTACTGCTGACCTTTTTTTATGAAGAGAAATTTTATATTCAAAGGTCAGATGGATGCTATGCATTAGAGAATCTCTTGTGGAAACATGAGATGTGGGCTATGGTTTTCTAAGTTGAACTTTTTTTTTTTTTTCAAAGCGGGAAGAGTCAATAAACAAAAATACAAACCTGAAAGGGAACAGAAACTACAGGAAGCAGCTGTGTACCTTCTGAAACGCAATCAGAACTTGAATGACCTATTTCTTGAGGTAAGAGGGCTAATTAGTTTGTACTTAACCATGTTAAGGTATGAGGTTTTTTTGTTTTTTAACCCGGCGGAAGTATCACCTTCAGGAGAGATCTATGGAAAGGTCGGTGAACATCCATTCATATAGACTCTTAATAAATTTTGTTAACTGAGTGAGAAAAAACTAGTGGAAGAATTTCAGTGCTTAGACGTAAGATGAAGTGATTTTAAAATAAACTCAGTAGCTCCCATAAGTCTTCAGTTTTTTTCACTTTTTTGTGTTATCTAAAAATATTTGGATGTTTTGATTTTGTTTAGCAGTCAAGCCTCATGTACACTCAGTTTATTTTTATACAAACACAGCTTGTAGACTCTTTTTTTTGTGTGTTTTTGATTCCAGGTAGATGGTGCACAATGTAAAAAAACATTGTGTTTTAGCAATTTAATTGACCATGAAAGTTGTGGAGTGCCAGGTACACATTCTAAATCATTTGTAGGTGAGTTATTATACAAACTAATTTTTTAAGGGGGGATGGAGGAGTGGGATATTGAGGGAAAGGATAAAAAATAAGGAGTTTTCCTCCTTAGGTATTCACATTTCTTTTAATAACTAGAAAATGAACACTGGTCAGTATTCACTTCAGGGAAGAAATATTAGTTGAATTTTGCTTAAGAGGATGATTCCAAACTTATTTTTTATTTAAATAATAGCTCTTGATCTCCTTTGCATCTTTTCACACTAAAAAATGGCAGGATTATTAAGAAGTTAGAATATTGTGGTGCTTTGAATCTAGAGGTAAATTTTAAGGTACATAATTAATGGCCTTTAGTAAATGAAAATGTTTCCGTTTCCATAAACAGTTTCCTAAAAGCTTATATTTTCATTGCAACAAGCCAGGATGCCAGCAATCTAAATGCATAAGACATTATTTTAAGAAATGAATAATTGCTGTATTTCTGATATACAGGTGTTAGGTTTACAAAGGTTTTACTTTTATTTACTCAATAGAATAGAAGCGTAAATAAACTTTAATTTGTGAATTTTCTGCTTTTTTTCCTGGAGGCTTTGTCTGATCTGAGTATATAGGCTAGGATTAATCTTTAACTGTAAAGTCAGTGCCTGAGTAGCTTTCTCTTCCCCCAAACATGACTTTGTCGTACTCCTCTTTTTGAACATAATTTCTATTAATTAAGAATATGTTGGCTTTAGCTAATAAGAGAAGAAAAAGAAATTGAAGGAATTAGAATAGGCAAAGAAGAAACAAAACTGTCATTCTTGCAGATAATATATTTCAAGAATCCTAGAGAATCGAATAAAAAATTACTTGAAATAATAAACAACTTTAGCAAAGTTGCAGGATACAAAATAAACCCCCATAAATCATCTTTGTTTCTATATATAACTAACAAAGCCCAACAGTAAGATAAAAAGAGCAATTCCTTTTAAAGTTACTGTAGCCATTATAAAATATTTGGGAATCCACCTACCAAAACAAAACCAGTAACTATATGAACACAATTACAAAACACTTTTCACATAAATAAAGATCAAAATAATTGGAAAAATATCAATTGCTCATGGGTAGGCCGAATTAATATGAAAAAAATGACAATTCTACCTAAATTAAATCACTTAGTGCCATACCAATCAAACTACCAAAAAATATTTTGTAGAACTAGAAAAAATAATAACAATTCATCTGGAAGAACAAAAGGTTCAAGATATTAGGGAAATTAATGAAAAGAAATGCAGGGGAGGGTGGCCTAGCTGTGCTAGATCTTAAATAAAGTATTATAAAGAATCAATCATCAAAACTACTTAGTACTGGCTAAGAAATAGAGTGGTGTATCAGTGCAATAGGTTAGGTACGAAAAACACAATAGTCAACGACTATAGTAATCTACTATTTGATAAATCCAAAGATTCCAGCTTCTGGGATAAGAAATCATTATTTAACAAAAACTGCAGTGAAAACTGGAAAATAGTATGGCAGAAAGTAGGCATAGACCAACATCTTACACGCTATCCCAAGATAAAGTCAAAATGGGTACATGATTTAGATATAAAGGCTGATACTATAAGCAAACTAAGAGAGCAAGGAATAGTTTAGCTGTTGGATCTATGGAGAAAGGAAGAATTTATGACCAAACAAGAGATAGCATTATGAAATGCAAAATTGGTAATTTTAATTACATTAAATTGAAAAGTTTTTGCATAGACAAAGGCAATGCAACCAAGATTAGAAGGAAGGCAGAAAGCTGAGAAACAATTTTTACAACGAGAGTCTCTGATAAAGGCTCATTTCTAAAATATATACAGAACTAAGTTGATTTATAAGACTACAAGTCATTCCCCAATTGATAAATGGTCAAAGGATATGAACAGGCAGTTTTCAGAGGAAGAAGTTAAAACTCTCTATAGTCAGGAAAAAATGCTCTAAATAACTATTGACTAGAGAAATGCAAATCAAAATGACTGAAGTACCACATCACACCTATCAGATTGGCTAACATGACAAAACAGGAAAGGAAAAGATGTGGGAAAATTGGAACACTGATGCATTGTTGGTGGAGTTGTGAACTGATCCAACCATTCTGGAGAGCAATTTGGAACTGTTCAAAGGGCTATAAAACTGTGTATACCCTTTGACCCAGCAATACTACTTCTAGGTTTGTATCCCAAAGAGATCATACAAAAGGTAAAAGAACCCTCATGTACAAAAATATTTATGACAGCTCTTTTTGTGGTGGCCAAAAATTAGAAATTGAGGGGATGTTCATCAATTGGGGAATGAGTGAACAAGTTGTGGTATATGAATGTAATGGAATATTATTGTGCTATAAGAAATGATGAGCAAGCAGACTTCAGCGAAACCTGGAAAGACTCATATGAACTGATGCTGAGTGAAATTAGTAGAACCAGGAGAACACTGTACACAGTAACAGCCACATTGTACAGTGACATGATAGTCTTAGCTCTTCTCAGCAATGCAAGGATCTAAGACAGCTCCAAAAGACTCATGATGGAAAATGCCATCCACATCCAAAGAAAGAACTTTAGAGTCTGAATGCAGATGGAAGAACACTATTTGCTCTCCTTTTCTTTTGTTGTGTTTTATTTCTTCTTTCTCGAGGTTCCTCCCATTAATTCTAATTCTTCTTTACATCATGACTAAGGTAAAATATGTTTAATATGAATGTATAAGTAGAGCTTATATCAGATTGTTATAATCAGTGCTTATTATCAGTGCTGAAATTAACTATTAGCTTCACTTCCAGATGCCCCCTTCCACAATAACCTCCTTCCCATTTCCCAATACTTTTAAAAGGAATTTCAAGCTTCTAATTAAAATGTAGGTCATAATTCTGCATGCTAAGAATAGAATTATTTAGGTTTTTTCATTAAAATATTACTATATGTTTACCACCAGGTTTTTAGAAAAATGCAAAAATCCAATCCCAGGTTTAGTGCTGCTGGTTTTGTGTTGCTTTTCAGTCTCTGCTCTACAGGAACAAGCTTCAGAGCTAGGTGTACCAGTGGGAATCCTCTCAGCCCGGACAACTGCCTCCAGCCTTGAGCAGCTATGCCAGGCTCCAGAAAGATCCAAGCAGGCTGCTCTGCTGAACTTGGAACAGAGGGTGAGAGGCCAACAGCTTCTGAGCTTTCTGGAAAATTGTTATTTCCATTGTACTGATTAAGTGCTTTCTCTCTCCCTCACTTTCAGAAGAAATTTTCCTCCCTGTTAGATATTGTCCAAGATTTATTGGAACGTGGTCTCTTTTGTCGTGTTTCCTTTTGTCAAGAAATTTGGAAGATGCAGGTAAACTGCCTCCTTGGTAGCTTTAGTCCTGGAGAATATTATGATGACTCAACTGAAGCCTGGTCAAGTACTTAAATCCCTTGTTGACATTTCATTAGTGCTAGATCAAATGAGCTCACTGGAGCCTCTGTGAGCCAGAAACTAGAGCCTGATGTAATTCTCTTAGCCTAAATTATCATGATTTGCCACTACTGATCTCTCATAGTTTTTCTAAGTCCTAAGATACTTACTTTCTGGCTTTGTTTTAGTTAAAACATATGTTGCATAGCTTTTCTTCTACTGTCATGTATTGTGGAATGATTCTTTTTTCATGTCTTTTTGGCTTCTGTATTTATAGTCTTTTTTGGGCTGATATAATTTATGTCTAAAGCATTCCTTGTTAGTAAGCCACAGTCTTATGTTAGTAATTTTTAAAAACCTCATATGCATATATAAAAGTATGTGTCTTGAATGGGTAGCTTTGTATAATGGAAAGAAATTTGACTGGGTTTCAGTTTCTTCATGTTAGGTTGTACCAGATGATCTCTCATAATCCCTCCTGTACATAATATGTATGCATACAATTACATATACATATATTCATTCTTAATAAGAACCTACTTATATATGTCTACACTCTAATTTCTTTTGACCATTAGTGTTACTAGAGTAAAGTGAGTAGAGTAGAATGATAATGTGCATTATCTGAACATTCTTTATGCTATCTGAATTTTTTTAAACATATTTTCTTATAGAGAAAATCTCTGAGGACTGTGAAGGAAGCTTAGAAAACTTTAAAATTTTTTTTCTATTTATTATACTCTTGAAGAATTTGAAAACTCAACAGAAGATTTTGTTTTTTCATAGACTTAGATATAGTAATTGCGTAGGTCAACAAATATTTAGGGGAAGGACTGGAGGGAAGAGGGGAATCTTATAAAAACCAAGACTTTTTGAAATAGAAGAGATTAGAGTAACAAAATTTAAAGCAGATGCTTGTTATTTTTTAAATTTCTTTTGCATATACAAGACATTTTGTGAGGAAGCATTTTTTAAGTTTGCCTTTGGTGAAAACAGAAAACCAAAAGTGATCTGAAGAAATGAAGAAAATTGAAAATGTTTAGTTTTATTTTACAAATATTTTAAGAAAACAGAATGACTAAATAGCACCTGTTGGTATCATATCAGAAAGTAAATTTTTCTTTTCTTTTTTTTTTTTTTTGCTTTTTTTGGAGGGGGGAAGGCAGGGCAATTGGGGTTAAGTGACTTGCCCAAGGTCACACAGCTAGTAAGTATGTCAGTTGTGTGAGGCTGGATTTGAACTCAGATCCTTCTGACGCCAGGGCTGGTGCTCTATTCGCTGAGCCACCTAGCCACCCCGAAAGTAAATTTTTCTAAGTCAAGTCACCAAGAATTTAATAAATACTATTTGCCAGATACTGTGCAAGGAGTGGGAATGTGGGTAGAAGTGAAAAGAAAGACAGTGCATGCCCACAATGAACTTTCATTCCAATAGGGAGAGATTACACACCAAACGAAGGTGAAGATGGGGCTGAGATGGGGACAAGGTACCCACAGAGAGATTCCAAAGTGTGGGAGTGGGGCCTGGAGAGGAATGAAAGTGTTCACCCTAGATTGTTTTTAACCTACCTGCATTTTAACCAGCTTTGAATGTTTGATAGGAATATGAAAGCACTAAGGAGTTTGATACTGCAACTATTGTTTTTCTTTAGCGTTCTCTAGTACTTGAAGCTGTCTGGCAACTTCACTCAAAAAGCATTATTGGCTTAGAAGAGCTAATAGAGAGGTAAAAATTGTAATGAATAAATTTATAGTTACTTTTAATGCAATCTGATTAGTCTCTTGCAACACAACTCAATCTAGGATTCATTATTTGTATTAGGTAAACCAAAGACCTTCTGACAAATCTTGTTTTTTATTTTTGAAAGATGAAACTTTGCAAAATGGTTATTGCAATGAGATGACCATGGTTAAGAATTACTATAGTAGTACTGAGATATTGGGTGTTGAGGAGTAGATTTTCAGGGTGCCTTTTTAAATTATATGCTCATGTTTCCTGATAAATGAATGTTAGATAAAATACAAGAGTCATTCATGGAGAAAAAGAAACTAAATATGAATGTGTATGTTCCCAGCCATTCAGATTCCCAGACTGTGGTGGATTGGTTGTATAACAACTTGAGCCTTGTGTGTGAACAAATGGAAAACTCGATCCAAGAAGTGGAAATTGCTGAGCATATACTTTCTGGTAAGTTGGAGGTAGAAGTGAAGGGCCTTTTTAATTTAGGATCAGAATCTGAAGTTGTTAAGTTTCAAAAATTTATTACGGGCATAGAAATTTAATCTAATGAGCCTGGTGCACACTGATCATGGAGGATTTAGTCTTTGGCTAGTGAAATGAAAAAGAAATCAGAAATGCAGTGGTTTGGTAAATAAATACTAATAGGTCCCCTTGCCTTGTAGGAACTTCCCTTAGCCTGGTATGGAGGCTCTCTTTTCTCATTCTGAGACTAGTGGTCTCTTTAAGAAGACGTTGCTTAGGCTCTTGCGATTGATAAAATCCTGAATAAATATAACATTGTCTGGGAAATGGAGTGTTCCTTGGAGGAGCTTGAAGTTTCCTTTAAAAAAATCTCAAAGACCTAAATTATTCCTAAAACTTTCTTTCTCAGTACATAAACTCAGTGCTTGTAACTCTGTAACTCCTGTAATCATGTTCTAGAACACTTAATAAAGATGTACCATATTTTAATTTTAACTTACTGAAGTAGGCCTGTCTCTTCAAGAGACACTTGAGTTTTTTGGGGGAAAAAAGACACCCATACAGTAAAACTTTGATTAAAATGCTTGGGGAATTGGTTCTTTTGATTAATTGAATTTTCTTATTAGCTGAAAGTTAAACCTTTGAAAAATAAAACCTTTTGGGGTAAATTTTTATTGTAAATCTTTCTAAAATGTATTTGTGTTTTAGTGACTAAAAGTCGTTGAATCTTTGAGTACTTAAGAGTCTTTAATGTAAATATTAAATCTTTTAAAAAGTATTGTTGACTCGTTGAATTTGGCTTACGGAGAGAATAACACACACTCGGGTATCATACCCTACAGGAAAATGGGGGGAAGGGGATAAGAGCGGGGATGATGGAAGGGAGGGCAGATTGGGGAAGACGGTAGTTAGAAGCAAACACTTTTGAAAAGGGACAGGGTCAAAGGAGAAAATAGAGTAAGTGAGGGGAAGGATAGGCTGGAGGGAAATATAGTTAGTCTTAAACAGTATACCTACTATGGAAATGTTTTGTGTAACTACACATGTACAACCTATATTGAATTGCTTATCTTCCCAGTGGGGGTGAGTGAGGAGGGAAGAAGGATAAAAAATCTGGAACTCAAGGTTTTAAAAACAAACATGTATAAAAAAGTAGTTTTTGTGGTTGCTTTTTTACATGTAACTGGGAAATAAGATATATAGGCACTCCAGTGTACAGAAATCCATCTTGCCTTACTAGAAAGTTGGGGGGAGGATGGGGAAGATATAAGGATATAAGAGAGAACAGATTGGGAAAAAATTCAATAGGCTAGCAATTTTTGGGTGGGGTAGGGGAAAGATGGGGAGAAAAATTTGTAATTCAAAATCTTGTGGAAATGAATGTTGAAAACTAAAAATAAATTGAAATTTTTTTTAAAGTTTTGTTGATCTAGAAAGTTATTAAGAAAATATAAAAATTGTACTAAATGGGTTATCCTTCACAATATTCTTTAAAAGTTAAAAAATCCCCAATAGGTATTTTATTTTAATTTATTATAATTTTCTTTTTTTTATTAAGAATTTCTTTTTGAGGAATTTGGTTAGTTGGGTTCTGTTTAATGGAGGTTTTACTTTATGTACTATGGTACAAAATCTTTGTCTTGCTGATGATAAACAAAAAGTTTCTTGTGGACAGGAACTATTGAATGAATTTTGTTTTTATATCCCCATCATCTAGTATGGTGCCTGGAACATAATATAATAGACACTAATAAATACTTGTTAAATTTGAATTTAGTGCTTCAAAAAGTGGGGTATAATAAGAGGTGTGTTTTGGTAATTGCATGTGTGATTCCAGAAATAATGTTAATCCTTCTGTATTTTTTCAGCAGTGTGCAGCTCTTAGGCACCAGGAGATTCTGCGCCCTCAAACCATAACCTTATTTAATCAACCCTCTAACCTTTGCTGCTAACTCTCCCTATGTTCCTCAGTATCTGTTTGTCTTTTTTGAATACCCAGAAATTGGATTGAATTTTGATTGAGATGGAAGCCAGTGATATTATTTTGTATTTATGATTTTCAGATTTCATGAAAGTTTTTGTTCTGAGGGGATTTCAGAACATACCAGATCTGAGAAGAAATATAGACCTTGAAAAGGTGCCCCAGGTAGGAGGAAAAATTAAAGTTGTCTTTGGGTGCAGGGAAGTGGGACTTATTCACAATCATCTTACTTGATTTTACTGGAATATAAGAAAGGAGAACTTAGAGAATCTTATGATACCATTCCCCCCTGCTTGACACCCCCCCCCCAGTTTTTTTTTTTCAAATTTTAAGAAAATATCTGGGCTTAGGAATTGCTTGGATCAATACTCAATAATAATAAAAATAGTAGCTAGTATTTACATATTGCTTTACAAATGTTATCTCATTTGATCCTCCCAGAAACCTTGGAGGTAGGTATAATACTATCCCCATTTTGCAGATGAGGAAACTGAGGTTTACAGGTTGTTACCCATGGCACACAACTAGTAGTATCTGAGACAGGATTCCAAAGGTCTTCTTGTCTCCAAGCTTAGCATTATTTACTATGTCATGTAGCTGCCCCAAGTGTTTGAATAGTTCAGTGATCTCATTGATTTAGGAATTCTTCAGTAGTGTAGAAGGTTGCACATTCTTGTGCAACTCTTAAAAATATTTGCCCCAAATTTCACCATAGGCAGTCTACCCAACATGTTGGAGGCCTACCTCACTTTCTCCTTCCATTGGAAGAGTACCAGTCAAACCTGTTCATCTGTCATCCTTACATTTTGTCAAGTGACCAACCTATTTTCTCTCCTTGTCACATGATTTCTTGATGACATCATTTATTCCTATTCTTCAGAGTCCTGTGTTAATTATATACTTCAGGCTGCTCACACATCCTGTGCATTTTTCCATAGATCTCTGATACTTTAGCTGTTCTGAAACAGTAGTGTTCTATGTATCACTGCCATATAGAAACACTGGCAAATTGTTAGTATTTGAAAAGACAGGCTTTTGCTCTTATAGGGAGCTTGAGGTGGGTAAGACTTTTTTTTTTTTTTTGGTGGTTGTGTCATTTTTCAGTTGTGTTTGACTCGTCATGACTTCATTTGGGGGTTTTCTTTTTTTTCCTTTTGTAAAGTTGATCTTTATTTCTTGTAAGCAGTTTTTACATTCTAACAGAAAAGAAGATACAAGTGTTAAGAATTTCCCAGTCTTCAAGGATCATAGTGGGAATAAAGAAAGATAAATATTGGTTTGGGGAGGCGGGGAGTGTTTTGCACTGTGTATTGCATAAACAAAAGGTCAAAGAAAATAATGAAAAAAATTAGGGAGGAATAGTGCTAAATCTCTATGCTACAAAATAGTAATTATCAAAACTTTGGTATGGGTTAAAAGTCGCTCAGTCACAAGATCCTGAAGCAGTCAAATATAGAATAGTATTTTGTAAATCCAAGGATACCAACTACTGAGGTATCTTAGCAACTACATGCTATTCAACAAAAATTACTGCAATACTTGGAAAGCAGTTGGCAGAAATTAGATTTAAATCAACATTTCATACCATATATCACAACAACAACTCTCCCCCCAGAAGATGCATGATCTATATGTAATAGAGCTTAAGATAAATTAGATGAGAAGGGAAAGGAAATTTTCACAACAGTAGATTAGAGGCAACTTCTTGATCAAATAAAAATAAAGCTGATCATGATAGATGAGCTAGACTATTTTTATTACATAAAATTATGAAATTTTTTGCCTAACAAGCCAAATACATTTGGAATTTGGAAAGAAACAGTTAACTGAGAAATATGTAGCAAATTTTTTTGGTAAAGGTCTGATATCTAAGATAAATAGAGTCATACATTTTATGTTAAAAGATATGAACTAGCACTACTCAGAAGAAGTGCAAGCTATCAATAGTTGTATGAAAAAATGTTCCAAGTTACTAATAATAAGAGAAACTTAAAGCAATTTTGAGGCTCTACCTTATTTCCATCAGATTGACAAAGATGACAAGAAAAAAATGGAAAAGGACTCATGTACAAAAACATTTATCGCTGCACTTTTTGTTGTAGCAAAGAACTAAGAAACAAATTTGGTATCCATAAATTGGAGAAAGGTTAAATTACAGTATTTAGAACTAGTACAATATTGTTTTTTTAAAAAGTCAAAAGACATTTATTAAACAGTTACTATTTTAGACTACCAAACTGAAGATCTACAGGGCCATTGTGCTGACCTCATTGTTGTATTCCTGTGAAACCTGGACAGTGTACCAATGCCATGCTAGGAAACTAAATCGCTTCCATTTGAATTGTCTTAAGAAGATTCTAAAGATCACATGGCAGGATAAGGCACCAGACACTGAGGTCCTTACTTGAACTAAACTGCCAAGAATTCAAACTCAGCTTCAGAGAGTGCAACTCTGATGGGCCACATTGTTCAAATGCAAAACGTATACTTGCAAAAAAGACTTGTTTTATGGAGAACTCACATAGGGCAAGTGTCCACATGGTGGTCAGAAGAAGCAATACAAGGACACTCTCAAGGTCTCTCTCAAGAACTTTGGAACTGATTGTGTGACATGGGAGACACTGGCACAGGACCACTCAGCATGACGTGCTCACATCAGAGAAGGTACTGTGCTCTATGAGCAAAGCAGAATTGAAACAATTCAAAGGAAATGCAGGATGTGCAGATTTGGAGAATCCATCCCAAAGATTCACACAGACTATTTGTGTCCAACCTGTGGTAGAGCATTCTGAGCTCTATTGGTCTGATCAGCCACAGTTGGACACATTGAAACTTGACTTTAGCATAGTGATGTCATTCTGGTGCTCTTCAAGAATGAAGGACAATACCCAACCAACCAATTTTGATCACATACTAAGAAGACAGAACTCATCAGAAAAAAACGCTGAAGCTGAGAAAGATTGAAGGAAAAAGGAAACAGGGATAGCAGAGAATGAGATTGATAGATAGTGTTGTGGAAGTGACAAACATGAGCTTGGACAGAAAAAAAGGAAAAAACAGCCTCTGCCCTCACAATCTAACAGGAAAGATAACATGCAAACACCTTTGTACATTGAAGATATAGAGCAAATTGGAGAAAATTTCAGAGGAAAGATACCAGCATTGAGGGGGACTGGGACTGACATTGCAGAAGGTAGGATTTGATCTGAAACTTGGAAAGAAGCCAGGAGACAGAGTTGAGGAGGGAGAGGATTCCAAGCATGGGAAACAGACAACTAGTGAAAAGGCATAGAGTGTCATGTTGTCTCAGTATTTAGGATATGTGGAAGGGAGAGTAAATTGTAAAATGACTGGAAAGATAGGAAGGGGTCAGTTTTTAACGGGCTTCAGAGCTAAACAGAATTTTATATTTGGTTCTGGAGGTAGTAGGAAACCACTAGGGTTTATTTTAAAAATATTTTATTATATAATTTTTTATATAATATATATTTTATTATATAATATTTTATTTTTTCCCCAATTACATGTAAAGATGATTTTTAACACTTGTTTTTAAAAAATTTTTGTCTTTCAAATTCTCTCCCTTTCCTCCTCTTCTTCCCGCCCCTCCCCCCCAATTGAGAAGGCAAGCAATTTGATAATAGGTTATACATGTGCAGTCATGGAAAGCGTATTTCCATGTTAGCCATGTTGTGAACCAATACAACTCCTCCCCCCCCAAAAAAAATAGAAAAGTAAAGAAAGTAAAGAATAAGTATTCATCAGTCTGCATTCAGATTCCTCCAGTTCTTTTTTTGGAGGTAGATAACATTTTTCATCATTAAGTCCTTCAGAATTGTCTTGAATCACTGTATTGCTGAGAATATCTAAGTCATTCACCATTGATCATCATACAATATTGCTGTTACTGTATACAATGTTCTCCTGGTTTTTTTTTATTTCACTTTGTATCAGTTTGTGTAAGTCTCTGTAAATTTTTCTGAGAGCATCCTGTTTATCATTTCTTATAGCACAATAGTATTCCATCCCAATCATATACAGCAACTCATTCAGCCATTCTCCAATTGATGGACATTCCCTCAATTTCCAATTCTTTGTCACCACAAAAAGAGCTCCTGTAACTATTTTTCTTACATATGGGTCCTTTTCATTTTTGTTTGTTTTTTTTATCTCTTTGGTATACACACCTAATAGTGTTATTGCTTGATCAAAGGGTATATATGTGGCTTTAGAACCCTTTGGGCATAGTTCCAAATTGCTCTGCAGAATGATTGAATCAATATACATCACCAACAGTGTGTTAGTGTTTTAATTTTCCCACATCCCCTCCAACATTTACCATTTTCCTTTTTTGTCATATTAGTCAATCTGATAGGTGTGTGGTGGTAGCTCAGAGTTATTTTTCTTCAGTAAATTTTTGTACCTCTTGTTCCATTTGGTCACTTCTGTTTTTCAAGGCATTCCTGACTTTGTTGGATTTTTGTGCCTTTTACCATTTGGCTTATTCTGTTTTTTTTAAGTTGTTTTGTATATATATATATATATATATATATATATATGTAAAAGCCTCTTTTTCTGTTTGTTTTTTTCTTGCATGTGGAAATTTTTATATTTGTTAAATTTATAACTGAATTTTTAAAATGCATACATCTGTGTGTCCTCATAAATTATTGAATGATGGCAATTTGTTATATTTTAACAGATCTGTGTTGCTGTACTACAGAAAATACTCACTTGTAAGTAAATTGCTTGAAGCCCTAGATCATAAATAATTTACTTTGCCTATTAGTAGTTCTTCTGCTTAGAGTTTTCTGCAATTCTTTTTGATGTATTTCCTGTTCTTTCCACATTTTGTCTTCTAATCAGTCTCAGTCCTAGTACGCCTTTTTCCTTTAGTTATGAATTTACTCTTCATGTTTCATTACATCATTTTTAGTTCTCATTATTTTCCTACTTGAATTTCAGAGACTAAGGAATGTAGATGGAAATTAGTGTTAAGTAGTAGATACTTTTTATGAACCATTAATATTTTGAAACATTTTTTAAAGCTTAATTTGTGGTGTAATTTATTTTCAGTCATACTTGATAGACTTAAGAATTGGCATATGGCGTTTAATGACATATAACATAAGAGTTAAGTAATTTTTTAAGTTTAAAGACTGTTTCTGAATTTATTTCAGGTGTTGTTTGTCTTATTGCACAATAAATAGAGGTGTGAAGGCTTTTTAAAAGAGAATATAGGAATTCACTAGAATCAGAGTTGTTTAGAATGTATACTTGCAATCACATGTTGGCATTTGCCAACTTAAAATTCAGTGTGTCCCAGTTCTTTTTAGCAAAAAATAATACTGAGAAAAAAGAGTTGAGAAACATAGGCCCACAGTGAACTCTCTTCTTCAGTTGTTTTGTTGTACCACTGTAGAAATAGCCTAAAAAATGATGGTGCTGATATTTATATGGAGGATTAGTCTACTGAGGCTCTGAAGGTAAAGTCTTATTTCTAGTCCTATCAGACTGTGGTGGGACTATCCCATAGAAGCTATCACTAATGCCTTCTTTTTATTGATTGTAGGTATGTTTTTCCAATTCCTCACATATCTCTTTCCTTCATTTACTAAGAAAATGTTTGAATTTGTTTGATTAGGAGCAGATGATAAAATTATTTTTTCTTTATTTTAAACTAGTACTGGTCTCTAAATTAATATCCCCTTCTCCAGCTATTATTTATGCTCTCTCTAATCTTCAGTATCTCCCTATCTACTGCTTAGTGATTTCAAAGGAATTTATATTTGATCCTGGAGGTAATAAGGAACTGGTGGAGTTTAAGTTAGGGAGGTAACATAGACTTGTGCTTTAGTAAAATTATTTTGGTATCTATGTGGACTATAGAGTGGAGTGGGGAGAGATTTTAGGCAGAGAGAACAATTAGGTAGCTATTTCAGTAGTCTTGATGAGAGATGATGAGGGACTGAACTAGTTGTGAATAGAAGAGACACATGAAATTCTTTGTAAAGGTTGAAGCATTAGCATCTGGCAGTGGATTGGATACGTGGGGTAAGAGTAAGGGGTCAAAGATGACACCAAGGATGAGAATCTGAGTAACTGGGAGAATGGTGGTACCCTTAACAGGAATAAGTTCAGAAGAGGTGGGTTTGGGAGGAAAGATGAATTCTGTTTTGGACATATTGAGTTTGAAATGTCTACAGAAAATCTAATTTGAAATGTGTATTGCCAGTGCAATATTTACAGTGCCCACGATCATGATAAAGACCATGACTATAAATATCGCATGATGGTCGATTGCAAAATATAACAAACTCTCCACATAGAGGACAGAACCAAAACATTTATTTAGACACCAGAAAGCAGAATCCCAAAATCAGTAAGCTGATTCTGTCATAATAGTAAAGAAATTAACAAGCCATAACAACACAGAGAGCCATACCATCCTTCAGCCTTCCCACAAACCAATACAAGATCAATATCTACTCACATATTGTCTATCTGACTCCTTGCCTGAACCTCCTCTCTCTCTCACCTTCTCTCTGGCTCTGACTCCCAGCTTCCTGTGGGCTCTGCTTCCCTTCAACAAACTCCTACCACAGCCTCCATGTGACTACATTCAGCCTATTAGCAGGCAGAGTTTACTTTCAAAGCAGGGAAGATCTTCAAATTTCCATTCCCATTACAAAATGTCCAATAGATTCTTGTGTGATGTGGAACTGGTGCTTGGGAAAGACATAAGCCTGTGAATCATCTGTGCAGGGAAAATAACTGAAACTGTGGGAACTGATGAAATCAGCAAGTGAAAGAATGTGCAAAGAGGACCCTGAGCAAAGCCTTGGGGGATACCCACAATTAGCAGTTAAGACACAGCTAGAGATTCAGCAATTGAGATTGAGGAGAAGACTGAGACACAGGACTAGCACAGAAATCCTGAGAGGAGAATGTATCTAGGAGGCGAAAATCCACAGGGTCAGCAGGTTAAAACAGTTGAAGACTGCGAAAAAGCCATTAGATTGGTGCTTCCGAAGAGAACATTTACAGTTGAATTCAGTGAGAGGAGAAGTGGGAACATTGAGTCAGTAGATGGCTTTTTTTAAGGAGAGAAGAAATAGGTAACAGGGATGGTGGGATCAAGTGTGGTTTTTTTTTTTTTAATAAGGATGAGAGATGGAGTCTCTTATTTTCTCCCAAAAATTCACTTTCAACAATGCTTAGGCATGGAAAACATCTTATTATATATTAGCCATTTTGCTGTATTTGACACCAGAACTGCAAAAGTAGCTGCAGCAGCAGGTTTCTTTCAGTGTCTTCTTTCCTTTTCTAATTGGTACAAAAACTCTTAATTGGTAAAGGAAGGTTTCAGAGTCTCTGGACTGGCCCCTTTCATTATTTATCCTGACAGGTAGTTCCCTTTGATTTAGTGAAACTAGCCATACTAACAAGAAAGTTCCCTTAACTATTTCCTACAGTAAATAATACACATTTTCCTTAACAATCATACTACTTTTTTTTCTTTGTATGGCCATCTGTGTTTTAATGAGCAGCCATTGGTTTTTTTCCTTTTGTTTCATATAATGTATAAATACTGAAATACAAATATTTTATATAATGTATGAATTGCTGAATTGTGAATGGCATTCTTCATCAACTGTGGGGTATGCCACACTTGTGAGTGTAATAATACATGTCTTCTGATTTGTTCTGGCTTATTGGCATTCACTAATCAAATTCAAATTGATAAGACAATTCATCTGACACTTCCTTACTTCCACTTCCTTCAAGACTCAGCTCAAAAAATTACCTTGTGCAGTAGGCCTTTCCTGGTCTCCCCAGGTCCTAGAGGCCATCTCCCATCTGCTCTGTGTGTGTGTGTGTGTGTGTGTGTGTGTGTGTGTTATATGCCTATTTATATACTCTTCTTTAGAATGAAACTCCTTAAGGACGGGGATTATTCTTTACCTTTTCTTATACCTCAAGCATTTCCCACAGTGCCCAGCACATAGTAAGTGCTTAATAAATACTTATTGACTTATTGATTGATTCAAAATAAAATAGATAGGGACGTGTTCCTGGGTAATTTTGCTTTTTAAAGGTGCTTTAAAAGATAATGGAGCTCAAAAAATGAAATATTCCTTTTGTCACATTTCTTATAGATTCCCGCTGTCTTTTTTATTTAACTGGTATGATTATGCTATGTCATTGCCAGTCCTGTTAATGATGGCATGTCATTTCCCCTGAGGCATTTCTACCAAAGTCTCAGTCTTCGAGTGGGTGTCATGTAGCAAATGTGGCACCTTCAGATGCTGAATTCTGTGTTTCCATTATTTTGTTCAAACAATTCAAAATAAAGCTCCTTAGGCTTATGTTGTAACAAGTACATCTTCACTCACAGCAATTGTCTAGTAATTGAACTTCAAATGGTTCCATAAATTACATTGTTGTCAGAGCTAATAGTTTTTATGTTTTTGCCACTGGGAGAGTTTTCAATAAGTAACAAAGCCTAACATTAGGTTCTGTTGTCCATTTCCCTGGTAGGGTCATCTACTTGGTAACTATTTTAGAGACTGTTAGAATTAATTTCTCCTTGATAGTAATAACATGATTCTATTTTGGTTCAACACTCAATTATGGTTTTTATTTATTGTGATGTTTGTTTTGTTGACAGATATACTCAGCACTTTTGCTACCGAAATACAAGAAGAGTCCTCTACATTCAAGGCAGTGAAATGCTGGTATGTATGTATTTATGCACTGGTGAATATCTGTGTAACAATAATAGTGTTTTTTCTAAGTTTAAGCTCTATTTCCTCTTCATATATTCAGTAGTCACCCTAAAAGTCCTGCTTTGATGACTCATCTCAGTATGCCATACAGGTAGCTCTGTCTTCAAAGGTCATGCCAGCAGAAGAGTCCCTGCTAGACCTTGGATTGTCAAGCAGGAAAGACTTTTAAGTATAGGTCCAGCAGTAAGTTCTTTGTTTTCTAGTGACCAGTCTGGCTAAGAGGAGAGAGGCTTATCACCAAAGAGATTTCTTTTCTGTTCCCAGAAGTTCATTAAGCCAACTGTGAAGATGTGGAGAGACTATTACCTGCATTGGTAGAAGGTGTGCTCTTACTATTAAAACCACAGTCAATAAACATTTATTAAGCACCTATTACGTGCCAGGTCCTGTTGCATAGCTGCTATGCTAACTCTGGGGAAAGGCAAAAGACAGTTCCTGCTTTCAGTAAGCTCACAGTCTAATGGATGAGACAACATGTAAAATACTTTGTACAAACAAGCCATATGCAGGATAAATTGAGATAATTAACAGAGGGAAGATACTAGGATTAAGGGAAATAAGAGAAAAAGTTTCTTGTAGAAAGTGAGTTTAGTTGGGACTTAAAGGAAGCCAGGAGACTGATATCAGGAAGGAGAGCCTTCCAGGCAAAACAAAGGGAGACAACCAGGGACAGCTCCTAGATTTGGGAGAGGAAGTGTTTGTGCAAGAAGAGCAAGAAGGCCAGAGGCACTGGATCACATAACACATGAGGGATTTTTAAGGTGAAAAAAGAGTGGAAAGGCCACCTTACAAGGTCTTTTCTGTAATATCCTTAGGTTATTCATGCCTTTGAATGCCAGACAGAGGACTTTATATTTGATCCTCGAAGTAATAGGGAGCCACTTAATATTATTACTGTCCTGTCAGTTATATCTCAGGCCATAGTTTTTAACTGTTTCTGTGTCATGGACCCCTTTGGTAGTATGGTAATGCCTATAGATCCTGTCCCAGAATCATGTTTTTAAATGTATAAAATATGTAGAATTATAGAGGATGCCAATTATATTGAAATGTAATTGCCAAAATATTTTTTTAAAATTTTATGTACTCCAAGTTAAGAATTCCTGGCCTATACTCTCATGACTGTGACCAGCTCCTAGATGTGTATCACTATGTTTCTACCTTCTTGATTGATCGTTAGGGGTATATTTTTTCCACTTCTCATCTGTGTGGTAAGCTCCCTTAGTAAGCAGGCATTTTTTAAATGCTTGCTATGTACCAGGCATTGTGCTAAATGCTAGGGATGAAAAAAAAGGCAAGAAACAGTTCCTGCCCTCAAGGAGCATACATTCTGATGGAGGAGATAATATATAACTAGGCACATAGAAACAAAATACAAAATTGATGAAGGTAATGTGGAAGGGAAACATACTAGCAGCTGGAGAAGACAAGGTAAAACTTCTTCTAGAAGATGGGATTTGAAGTGAGTCTTGAAGGAAGCCAGGGAAGCTTAAAGGGCAGAGTTGAGGGGGCAGTGTGATCTGAGCATGGAGCACAAGTTCAGAGGCATGAAGGTGGGATATAGAGTGCCATGTTCAAAGAACTGCATCTAGACCAGTGTAGCTGGGTCATAGAGTGTATGAAGGGGAATAAGGAATAAGAAGGCACAAAGATAGGAAGGAGACGGGTTAGGAAGAGCTTTAAATACCTAAGAGGACATTATATTTGATCTGGGAGGTGACAGGGGCTAGTAGAGCTCATGGAGTCAGACCTGTGCTTTAGAACAAGGGTTCTTCACTTGAGGTCCATGGACCTCCTACCCATGGAGTCCATAGATAGATTCCATGGAGTCTTTAACCTTGCATGGGGGAAGAAATTGCATCTAAATTTTTATTAACCTCAAACTTAAATTTAGTATTACCTTGATTTATTTAAAAACATGACTAACAGGGATTCATAGATTGCCAAAAGGGGTACATAACACAAAAATGGAAAAGAATTCCTGCTTTAGAAAAATCATCTTGGCAACTGAACTGAGGATAGCTTAGAGTGGGAAGGTACTTGAGGAAGGGAGCTCAGTTAGAAGGCTAATGCAGGACCAGCTAAGATTCCAGAATACAGATAATGAAGCATGCTACTCACCTCCCTGCTTTACTTTGTTTCCCCAGTGCAGTGAGTGCCTACAATGTAATGGGTGCTGGTTGACTGAGTCAGCATGCAAAATCATATATATTTTTGGGTGTAGTTAATGCAGGAGTGTTGGCTGGACTGCATATTTGTTACAAGGGTTTTGTTCTTGGGGAACACCCAGTTAAGAGTGAATGAAAAATCAACAAAGAGACTGAGAAGCAGGGGTTTGGTCAGATGAAGAAAGTGGGAGGGCAGCGTCTAAAAACTCAGAGGGATGTCACAGACTGCAGAGGGGGAGGATTAGGCTTGAGAGAAAGCCATGGAGTTTGGCAGTTAGATCATTGGTACTTGTGGTGAGGGCAGGTTAAGTGGAGTGATGAGGCCTGCATCCAGATTAAGAGAGGGAGAGGGACCAGAAGAGAGAAAGTCAAGGCACTGGTTATAAATGGCTTTTGTTGCAAAGGGAGGAGGAGGAGAGATAACAATAACATTTATGGTGCGTTAAGGTTTGCCAAGTACTTGAGAAACATTACCATCACTATTTTACAGTTGGGTGATCTGAGGTAGACAGAAGTTAAGTGACTTCCCCAAGAAGCTAGTAAGTGTCTGGGATAGTATTTGAACTTAGGTCTTCATGACAAGTACCCTATCCACTGAGCCAATATAGAATGATAGCTAGCAGAGATGGTCAGATTAAGTGAGAGGGGTTGTTTTTTTTAAGGATAGGGAAGACATGGGCATGTTTATAGGCAGCAGGGAAGGAGCCAGTAGATAGGGAGAGATTGAAGAAAGGAAAGAGAATGGGGATGATGGTGGGGACAAATTACTGAAGGAGTCAGGTGAGGATGGGATCAAGGGAGCATGTAGACAGGTTTGCCTAGGCAAGAAGAAAGGCTACCCCTTCATCTGAGGTAAGACTGAAAGAAGAGATAGTGGAGGGAAATGTCAGACGAATGTTAGATGAATTGGTGAGAAGGGGGAGCTCCAGAAGAATGGTTTCCATTTTTTGGTGAAGTATTGAGGTAAGATCCTCAGATGAGGGAGTAGGGGTGGGAGAGTTTTGAGAAGAGATAAGATTTGGAATAGCTGTTGTGGCAACTGAGATACTTGATCAGGAAGGAAGGAAAAGAATGTTTGCTTGGCTGTAGTGAGTGCCCAATTGAGATTAGATAAAATTGCTAATTTGCAACATGTGAATAGGAACAAAGTAGAAGGATTCTGGGAATAATACAAAGTTGGGGGCTTGCCAAAGTACTTTTGGTGATAGGAAAAGAGAGCAAGAGAATCAAGCTGGTGGGTAATATAGAGTTGGTTCCCCAAGGGGTCGAGATAAGAAAGAGACGAAAATGTAGCCTGAGAAAGAGGTGGAGAGAATGGAGGTCACAAGGAAGACAAAGAACAGGTTTAAGGGTCATAAGGCATAAGGAAAGGTAGAATGATAAAAGATTATGTTCAAATAAAGGAATTTTGGAGTTCATAAATATGAAAGTGGAACTTGTGGATGATGGTAATGTGTACCCCTCTCTGTATTTAACTGAGGTGGAATGCAAAAGGAGGTCATGGAAATTGAGTAGACAGAGGTACTGGGAACTTCTTTAATCACTTTGTGTCATTATGGCTCTTAGAAACCCCCACAGTGCCTGGTTTATATTCGTAATCACCCTATCCTATGCCTCACCTTGCTTCTGATTAGCTTTCATATTTGTCTAAATTGAAGTTAAATGGGCCAATCTAACATTAGTATTGGAAAGAGGTAGAATATGTTTTTAAGATTTTTTTTCTTTTTAAATTTTTTAGTTTACATCATTCATTTCCACAAGATTTTGAGTTATAAATTTTCTCCCCATTTTCCCCTCCCTACCACCCCAAAATAGCGATCCCACTGAATATCACCTCCCCCAATATGCTCTCTCTCATATCTTCCCCGACCCCTACCTCCAACTTTCCAGTAGGGCATGGTGGATCTCTATGCCCCAGTACCTGTATATCTTATTTCCCAGTTACATGTAAAATAATAATAATAATAAATATATATATTTTTTAAACATTTTATTTTAAAACTTAGAATTCCAGATTCTTTCCCTTCCTCCTTCATCACCCACCCTTACTGGGAAGATAAGCAATTCAGTATAGGTTGTACATGAGTAGCTATGCAAAACATTTCCATAGTGGATATATTGTGAAAGACTGACTATATTTCCCTCCCTCCTTTCCCACCCCCCACTTGTTCTATTCTCTACTTTGATCCTGTCTCTTTTCAAAAGTGGATGCTTCCAACTTCCCTCCCCCCCAGCCTTCCCTCCCTTCCATCATCCCCTTCCCCCCTACTCTCCTGAAGGGTGAGATACCCTATTTAGTGTGTATGTCATTCCCTCCCTAAGCCAAATTCAATGAGAATAAGGTTGACCCATTCCCTTTTGCCTTTCTGTTCTTCCCCTTCATTGTAACCATTTTCCCTTGCCTCTTCTATATGAGATAATTTACCCCATTCTGTCTCTCCCCATCTCCTCTCATATTCTTCTCTCACCTCTTAATTTCACATTTTAAGTTTCATCCCTTCCTATTCAGTTGGTCCTGTGCCCTCTGTCTATGTATACCTGTACACATACATACACACACTCACATATGTATTCATATGCCCTCCTATATAGACATATATGTGTGTATATGTATGTATATACATGTGTGTGTATATATACATACACATATACATATACATATACATATACACACATGCACATTTCTATTCTTTTCAGTTATTCTCATACTGAGAAAAGTTTCATAAGTTACGATGATCATTTTTCCATGTAGGAATGTAAATAGTTCCAACTTTGAAAAGTTCCTTATGATTTCTTTTCCCTGTTTACCTTCTCATGCTTCTCTTGCTTCTTGTATCTGAATGTCACATTTTCTATTCAACTCTGGTTTTTCATCAAGAATGCTTGAAAGTCCTGTATTCCATTGAATGACTATATTTTCCCCTGAAACATGATACTCAGTTTTGCTGTGTAGGTGATTCTTGGTTTTAATCCCAGCTCCTCTGCCCTCTGGAATATCATATTCCAAGCCCTTAGATCCCTCAGTGTAGAAGCTGCCAGATCCTGTGTTATCCTGATTGTGTTTCCACAATATTCAAATTGTTTCTTCCTGGCTGCTTGTAATATTTTCTCTTTGATCTGAGAACTCTGGAGCCTGGCTATAACATTCCTAGGAGTTTGGGATCTTTTTCAGGAGGTGATCAGTGGATTCTTTCAACCTCTATTTTGCCCTCTGGTTGTAAAAACATCAGGGCAGTTTTCCTTGAGAATTTCTTGAAGGATGATTTCTAGGTTCTTTTTTTGATTATGGCTTTCAGGTAGTCCAATAATTTTTAAATTATCTCTCCTGGATCTATTTTCCAGGTCAGTGGTTTTCCCAATGAGATATTTCACATTGCCTTCTATTTTTTCATTTGTTTGGATCTGTTTAATAGTATCTTGATTTCTCATAAAGTCATTAGCTTCCATTTGCTCTAGTCTAATTCTGAAGGAATGATTCTCTTCAGTGAACTTTTGAGATTCTTTTTTCCATCTGGCAAATTTGGCTTTTTAAGGCATTCTTCTCCTCATTGCCTTTTTGAGCCTCTTCTGCCATTTGAATTAGTCTATTTTTTAAGGTGTAATTTTTTTCAGTCAGGTTGTTGACTCTCGTTTCATGATTTTCTTGCATCATTCTCATTTCTCTTCCCAATTTTTCCTCCACTTCTCTTATTTGGTTTTCAAAATCCTTCTTAAGCTCCTCTGTGGCCTGTAACCAGCTTATATTTTTCTTGGAAGCTTCTGGTGCAGGAGTTCTTCTATCTTCCTCCTATTCCATGCTTTGATTCTTTTTGTTCCCAAAAAAGGAATCCAGAGTCGGACCACAGTGCTTGCCTTGCTTCCTTTGCTTGTTCATGTTGCCACTCAGTTACTTGATTTTTGAGCTTTTTGCCACAGTAGGATTCTGCTACCAGAGGGGGAGCTTTGTCCCAAATAGCTGGGGTTTTCTCAGCTGCTAGAGCTATTAGTTGGATGTCCTCTCTGAAGCCTCCACACGCTGTGGCAAACTGGTCACGCACCCCAGGACCTCCACCCTAGACAGTGATCCAGATCCAAGCAGGTTCAAGCAAGAATGATTACCCCTTAGACTGGTCACTTGGTCCCTCTACAATTTGCAGGCCAGGAACTCTGAAGCAGCCACATGGCCACAGCCGTGCAGCCACCATGCCTCAGCCACTTCTCCCTCCAGGGGGGCAAAAGGCCGGACCGCACTCCCAGACTTCCGGTTCCTAAAGTCCACACTGCATTGACCTCTCACTTTGTCCTTAGCTTCTATGGGTTGATAATTCTGGAACCCGCCACAGCTTCTGGTGATCTCTCCAGCCAGAGGGTGGTTGTGGCCGCCTTGAGGCTAAAACCTCCAGCTCACGCCTGGCTGGTCTGAGCTCTCAGAGAGCTGCACTAGCCCATTCCTGCCGGCCTGCTGGACTGTCTTCAGTGGGAGGTTAGCTTCTCTGTTATTTTGTGGGTTCTGTAGCTCCAAAGTTTGTTTAGAGTAATTTTTTACATGAATTGGAGGAGATGGAAGCAGGAGACATGCGGAAGGCCTGTTTCTACTCTGCCATCTTGACTCTGCTACCCTGCCCCCTCCATTTTTAAGATCTTAAAGAAAATATGTACACCTAAGCTTTTCCCACCAACTAGCAAAAATGGAAGGTAAATCAGTCTAACAGTCAATGAGGATTTATAAATCATTGTTCGGTTATTAGTGTAGTCCCATACCTCCCCTCACCAGACCAGTGATTCTGATTTCATAGCTATTGCTGTATAAGTAGAGCACCCTCTCCCCCACTGCCTCCTCTCTCATTTCCACCCCCCAATATCCCTGTCCAGGTCCCCTCACTCCTCCCTCTGTGCTTTCTGGAATGCCTGCCCCAGAGATAACACGCTTGCTTTCACCTTACAGCTTTTCTTTCCTTACACCTTCTGTCTTCTTGTTCCCATGCATCAGCTGCCTTCTCTCACAACCTCCATGTTGAGGAAGGGCCCAGACCAGCCATGTTTCACTACCAGGCCCAAGAGCAGGTACCTGCCTCCCTAACCACCAGTTCTCTTTTATGTATGGTCTTTCCCCACTAGAATGTAAACTCCTTAAGGATAGGGACTGCTTTTCTTTTGTGTTTGTATTTGTGTCCTTGGTTCTTTGCATAGCACCTAGCACAGAGTAAGTCCTTAATCTAGGCTTGTTTATTTACTTGCCTGCTGTGTGCCTTGTACTCTGCTAAGCACTAGGGATACGCAGAAGACAAAAGACAGTCTGTGCTCTCAAAGAGCTCACACTCCAGTGAGGAGACAAAATGCACACCAGTGTGTACTAACAAGATAAAGACAGGATAAATTGGAGATAATCAATGGAAGGAAGACGCTGGAATAAAGGGAAATTTGGGAAAGGCTTTTTGTAGGAAGTGGAATTTTAGCTGTGACTCAAAGGAAAGCCAGGAGATAGAGATGTGGAGGGGAAATATTCCAGGTGTAGTGTACAGCCAGAGAAAAAGAACAACAAGGAGGCTGTTATTATCACTGTATCTTTTATATTTGACCTGGAAGTAGTAAGGATCCGCTGGAGTTTATTGAATATTAGGGGTGGAGGAGGTAGTATTCAGGCTTTCAGAGGATCAGTTGGATAGTTGAATAGAAGATGAATTGGAGTGGAGGGAGACTTGTAGCAGGTAGACCCATTAGCAGGCTATTGTAGTAACCCGAGGGTAAGGTGATGAGGGCCTGCGCTGGAGTGGTGGGGGGTACAGGGGAGAGAAAGAGGCATATTTGACAGATGATAGTGAAATGCCCATGGCCTCATATACTAAGCCCCTGTATGTAACAAGTTTGGAAATTACTAATTCTTCCTGAACTCGTACGTACTTAGCCAGGAGCCCCTCTCTTGTGAGAAACAGACCTGGCCATACTTCCTCATAAGATGTCAGAATGATCCTGGACATCTGGGTCTCACAATAAATCAGGGCAAGGACTATGCAACTGTCCAGACCAAGGCCTGGCTACAACGGATGTGCTTATCTACCATTGTCAGACTAACTTTACTTCCCACAAGACTAACTTTGTTTACCACACCTATTTTTGGTGGTTTTTGACTTTAAATATTCCCCCTTTCCCTATGGCTGGGGCAGCTCTCCTAAGGTTTCCTTGGGAGACTGTTGCTGGCCAGCTCAATAAACTGATGCTCAGAGCAATTGGCATGGCTTGGGGTCATTTTTCTCTCTACCTGTCCATTTCAATACTAAGGGAAAATCAACACGACTGGGCAACAGCTTGGATATGGGCCTACAGAGATGGTGTGAGACCTTAAAGATGATACATATGTGACTGATAGACATTCTTTTTATGAAAACCTTTTCTTCTTTTTTTATTCTTTTGGCAGGTTAAATATGTTTAAGTGCTCTGTTTATGGCAGTATGGTTTCACCAGATTCTCTACAAAGTTTTTTTTCTTACACCTTGACTCAGATACTTACTTATAATCCTGTACTAAAAGGTAGGCCTAAAAAGAAGATCTAGTGTGTTTACTATGAGCTTTAGTACACTAAACCCTCCTTAATAAATAGAGTAATTTCCGGTAGTAAAATCAAGATGACCATGTGTGCTATAATTATAATATTGCAGGCTGACCATATTTAATGTTGGGAAAAGGGAATTGCTAGGTTTATGAGGTAGATATATAGAAATGAAAAACTTTGTAGGTGACCTGTTTGCTTTCATATCTGAAAATCTAAACATATAGTGTTTAGAAATACCATAGTGTTAATCTTTGGATCCTTAAAAGTGCTAGGAAAAATACCAATAAGTGCTGTCTCTGATCTCCAGTGGAATCACAGTATACAAAAATGTGAATTTGTCCTTTTTATTGGCATATTATTTATAGTATAACTTCATGCCTGCAGTGAAACCTATAGAGTCTCTTAGATAGCGTCTTAATTATACTGTGGTGTTAATTTTACTTACTATGTTATTAAGCCTTGAAAGGGTTAGCTTTAAAAATTTTTAACTTAATATTATATGTGTGGGTTGATTCTGGATAATAATGATTTTCATGTTGACATAAAAACTAATAACATCTACTTCCATTGAGAGCTTTTCTGTCTTTCTCTGGCACAGTGTGTGATGCTGTTCAAAGGCAGAGGGATTGGAGCTTTGCAAGAACTTGTCCCTTGCTCACTACTTTATATCGAAGAGTAAGTTGATTTCATTGAGATATTAAGTCTTCAACTTTTTCCCCCTTATTTTCAGTTCTAAATCTTTTCAATCAGTAGTTGAATTATCTTAGCAGATTAAGTATACAGGGCACCAATGTCTTACCACAGTTAAAACTGCTTTTGGGATACCTCATACCATAATCTGTATAGCATTCAGCAAAGTGGAAACAGGCTGCTAAAACAGCATGGGCTGTCCAATAGGAGATAAATTCAGTCATTGAACTGCTAGCTAAAAACCTTTCTTAAGCTTCCAGTTCCACAGAGTAACCTTTGAGAACCCAAGGAGGTATCCAAATAGAACTGTAGTGGAAGTTATTGTTGAAAATGATTGGGAAATGTTGTTAATCAAATATCATTTGTAAAATTTGTAAAAAATTTTTAAAGAAATAACATGTAGGGTTATTCATTCTTTTTGTGAAATTTTTGCCTAGTTTGCATAATTATGGAGGGGGGAGTAAACCCCATAGTATAC
Organism: Petaurus breviceps papuanus; assembly: GCF_028583685.1. Classification (NCBI taxonomy): domain Eukaryota; kingdom Metazoa; phylum Chordata; class Mammalia; order Diprotodontia; family Petauridae; genus Petaurus; species Petaurus breviceps. The sequence continues at coordinate 4,100,680 of NW_027185771.1, forward strand.
CAACAAGGTAAAGATTTGGATTTGTGCCTTGTATTATATGTATTTGGTTGAAAGAATGGAAGGAATGGAAGGACCAGAGGATAGAATGAAAACTTCTAGTATCACAGACTACATGTAATACCTACAAAGGAGTAAAGCTTGAAATAATGCTAGCATTTTTCTAATGATAAACTTGATTTGGGCATTTTGGAAAAGAAGAAACTATGGTGATTAATTGGTAGGTGGGCATTTATAAGGATTATGGCAGACTTTATTCTTTAGTTTAATAGATATTTGGGCTTTAAAATTAAAAAGATTTGATACTTCTCTTTCCAGCTATTTGTGATTTTTAATCCCAAAGAGTTGATTGGACATTTGCAAGAAGTCCTGGAAACACATGAGGTCAACTGGCAGTTTGTGCTGTCTTGTGTGTCTACCCTAGTTGTGTGCTTGGCTGACGCACAACAACTCATTAAAGGTATCGAGTCAGTAAGACTTTAATGGGGCTGATTTCTCTGCTGATAACCATGAGATATTAGATACTTACTGTTGGTAAAAATAACTAAGGAGTCTATTGGTTTTAATGGGTCTACCAACAGATTTTTAAGGGAAGTTTGGAATTGTAGAAGAATTTTGTTTTTCACTTATGTGAAAACACTATGTTTTTCACTTATGAATTTCATTGATGAAATGGAAATCAGTTATAATTGAAACATGATTTTTAAAGTATTTGTAATGTTAGTAAACCTATCCTTGTTAGTTTTGGCATGATAATAAAATGTCATCTTTATCATATAACCAGGAATCACATTTTATCATAGTAAAATACTCTGTTTTTTGACATTATTTTAATCAGAACCTTCTATTAACCAAAATATATACAAGATAATAATCGGTGTGCATATGATAAGCCTAAGGTCCTGACATACCTTCTGAGTAATTGAAGAAATATTTACAGTGTATTCAGTATGGTTTTTCTTAAATATGCTTTGTTTGATCTCTTTGAAAATTGGTCATCTAGGTGTGATATAATAACTGTCATATATAAAGCAATTTTATTAAGCTTTTTTTTAACTCATGCTGGTTAATAGTATACTGTTCCAGGATTCTAATTCTAATCTATACTGTAGATATGTAGAGATTCTAGTTTAACTTTTTGTTCTTTTAGATTTATTGGCTCATTTGATGATCAAAGCATTTGAGAGTTATGACTTAGAAAGCATGATCACTGCATTCCTGATAGCTCGCCAGGCTGCTCTGGAGGGTCCATCTGTTTTCATTCCTTATGCAGAGTGGTTTAAGGTAGGTTTAGTGCTTTGTATAGAGGCATTAACTTAAGTTGTGTACATTGAACTAGTGACATCATTTAAATCAATCTTGTGCAAATTTCTAAAACTTTGCATTAGTTCATTGTAGGTTGGTGTTCTCCCTTGCTTGTATCAGGGGACAACCCTTGAGAGAGTAGGAAGGGACTTCTCAGTTAGCAACAGGTATCTGCTTGTCTAGGTGATACTTAAAGTTGTCCCAGACCCATCTTTTTCTTGTCTTTTTGTATGGTTACTTTATTATTTTTAACTAAGTTTTTACTGATGTCTTTTTTTTCCTCAGTATAATTTCCCACAATATTCCTCCCCTTGTCCCTCTCTGAGAGGCATCCCATAAAATAAATAATGTCTTTTAAAGATAAAAAAGGAAAAAACATCAGAACAACAGATTAATATCATTGAAAAGGTGAAAATATGTGTACTTGTGAACTTCCCACCTCTGCAAAGGGATGGGGTAGAGGATATATACCCTCTCCTCTGTTCCTTTGAACCATGCCTGTCCTTTATAATTGTGAAATGTTGACTTCTGATTTCTTTTTCATCATTGTTTTTGTTTACATTGTTATAGTCACTGTATGTAGTGTTTTTTTGCCTCTGTTGATTTCGCTTTGCATCAATTCATGTAGATCTTCCCAGGTTTCTTTGTATCCATCATACACATCATTTCTTACAGCACAGTAATAATCCTTTCTATTCATGAGCTGCAATATGGTTAGCTATTAACCATTTGATGAATAGCTAGTTTGTTTCCAGTTCTTTGCTATCACAAAAAAGTGCTGCTATAAATATTTTGGTTTATTTAAGGCCTTGCTTTGAATCAGTGGCCACCTTGTGATATAAGCCTAGTACCAGAATCTTTGGGTCAAAGATATACACATTTGAGTCACTTTATTTTGCATGATTACTTTAACAGGATAGAGAATGGGGCAGGGGGGAGAGGGAAATCTAAACAACAACATGATTAATAGTGAGAATTATAGAATTGTTTGGCATGATACCTCACAGGCCATTTTGGCCAACTTAAGGCATAAATCTTCCATGCAGATAGTCACCCATCCAATTCCTCTTTGAATACCTGCAGTGATAATGATCTCACTATTCATTGAGAAAGCCCAATCCATTTTTTTTATTGATAGTCAATAAACATTTTTTCAGTTTTTTTTTTAACATTTTCATATACAGTTTTTGTGTAATAAATTCAATCCCTCCCTATTTCCCTCTCCTCTCCCCTCCCTGAGACAGTAAGCAATCAGATATAGGTTTTATGTGTGCAATTATGTAAAACATTTCCATATTAGAAATTTTGTACAAGAAGTCTCAAATAAAAGAAAAAGTGAAAGTAGTATGCTTCAGTCATATTAAAACAATTATCAGTTCTTTTTCTGGAGGCTGATAGTATGTTTCATCATTAGTCCTTTAGGATTGTCTTAGATTGTTGTGTTGCTGAGAATATCTAAGTCATTCACAGCTCATCATCATACAATATTGCTTTTACTGTGTATAGTGTTCTCTTGGTTCTGCTCACTTCACCATGCATCTGTTCGTTGTAAGTCTTTCTAGGTTTTCTGAAATCATCCTGCTTGTTATTTCTTATAGGACAATAATATTCCATTACACTCATATACCACAGTTTGTTTAGCCATACCCCAATTGATGGGCAACCCGTAGATTTCCAGTTCTTAGCCTCCACAAAACTGCTATAAATAGTTTTGAACAGTTCTGATTATTAGGATTATGGGGAGCCAAGATACGATGCCCCTCTGTCTTTGGAGAAAGTATTCCTTTCCTGTCTCACAGTGGAAAAGAGTAGGCATATGTCAGCTTTTCCTGTGAACCACTTCTGGCTCTTTCATTCACAAATTTGTATCTGCTTATAGGTACTGCCAGTACTACCTTGGCACATTTTTGAATTTCTATCTATATTTTTTCTTATTTGTCCTAAATTTAGCTTGCTCCTATTTCCACAACTAACTGAACTCTTATATCTTGGGACTCACTCTGATCACAAATAACTTAGATAAACTTTTGATAATGCATAACTGCTAGGCAAATCAATTGTTCTCACCTTGAAGTTTATGGGAGAGATTCCCACACCTTTGAACTTTAGGCTTGTTTTGATGTGTGTGTGTCTGATAAACTGGTTGGGAAGAATAATTACATTAAACCCTAACCTACATTAAAAAATAATTCATTTCAATTTTTTTCTTTGTACACTTCTCATCTCTTTCTTGATGAGCAAGGAGAGCCCTCTCAAAACAGCTAAGAGTTGCTGTTGGTGTTCATGGTTTAAGCACCCAGGGATTTGAGTAAGAACTCAACCTTGATACCTGCTTTTTTTCCCTAAATTTTCTGATTGTTGTTCAGCCTGGTACCAACTAATAGTGATAAATTTCCCACAAATACATTCAACCAGTTTGTCAGAATAACTACAGTTCCCTAGAGAAATTTTAGTCTTCCATCAGAAATATTGTAGTTTTTAACTTATAAAATTCTCAGAGCTAAAAATGGTTATGAGTGGAACACTTCTAGCAACCTGTAAGGCTTTTAAAGGACATTTTAAATTCATGGTGTTAAGTATTATTAGTGTTGATAGAATAATATGGCTGATGTTGGTTCTGTGACATATGAACTAATGGAACTCAGAGAGGGCAAGGAGTTCTTTTTGTAAAGTGTCTGGGGCAGCATCAAAGGCAGCCATCTAATGTTTCTGAATAATGAAAAAGAACCGTCCTTTGTTCTGGAATGGATTATAATGGAGTCACAGTATATGAATGCAGTGTCCCAAGAGCTTAGAAAGTTCAGCTCAAGTATAAGAAGGTCGTCCGTGTCAGCCAGAATGCTAAATAAGCCCTGAATGTTGGTAGAATTGTATTTCTTTTTGAATAGATTCTATTTTCAGTGCAGTACCTCACTTCACTTTTAATTGAACTAATATTTTCCAAGAGCAAGAAATAGTTTCAGTGTAGATCTGGGGTATTGATAATAATGAATGTTTTCTTTTATATTTTGATTCCCAGTACTCTCCCCCACCCCCACTATATAGCCTCTCTATTATGTTTCTAGACCCTTCCACCAATTTGGCATTTATACTTTAAACTGAAGTGTATCTGACATTGGCAATTCATTCTTTGTTGATGGATTTTATTTATTCCTAAGGGGAAATCAAGATAAAAGTTACATTTAATTTATTGCAGTAGCTTCTTAAATAAAGAGAATCATGATATCTCAGATCAGGAAAGTGTCTCAGAGGTCCTCTGATTCAACCAGTGCCTTTATAGGAATGCCCTCTCTGACAGCTGTATATCCAACCTTCAGTTATTTTCCTCTAGTGAGGTACTACCACTGCAATCTAATACCATGTGAGGAAAGTGGAAATTTTTTTGTGTGTGTCAAAGTACATCTTTATTCAATTTCTATTGGTTTTTGTTCTGCCCTTGATGATATGGCAGCGCAAATCTAATCTTATTCTTCCATATCATAGCCCTTCAAGTAATTGAAGAGAGATCCTGTATTTTTCCTAACTCTTTTCTTCTCCAGGTCAAACATTCCCTTTTCCATATGGTCCTCATATGTCATATTCTCTAGGCATCTTCACTATCTTGTTTGCCCTTGTGTGTTCAGTGTTCAGCTTATTAATGTTCTCTTTAATATGTGTTGCTTGGGACTGAAGACAGTGCTTTAGATGTGGTCTGACTGGGACAGAGTGGAATAAGGGAGTACTATCTTTTTTGTTCCCGACACTCTGACCCTCTCAATGAAGTCAAAGATGACATCTGGTTGGCAAGAATAATTGCATTCTTTCCCAGATTTTCTAGCTAACTTCTCTGGTCTAAATTATTATTCCTTCTAGGTAATTTGGCAAATTTGGTAAATTTGATTGGGAGTTATGACTCTGCCTGTTTTTTCAAAGTTTCAACTAATTACATTCATAAAGGGGACAGAAGTTATTCCTACAACTGAAAAAAGCCATATGGAGCCATTTAAAATTTTTGACCCTAGTATGAAGAGAAAGTATTGATGATTACGATCATTATGAAGATGGGTATTTAGGTTAATGAGTTAGGTAAGATTTTTATACTGTCAAGACGCTTTAAAACTCAGATGTCTTAAATTTTTTTTTTCAGGTTTCCTTCGGTAATGTTAGTGGTTACCATGGCAGTAGTAAGAAAGCTTTAGTTTTCTTATTCAAGTTTTTATCAGACCTAGTACCTTTTGAAGCCCCACAGTACATGAAGGTGAGAAGACACATACAGTTCTGTTCACTAGATTTCATTTTATCAACCTTTTTCCTGAATGAGTAGAAGTATCCTAATACCCTCTCACAGACTATCTCTAGGTCTAGATGTGTGATGTGCATTTGTTATTGTTTTTTATTTTTTTGTTTTTTGGAGGGCAATTGGGGTTAAGTAACTTGCCCAAGGTTACACGGCTAGTTTTTTTTGTGTGGGTGTCAAGTGTCTGAGGCTGGAACTAAACTTGGATCCTCCTGACTCTAGTGCCAGCTCTTTATTCACTGCTCCTTCTAGCCGCCCCCTGTTATTATTTTTTAAATATCTTAAGATGAACTGAGAATTTTAAGTGTAAAAGTTACTTTGATAACTTGAGTATTAAGGATCCAGAGTTTCTTTTGTTTTTTTTGGCATGGATGTTGTCTTTCCTTTTTTGCATTTGGGTTTTATAAATTGATGTTAGCTTTTTTCTGAATTCTCAAGAGAAGCAGCTTTTGTGATAAAATTGTAAAGCCTCTATAATGGAGCTGTAAAAATATCTAACTTGATAAAGTGATTCTACTCTGCCCTTTTGCCTTCAGATACACATTCTTCACCCACCGCTGGTACCAGTAAAATATCGGTCTTTGCTTACGGATTATGTTACACTAGCCAAGACTCGATTGGCTGATCTCAAGGCAAGTTCAAGATCCCAACACTTCAGTGTATATTGTTGAAAATACAGACTTCTAATCTCAGAATACAAAGTATTTTGTGACAATTTCACTTTTTTCACCCTTCTTTCATCTCAAGGTTGCTATAGAAGATATGGGACTTTATGAGGACTTATCATCAACAAAAGAAGTTATAGAGGTACTGGAATAGATGCTGTAGTCCTGGAACAGTCTCTTTTAGATGCTCATGTTTTGATTGAAGAAGAGGTCTTTTTTCAGTGCTAGTGTTATGTATTGGTCCAGCCTCATGAAAATCTCTTCTCTATAGCCATTTATCATAGATATTGTCATTTTGTTCAGCAGATGCCTCTGCTGCTGAATGTTGAGCTCTGGAAATACTGGTTCTCTTTGTCTATGGTTCAGTTTGAATTATGATATTTGTCAAAGAATTAATTTCTTAGAAAGTTGAGGGGAAGTATATGTAGAAAGGACTGTGACTTTTTTTTTAAGCAATTGGGGTTAAGTAACTTGCTCAAGGTTACATGGCCAGGTGTTTCTGGGGCGGTGCTAAGTGTCTGAGCCCGGATTTGATCCCCAGGTCATCCCGACACTGGAGCTGGTGCTCTTACTCGCTGTGCTACCTGGCCGCCCCAGGACTGTGATATTAAAAAAAAGACACCAATAATTTTTTTTTGAGGCAATCAGAGTTAAATAACTTGTCTAGGATTACACAAACTAGTAAGTATCTGAGGTTGGCTTTGAACTCAGGTCCTCCTGATTCCAGGGCCAGTGCTCTATCCATTGTACCACTTAGCTGCCTCATCAACGATAATTTTTTTAAGAAAAAAAATGGTATTTGTCATAAAGGCATTTGGTTCCATGTTTTACTTTTGGATACATGTGTTTAGGACATGAGGAAGTAAATTGTTATTTGCTGAAAAGTAAAGTAGAGAAAGAAAAGCTGTTAAAATGTGGCTCTGTGAGACAATGTATTTCTTAAGAAACCCTAGATTTACATGAGACATATATGGAGTAATGGTATTTAAAACAGAAAGGGACTTAAAATTTTCTTGGGGATCCATGTAAAATAGGAAAAATAGACACATATTTACATGAAAATTAGAATCATAGTGATTTAGAACTGGAAGGACTTAACGCAGTATGGTTCATACTCCCCTCACCCTCCACTGAAAATAGCTTATTTGGGGTATTTTTTACATTTTTCTAATATTATTGATATCTTTTATTTTTGTTATCACCTGTGTTTCTCAATTTATCCTTTCTGCTAAACATGCCAGATATCCCTTATACTAGAGGAAAAAAAACAGTTCAGCAAAATTAACCAACACATTGAAAAAGTTTAACATTTGAGATCTTACCCACCCATAGTATTCTACCTCTGCCAAGAGGAGAGGGAGATGCCTTTTTACATTTCTTCTTTGAGGCTAAGCCTAGGCACTATAAATTCATAATATTCCTTTTCAGTAGTTCCCTTGTTTCCATTTATTTTGTTGTAGTTATTTTGTATATTCTTTTACTATATCTTCTTATTTAAATTTATGACTTATGGGGTGTAGGTGGTGGAGTGAATAGAACACTGATCCTGGAGTCAGGAGGACCTGAGTTTAAATATGGCCTCATACACTTAACACTTATTAGCCATGTGACCTTGGGCAAGTCACTTAACCCCAATTGCCCTGCCTTCCCCCCTCTAAAAAGCAAAAATAAATAAATTTATAACTGTTATAAGTCTTACCATGTTTTTCTGTATTTATCACATTCATTTTTACTCTTTTGGTCAGGCATGCAGACTACAAGAATTTATATTTCATTTTCAAACAGCAACTCTTTTCACTTATTCACTATATTTTTTGTTGTCTTTTTTTTCTCCAAGAAGGCATAGAAGCAACAGAAAAATTCCATAAAATAAGTAGAATGCGAAAAGACAAATCTAGAGAATATTTTTTTAAAGTTACATTTTCCCTATTTGCATATAAATGCATATAATTGGATACAATTGTCTAACCTCACCTGGAGAAATGATGTAATATGAAGTAACAATAAGTGTTTTATGGATGATCAGTGTTGAGCTTGGATGTTAAAATTATGTGTGATAATCCTTCTCTTGCATTGTACCTGTATTTAAAGCTATATTAAGAATATTCCTTCATTTATAGGACTGTATTTTTTGATGTTGAACTATTTAAGAGCACTTGGCTCTCGTACAGAAGCAGTGTCAAAACATAAATTTTACCATATAGTTCATTGGCCCTTAGACTAGTTCATATGAAGAGTTAAATTTTTAAAGCCTGAAAAATTAATAAATTAGGCTCAGTTCTCTTTTGTTCATCAACTATTTTTTTTAAGTTGCTCATCAGTCTTTTATTATAATGAACAACAAAAAGCAGGGGATGGAGGTTAGTATAGTTATACTCAAATTGATAACAGGACCAAATTGGCAGGTCTAGGTGGCTAGATATGATGTAGAAAGACAAAGAAACAAATTTTGATGTGCTTTAGAGGCATTTCATTGCAGGTGGGCCAGAGCAGGTAGGATCCTCCACCCCTTAGAAACCAAGCCTCACTGTTGGGACATGAGATCTCTGATGACTACTATATGGGACAGTTTAATTTCAAAAGCCACTTAGCAACAACCAGTCTAGAAGAAGAGTCTTCTGCGGAAGTAAATGCAACAAGTAAACATTAAGGCATCATCCCAACCTCCCAAATCCATTTTTCTTGGGTTAGGGAGGAAACATGATCCAAACAAGCCTTTGATGATCATTAAATTCGCACTCAGATTATAGGCAGCTTCCTGCAATAGCCTTTGGGAGTGGTGCCCTTCTTCTGGAAGTACTGGCTCATAGGAATAAGTGGAACAATTGCTTCTTTTAACTCCCCTCATTGGTTACTTCTTACCATGCCGCCATCCCTAACTCCCAACCAGGTCCTTTATTGAACCAAACCATCCAAGAGGTGTTTATTTTTTGAGTATCAACTACTTTAGCTGTTACTTTCCCATTATTCTAAGGTGATAATCATTGCTGAATATGTAAGTACGGGAAGGTAAAAGCCTTAATTTCATTATCAAGGTCAGCACTGTTTAATTTGTTACTCTAACTTTCCTTTTCACATACATGAACCAGCCCCACTGCCAGGCGCAACAAGATGTTGAAAAGGCCATTCAGGTATTTGAACAGACAGGGAAGATCCCGGTAACCGTCATGGAAGCCAGGTAGGATATTATTGTTCATGTAGTGCCTAGCCATAATACCCTACCTGGAGTAGGCGCCATTAAATGTTTGATAACAATGGGATTATTCAAAATCCTTTACATGTGAACAATTATAAATTTAACTTGATATTATATATATTCACATATTCATTTGTCATTAAGTTACATGAGACAAGTATTCTAATTTTTACAGATGGGGAAACTAAATCATAGAAAAGTTTAATGACTTGCCCATGGTTAAGTGATGGTAGAGCCTTATTAAAAACTCAGACTTTCTATTTCTAAGGAAATGCTGTCAGTCCTAACAAAGCATAGCTTATGAGCATTTCCATACTTAATCAATGATATAGTGGAAAAATTCCTGGGTTTGAGGCTTAAGTTCACTACCTTCTATAAGACTATAAAATATAAAATGAGTGTCTGTATCTTGGGTTGTGAAGAAAATACTTTGTGAACCTCAAAATGCTCTGTAGATATGGATGTTATTATTATCTATAATATAATTATTTATATTATCTATAATTATTATCTGTACCATGGAGTTTTAATTCATCTACATGAGTTCTCCCACCCATATAGACTTCTGCTTATATATACATTGTGATTTCTTTTTATTATTATTAATTTGGAAGCCTATACAACTGCTATTGATTGGTAAAGATACCAGTCAGGGAATAGAAAGCCAGGTGCACACTGTAGCAATAATAAGTGATACTTTATTATCCTAAAACTTGATTGTCAGTTTGCCTGAAGCCACTGCAGTAAGCTAAATGGCCCATGAAGACTGAAGGACCATTTGGTCAAGTATGGATTGGAGAAGATGACCTCTAGGCACCCTTCCAACTCTTGGATACTGTGTTTAAAATCTTATTACCTATCGTAGTCTAAATATTATTTAAACTCCTCCTCTGTTACTTTGAGAGATCCTTACAGTGTTTTCATTTCTGTATTCCAGTATATTTAGGAAACCCTACTATGTGTCTCATTTTCTTCCAGCTCTACTTATACCTCGTGTGGTTAGTATTTTTCTCTTTTAATATGTTACAAATTACTAGAGGACAATTACAGGTCACTTGAGGCCTTACATTCTGACTCCTATATTTTTATTTTGCAGCTGCCTGAATCTCCTGATTCCCGAATGGTTTTTATAGATTCCCTCAGAAGGTAGGAATATCACTGGAGGCTGGGGGCCGAGTGGAGGAGTGGGTTGGAAATATTGATGAATTGACATGTTCCTGTACCATTTACTAATACTTCTTGAATTATGAAACTATAGTATGTTGGTAGGGAAGATTTGGAAGTCATGGGGAATATTTCCTTTTCAGAGTGATGGCATGAATTGGTAGTTAGATTGTACTTTAATTTCCAGAATCAACATTGTATTCTAAGATAAACCTTTGTTTTTTTATCTGGTTCCAGATAAACTTTGTCTGGAAATTTGGAAAGTTTTATAGTTGCACAGTCACCATGGTAAGAAAATTTAAGAAAGGAAGGAAAAGGAAAAGGAAAACTTGTGTTAGATTCTGCCTACAAAGAAAATCACTGTCATTTTGAAAAGTTCTTAATTGGAAATAATGCCCTACCACAGCACATCCTCTTCTTTGCTTGTGACCTTAAGTAGTTGGTAGCAGCCCTCATTTTTCCAGGTAGAGATATAAAACAGTAAAGTCTGTTTTCCTTGCAAAGTTTCGCAAAAGTAATGGAATATGTGAAAAGTTTGAGATGAGAAAAATAACACTAATATACTTTCCTATTTGGACACTGTCTTAGGAGCTTACTTCATCTTTGCTTTTTCTATGCATACTTCATTTACAACATTGCATTTTATGCTGAAACCTCTTGCTTAGATTTCTTAGAGACAGTCTTGTTGGCATCTGGCAGGAACTAGAAGCTTCTCCCCACACTTTAGAACACTTGAATGCATATGTTTGGGGACATAGTACCTCATGCAAATGGTTTATGCCATGGTTGTTTGTCTTAGCATGTCCATGCCCACTCTTCCATATCCTGCCTTGCCTTATAAGTGTGGCAGCAGGCATGACATTTAACTCTATCCCAGAAAACTGGTTTGTGCCTTAAGTGGTAATACAGTCTTCATCCTCATTATATATATTTCCTGTATTGCAGCTTTATATATTTTAAGACGTGTGAACATCACTAACTCAACTGTAAAAATCTGAGTTCTAACTGAATCGAATTCATTTTTGTTTTCCCCTGATACAGAGCTGATAAACTTCCTCCAAATTTGTATTCCAACTACCTACAAGCCTGTTCTGCTGCAGAAGAGAGGCAAGTAGAAGGTAAGGTCACTTCGTTTACTAATTTCATGCTTAGTAAATAATTTAGTGTTATCCATTTCCTTGTTCAGGAATATTTTTTTCATATAACATATATTTTACTTTAGATATGCCCAGGGGATGGATTTGTTTTGCCTGAATATATTTCTAATGGGTTTTTGTTTTTCCTTTTTTTTTTTTAAATGGTAGTTGGGAGAGAATTGAGTGAAAAGGGAGACTAGCAATTATATTGTTGGAAAAAAAAGAAGAAAATGCATTTGGTGTTCAGTATGTTACTTTAACAGTTATCCTGACTTTTTCATCTGTTCTTCCTTCTGAATTCTAGAGGAATATTTAATGCTCATGGATGGACCATGCCAATATAATAATAATGTGATTTAGAACATTTTTTCCATATAACTTGATAACTTTGATTTCTCCTGAAAACTGCCTGTTCATATCCTTTGATCATTTATTATTTGGGGAATGGTCCTTATTTTTATAAATTTGAATCTATTCTCTACATATGAGAAATGAGGTTTTTAATCAGAAAAACACTTGTTATATATCCCCTCTCCCTCAGTTTCCTGATTTTCTTCTAATTTTGGTGCATTGGTTTTGTTTGTACAAAAACTTTCTAATTTTATGTAGTCAGAATTATCCATTTTACCTCCATAATCCCCTCTATGCCTTGCGTGGTCATAAAATCTTCACTTACCTCTATATCTGATAAATATTTTCCCATATTCCCCTAATTTGTTTATGATATCACCCTCTATGTCTAAATCATGTACCCATTTTTTTCCAAATGCTTTATTAACTTCTGATTTACATCATTCATTTCAGCCAGATTTTGAATTACAAATTTTCTCCTCGTTTTTCTCCTACCCACCACTCCAAAATAGCAGTCCCATAGGATGTCCCCTCCTCCAGTCTGCTCTCTCCAATATTTTCTCCCATACCCCTTTCGACACTTCCAGTGGATCTCTATGCCCCAATGCCTGTATATCTTATTTCCCAATTACATGTAAAATAGTATTAATAATAGTATATGTATATTTGAATATTTGATTTTAAAACTTTGAATTCCAGATTCATTCCCTTCCTCCATTGTCACCCACCCTTACTGGGAAGATAAGCAATTCAGTATAGGTTGTACATGTGTGGCTAATGCAAAACAATAACATAGTAGATATATTGTAAAAGACTGACTATATTTCCCTCCCTCCTATCCCACCTCCCACTTGTTCTATTCTCTGCTTTGATCCTGTCCCTTTTCAAAAGTGGGTGCTTCCAACTTCCCTCCCCCCTAGCCTGCCCTCCCATCATTCCCTGTCTCATCCCCTTCCCCCACTACTCTCCTGGAGGGTGAGATACCCTATATAGTGTGTATTTCATTCCCTTCTCAAGCCAAATTCAGTGGGAATAAGGTTGACCCATTCCCTTTTGCCTTCCTATTCTTCCCCTCCATTGTAGCCATTTTCCCTTGCCTCTTCTATATGAGACAGTTTACCCCATTCTGTCTCTCCCTATCTCCTCTCATTATATTCCTCTCTCACCTCTTAATTTCACCTTTTAAGTATCATCCCTTCCTGTTAAATTGGTCCTGTGCCCTCTATCTATGTATACCTGTAAACATACATACACATTCACATATGTATTCATATGCGCATATACCCTCATATATAGACATATATATATATTTCTATTCCCTTCAACTACTGAGAAAAGTTTCAATTATTGTTTTTCCATGTGGAAATGTTAATAGTTCAACTTTGAGAAGTTCCTTATGATTTCGTTTACCTGTTTACCTTCTCCTGCTTCTCTTGCTTCTTGTATCTGAATGTCAAATTTTCTATTCAACTCTGATTTTTCAGCAAGAATGATTGAAAGTCCTCTATTCCACTAAATAACCATATTTTCCCCTGAAACATGATACTCATTTTTGCTGGGTAGGTGACTCTTGGTTTTAATCCCAGCTCCTTGGACCTCCGGAATATCATATTCCAAGCCCTTCGATCCCTCAGTATAGAAGCTGCCAGATCCTGGGTTATCCTGAGTGTGTTACCACAATATTCAAATTGTTTCTTCCTGGCTGCTTGTAATATTCTCTCCTTAATCTGGGATTTCCAGAACCTGGCTATAATATTCCTAGGAGTTTTCTTTTTGGGATCTTTTTCAGGAGGTGATCGGTGGATTCTTTCAACCTCTATTTTGCCCTCTGGTTCTAAAACATGAGGACAGTTTTCTTTGAGAACTTCCTGGAGGATGATTTCTAGGTTCTTACTTTGATCATGGCTTTCAGGTAGTCCAATAATTTTTAATTTATTTCTCCTGGATCTATTTTCCAGGTCAGTGGTTTTTCCCATGAGATATTTCACATTGCCTTCTATTCTTTCATTTGTTTGGATCTGTTTAACAGCATCTTGATTTCTCATAGTCATTAGTTTCCATTTGCTCCAGCCTAATTCTGAAGCAATGATTTTCCTCATTGAGCTTTTGAGATTCTTTTTCCATCTGGCATATTTGGCTTTTTAAGGCATTCTTCTCCTCATTGCCTTTTTGAGCCTCTTTTGCCATTTGAGTTAGTCTATTTTTTAAGGTGTTATTTTCCTCAGTCAGGCTGTTGACTCTCATTTCCTAATTTTCTTGCATTGTTCTCATTTCTCTTCCCTGTTTTTCCTCCACTTCTCTTATCTGCTTCTTAAGGTCCTCTATGGCCTGTAACCAGCTTGTATTTTCCTTTGAAGTTTTTTGTGCAGGAGTTCTGACTTCACTGTCTTCCTCCTGTTCCATGCTTTGCTCCTTTTTGTCCCCAAAATAGGAGTGTAGTGTTGGAATCTTCTGTCTGCTTTGTTTCCTTTGCCTGGTCATGTCTCCCCTCAGGCACTTGACCCCTGGGCTCTTTGCCACAGTAGGACTCTGCTACCAGACAGGGAGCTTTAGTCCCAAATGCTGGGGTTTTCTCAGCTGCCAGAGGTATTAGATGGGTGCCCTCTCTGGGGTCTCCACAAGCTCTGGCAAGCTGGACACACACTCCAGGACCTCCACCCTAGACTGTAATCCAGATCCAAGCAGGTTAAAGCAAGAGCGATTACCCCTCAAACTGGTGCTTGGTCCCTCTACACTCTGCAGGCCAGGAGCTGAAGCTGCCACGTGGTGCTGGCTGTCTGTGCCGGCCTCTCAGCAGCTTCTCACCCGGGGGTTAAAAGCCACGCACTCCCACTTACTGGGTCCCAAAGTCCAGATTGCACTGACCTCTAACTTTGTTCTTCACATCTATGTTTTGATAAATCTGGAAACAGCCACAGCTGCTGCTGATCTGGAGTCCCTCCAGCCGGGGGCTGGTCAGGCCTACCCTGGGGCTAAAGCCTCAGCATGGGGCTGGGCTCGGCTCCCAGAGCACTACTCTGGCCAATTCCTGACGGCCTGCTGGGCTGTCCTCAGCGGGAGGTTATTTTGTGGGTTCTGCAGCTCCAAAGTTTGTTTAGAGTCCCCTTTTTACATGGATTGGGGAAGTTGGAAGCTGGAGCTGCGGGGAGGTCCTGCTTCTACTCCGCCATCTTGACTGTGCCCCACATCATGTACCCATTTTGACCATATATTGGTATACAGTGTAAGATGTTGGTCTATGTCTAGGTTCTGTCAGTTTTTCTAGCAGTTTTTGTTAAATAGTGAATTCTTCCTCCAATAACTTAGATCTTTGGGTTTATCAAATATTAGATTACTGTGGTCATTTAATTCTGTATTTTGTGTACTTAATCTTTTCCATTAATCCACCATTCTAAGTTAAAAATTAGAATTTGTTTTTATGACTGTTTTCACAATTACTCCTCTGTAATATAGTTTGAAATCTGCTGCTACTAGACCTATCTTTCACATTTTTTATTGATTTCCCTGATATTCTTAAGCTTTTGTCATCCAGATGAATTTTGTTATTTTGCTAGATCTATAAGATCTATAGATCTATTGTTTAGTAATTTAATTGGTATGCCACTGAATAAGTAATTTAGGCAGAATTAACAGTTTTCTTATATTGGTTTAGCCTGCCCACAAGCAATTAATATTTTTCTAGTTGTTTAGATCTGTCTTTATTTGTGTGAAAAGTATTTTGTAATTGTATTCATATTGTTCTTGGTCTTTTAGCTATGTAGAAAAGTAACAAATATATAAAACCAGAATTCTTACCTCAAAAGATAAATAATCACACAAAATGGTGATAATAACAGTAATAGAATATGAACAAACATTTCTCAAAAGAATTACAAATTATTAACTACATAAGAAGAATTTTCCAAATGACTGAAAATAAGAGAATTCTAACCTAAAACTATCCCACATCTAGTGGTCGTTTTCTTTCTTTTTTTTTTTTTAAAACAATTGGGGTTAAGTAACTTGCTCAAGGTTACATGGCCAGTTATTTCTGGGCGTGGTGCTAAGTATCTGTGCCTGGATTTGATCCCCAGGTCATCCCGACACTGGAGCCGGTGCTCTTACTCTCTGAGCTACCTGGCCGCCCCTAAGCAATTGGGGTTAAGTAACTTGCTCAAGGTTACACGGCCAGGTGTTTCTGGGTGGGTGATAAGTGTCTGAGCCTGGATTCGATCCACATGTCATCCCGACACTGGAGCCGGTGCTCTTACTCGCTGTGCTACCTGGCCGCCCTGTTTTCCTTCATTTTCAAAGAGGACCAAAATGACCTCACTATGCTAAAGTCAAGTTTCAGGGTGTCTAGCTGTGGCTGATCAGACCAACATGAGCTCAGAATGCTCTACCACAGGTTGGGCACAAACAGTCTGTGTGAACATTTGGGGTGGATTCTCCAAATTTGCACTTCCTGCATTTCCTTTGAGCTGTTTCAATTTTGCTTTGCTCATAGAGCACAGTACCTTCTCTGATGTGAGCATGTCATGCTGAGTGGTCCTGTGCCAGTGTCTCCCATGTCACACAATCAGTTCCAAAGTTCTTAAGAGAGACCTTGAGAGTGTCCTTGTATTTCTTCTTCTGACCACCATGTGAACACTTGCCCTGTGTGAGTTCTCCATAAAACAGTCTTTTTGGCAAGTGTATGTTTTGCATTTGAACAATGTGACCAGCCCATTGGAGTTGCCCTCTCTGAAGCAATTTGAATGTTTGGCAGTTTAGTTCAAGTAAGAACCTCAGTGTCTGGTGTCTTATCCTGCCAGGTGATCTTTAGAATCTTCTTAAGACAATTCAAATGGAAGCAATTTGGTTTCCTACCATGCCGCTGGTAGTCTGTCCAGGTTTCACAGGCATACGACAGTGAGATCAGCACAACAGCTCTGTAGACCTTCAGTTTGGTAGTCAGTCTAACACCTCTTCTCTGCCATATTTTCCTTTGGAGCCTTCCAAAGACTGAACTAGCTCTGACAATGCATGCGTCAACCTCATTATCAATGTGTACATCCCTGGAAAGTACACCATCAAGGTAAGTGAACTTACCCACAGCATTCAGAATGTCTCCATGTGCTGTAACCGATGGTTTCATGTATGGATAGTATGGTGGTGGCTGATGGAGCACCTATGTTTTTTGGTGTTAATTGTTAATTGGGCCAAAATTAGCAGAAGCAGCAGAGAATTGATCCATACTTTGTTGCATCTCAGCTTCAGAGGCTGCATTGAGTGCACAGTCATTTACAAACAGAAAATTATGTGCCGACACCTTCTCCACTTTGTTCTTGGCTTGTAGCCTTTTCAAGTTAAAGAATTTGCCATCTGTGTGGTAGCTGCCCTTGATGCTGTGTTCATTCTCATTGAAAGAGTGGGAGCAAGCACACAGTCTAGTTTCACTCCATTAGTGACTGGGAAAGCACGAGGGCATTGTCCATTATCTGGAACCCAGGCAAGCATGCCATCGTGAAATTGATGTACAATGCTGACGAACTTCTCCTGGCATCCAAATTTTGACATAATTTTCCATAAGCCCTCACGACTGAAAGTATCAAAGACCTTGGTCAGATCTACAAACATTGTGTACAGACATCTGTTCTGCTCCTGGCATTTCTCCTGCAGCTGTTGGACAGTAAACACCATATCTACTGTTACTCAACCCTTTCTGAAGCCACACTAGCTCTCAGGTAAATGACCATCTTCCAGTTGAAGGATCAGCCTATTAAAGGGGACTCTGTCAATAATCTTGTCAGCAATGACTAAGAGAGGGATCTCCCTGTAATTGTTGCAGGACAGTCTATTTCCTCTACCTTTATAGAGATGGACCTTGGAGGCATCCTTGAACTCCTAGGTAATAACTTCTTCTTGCCATGTAACCTGGAAAATTTCAGCTTTTGTATGAGAAGTGGACCCCCTACCTTGTAAATTTCATCTGGAATAGAACAGCACCATGTGCTTTGCCACCTGAAATGAGCCTAATGGCATTCAAAACCTCTTCTTCAGTTGGGGTTTCACCTAGGAAGGGATTGACTTCAACCTGAGGTAAATGGTCAGTGGAGCTCAGCATTGATTGATGATGGTCTGTTGAGAATGCTATGGAAGTGTTCAACCCATCTCTCTAGGATTATGTCCTTATCACTAATCAGTGTGGCTCCATCAGCACTGAGTAGTTGAGATGCACCACAGGTCTTTGTTTGGCCCATAAATAGCATTCAGGGCATCATAAAAGCACTTTGGATTGTTACTATCAGCATAAAGCTGAATTTCATCTGCCTTCTTACTGAGCCCTGAGCCAAGAATCTTGCATCTCTCTAAGCTTTGCTTGTACTTTACTTTTGGTGGAATTAAATGCTACCTTCTTAGAGGTGAATGAACTATCCTACCCGTAAACCCTGTGGAATTCTTGTTTTTCATTTAGCAGCTCCTGAATTTCCCCATCATTTTTTTTTTCAGTTTACTTGCAACATTTTTATTTTTCCTTACACAGTGCTATCATGTGAGAACATTAATGCAACATACAAAAATCTTACATTAATTAACTAGATGCACAAATGTATAGGTTGTAAATGCAAACTTTTTTGCAACTCAGGGTTGAGTAACTTAGCCTTATGACATTGGGGGAAAATGGTGGGTTAAGAAAAAAAAAACAACTGGTTCCTCAGGCTTGGATTCAATATGTATTCCTGCTAGGATGGTGGCAAGATGCAACACATGTTTAATAAACTCTTGCCAGCCTTAGGAGAGAAATTCTGCAAGTCAGCTCTTTTAGATGCTAGAAATCTGACCTTTATATACCCTGTGCAGATCTGATACTTTATAGAACTAAACTGTACAGCTGTTGAATGTCAACCAGCCAGATACTATATTGCCATTTTATCAGGTCAATTGTCTATAGAAGTTAACTTTTGGGGCAGCTAGGTGGCACAGTGAATAGAGCTCTGGAGGACCTGAGTTCCAATCCGGCCTCAGATACTTAACACACAAAAAACTAGCCATGTGACCTTGGACAAGTCACTTAACCCCAACTGCCCTTCCCCCCCCCCAAAAAAGAAGTTAACTCTTAGCCTTACCTGTCAAAATGAAGTGACCTATATCAGGATTTAGATTAAAGATATGTACAAGGTATGCTGAAATGTACACCAGGGGAGCAACTGTTAACTTGAATACAAGGTCAAATCAGTAACGGTTCAGCAATCTAGAAAGTGCTGATATTTGTCTAATATCAGATACAAACTTCTCCAGGGATGTTTCTTTTCAAAGGAGGCTTATTCCAGTTTCATAAGGCTAACACAAGGTGTATATTTGCCAGGGAAAATTTTTACTTTGCTAATACTCATGCAGCAAATGCTACACATCTGCTAGCAGTCCATTTAGAAGCATTTGCAATGGACAGTGGATGGGCTAGATTCATCATATTCCTGCTTGTTGATCCACATCTGCTGGAAGGTGGAGAGAGATGACAGAAAAGAGCCACCAATCCAGATGGAATACTTACGTTCAGGGGGAGCAATGATCTTAATTTTCATTGTGCTAGGTGCCAGGGCTGTGATTTCTTTCTGCATTCAGTCAGTAATACCAGGGTATATAGTAGTACCACCAGACAGTACTGTGTTGGCACATAGATCCTTTTTGATATCAACATCACACTTCATGATAGAATTGAAAGTGGTCTCATGAATGCCACACAGTTCCTTACCCAGGAAGGATGGCTGGAAGAGGGCCTCTGGATTGAACCTCTCTTTGCCAGTGGTGATCACCTGGCCATCAGGAAGCTCATAGCTCTGCTTCAGGGAAGAGGACAAAGCAGCAGTGGCCATCTCCTGCTCAAAGTCCAGGGCGACATAGCACAGCTTCTCCTTGATGTCACGAACAATTTCCCTTTCTGCTGTGGTAGTGAAGCTATACCCGCTTTTTGTCAGCCAAATCTAGATGAAGGATGGCATGGGGAAGGGCACAGTGTGGGTGACACCATCACCACAGTCCATAATAATACCAGTGGTGTGACCAGAGGCATACAGAGACAACACAGCCTGAATACATGGCTGGGGTGTTGAAGGTTTCAAACATGGTCTGTGTCGTCTTCTCTCTGTTGGCCTTATGCTTTAAGGGAGCTTCTGTAAACAGAACAGGATGTTCCACAGGAGCTACATGAAGTTCGTTGTAAAAGGCATGATGCCAGATTTTCTCCATGTCATCCCAGCTGGTAACAATGCCGTGTTCAGTGGGGTATTTCAGCATCGGGATACCTCTTTTGCTCAGGCCTCATCACCAGCAAAATGGTCCTTCTGCCCCACTCCTGCCATGACACCCTGGTGTCTTGGGCATCCAACAATGGAGGGGAACATGGCCCCCAGAGCATCATCCCCTGCAAAACCAGCTTTGCACGTGCCAGAGCCATTGTCAATGACAAGAGCAGCTATATCTTCTTCCATTTTTGTTTAATGTGGCTGTGCATCATCCTAGTCCGAGAACTTAGAGCCGGGGAAGGGAGGGACCAAATAAAGGGGGTACATACAGTGTAGCCTACAAGTGCTATTGGTTACCACTGAGTGAGCCCCATCATTTTCATCAAGCCAGTTTTGGTGTTTGCAAGTGTTCTGACGCAGATGAGCAAATGCAGTGTTATAGAACCAAATCTCTGAAAACTGCCTACTCCTTTTCAGCTCCACTGTTGCCAGCTGCGTGTTGGCTCAATTTTTCCTCCAAATTAGCAACAAACTGTTCCCACTCGGAGAAGAGCTTTTTTTTTTTTTTTAAAGCAATTGGGGTTAAGTAACTTGCTCAAGGTTACACGGCCAGGTAGCACAGCGTGTAAGAGCACCGGCTCCAGTGTTGAGAACACCTGGAGATCGAATCCCGGGCTCAGACACTTAGCACCCACCCAGAAACACCTGGCCGCCCCTAAGCAATTGGGGTTAAGTAACTTGCTCAAGGTTACATGGCCAGGTGTTTCTGGGTGGGTGCTAAGTGTCTGAGCCCGGGATTCGATCCCAGGTCATCCCGACTCTGGGGCTGGTGCTCTTACTCGCTGCGCCACCTGGTCGCCCCTAAACTTTAGCACTATTAACAGTTTATCTTGTCACACAAATTTCTTGCTAATTTAAATCCCCTGGATCTGTTGCCCAAATTACTCACCTTTTCTTTCTCTTGAGATGATCTGTCATATGTGCTGATGACAATATCACTTCTGTTTCTTCCTCTGTTGGTTGTCACCAAAATATTTCAAGGATTTTTTTCACATGCATTTATCTCTTTAACATATAATGCTACTCTACCCTAACTCTTTCTCTGTCCTATTTCTTTTGAATAAGGTATAATAACTTTCCGGAGTCATATTCCAGTTATGAATCTTATCCTACTACATCTGTTACACCTGTGAGTCAAATTTACTTCCTAAGTTTAGGATTTCTCATATAATGTGCTTTTTTTATCCATTCTTTGTACATAATGTGTAGACATTTAAGGCCATGAGTTCTATGGCTGACTTCTTTCTTGTTTTTAATTTCCTGTGAACTTTTGGGCTTCACTACAGCCATTCTCTGGTATCAGACTGTGTATCAGTAGTTTTTCTCTTTTCATTTGAAAGCTCTTTTGATTGGATTTTTAAGACCCTAAACAAATAAATTCTTTTCAGTTCTTATTAAAACACTCTCTTGGGGCGGCTAGGTGGCACAGTGAATAGAACACCGGCCCTGGAGTCAGGGGGACCTGAGTTCAAATCCGACCTCAGACACTTAACACAAAACTAGCTGTGTGACCTTGGGCAAGTCAACCCCAATTGCCCTCCCAAAAAAAAGGCAAAAAAAATTAAAAATTAAAAAAAAAACAAACACTCTCTTCTTGGCCAGAAACCTGTCATTAGTATATTTTACATTTTTTCCTATGTTACTTTGTATCTTAGGTTATAGTAGTCAAAGTTCTTGATTTTAACCATAGAATATGTGTTAAATTCTATGTAAAAGACCTTGTAAAGCTGCTGGATTCACATATAGAAAAATGAACCTTGTTGGTATAGAGATGTTTGGGGTATTTAAAATAAATTAGCAATTAAGGATACATAACAAGTTTCATTTTATATAGACCAAGTAATAAAAATGGAGACTGGTAATGCTGGAGAACCACTGGAGCAGTTAAAAGGTGAATTAGAAGATCTGAGAACCTTAATAATCGAGCCTGCCAATTATGATGGTGAGATGGTGGTAATTAATTCCTTTAAAATATCTGTCTTTAAATGTGAAGGTATTTGAAGAGACTATATCAAATATAATTGGAAATTGATGATTTTATGCCTTTTTTAAATGTGATTTTTCTGGGGAAAATGATTTTTAATAAATTAATTCAATTCCCAGAGGTCTCCCCCTCCCCAGAAATTTTGGGCCAGTTTTTTTACCCCTAAGCACACTATCTTTTTACTTCTTTTAAGCTTATAATTCAATTCTTTCTTTCCCTTGGTTTAGTGATAAAATCTGATTCTGAGACTAGAGCATATTAGGAATACTGTCTTACACATAAGAGATAAAAGCTGAGTTCTGTTCAAGCTGTCACAAGTCTCTGATGAAAAAAATTTTTTAGACTTATCATGACATTCCAGTCAAAAAGGTCCTATCATCCAGGAACACTCAAGGAACTTTCATAAGATGCTTATAATATACCTTCCCAGGTGTACCAAGCAGCATTGTGGGCTGTCAGAAATGAAGCCTCAGTTTCTAGAAATTTCAGTCATTACTACCACTGTCTTGTTATCAGGGTGAAGGCTGTTTTTTCCCTATATATTGCTTAACTTTCTATAAAAGTTTAACAAAACACTAATCTAGGCCTTATAGTCCAACTGAATTTTAAAGCACTCAGTGTTTGCAAAATATTCCATCAGAGTCAACTGGAAGTTCTTAGATTATATCATAGAGAGTCTTTTGAAGTGCTCTATGACTTTCTAAAACAAAAGAAACTGAATTTTTTGTTGAGAGAATTAAACAGATTTTTAGTATGAAATTGTTCTCAAAGAGTCTTTGAGGAAGCTTTAATAAAGTTGTGAGTTCATTCAATGTCTTTTGAGGATTTATCATAACACTCTAAATAGGCAGTTCATCTCATATTCATTGCTCTGCATTGTATCCTATTAGTCTTTGAAAGGGAATATTTAGTTTCTAAAATAGTTGGTCTATAAGACCATACCTTGTATTTTAGGATTAAAATCTGAGACTGTGTTAAAGCCAAAAATATGTTGACATCTCAGATTAGCCCTTGTTTAAAAGCGTGTCAACATTTAGGTAGTGCAGCTAATGCCTGAGTTCCACTTGCCATTACAGGAGACTTCTGGGGCTTAGTGCTTGCAAAATTTCACATTGATAGGACATTTGCTACCTGCTCATTATGTATAGTTGGCTAATGACTGAGGTTTAAAATCTTTAAAGAGGATAGATGATTGGTTTAATATTTCAGATAAAAAAATGAAAGG
This sequence comes from Petaurus breviceps papuanus, assembly GCF_028583685.1. NCBI lineage: Eukaryota > Metazoa > Chordata > Mammalia > Diprotodontia > Petauridae > Petaurus > Petaurus breviceps. The sequence goes on from NW_027185771.1 coordinate 4,124,243, forward strand.
GTTTGGGGTGGCTAGGTGGTACAATGAATAGACCACCGTCCCTGGAGTCAGGAGGACAAGAGTTCAAATTCAGCCTGAGACACTTAACACTTACTACCTGTGTGACCTTGGGCAAGTCACTTAACCCCAATTGCCCTGCCTTCCCCCTTCCAAAAAGACAAAAAAAAAATTAAAGCATTTATCTGCAGGTTTCATCCAGTTAGGCCATTTCATTAAAAGATAATGATTTATTTTAGGCTCTCATAAATAGGGCAGCTACTTTTTAGAGGGGATATATATATATATATATATATATATATATATATATAGTTAGGAAGACCTAAGTTCAAATCTTGCTTTAGATGGTCAGCTGTCTGACCTTGAGCAAATAACCTGTCAGCTTCAGTTTCTTCATCTGTAAAAAGGAGATATTATGGCACCTGATGTGCTTTGCAAACCTTAAAGCACTATACAAATGCTATTATTATTTTTTCAGATTTATCCTACTCCCCCCCCGTGTGTGACAAGATAAACTGTTAATAGTGCTAAAATTTGGGGGCGACCAGGTGGCTCAGCGAGTAAGAGCACTGGCCCCAGAGTCGGGATGACCTGGGATTGAATCTGGGCTCTGATACTTAGCACCACACCCAGAAATAACTGGCCATGTAACCTTGAGCTTAAATATGTACATCTTGTGCATTCATTGTTATGGTCACAATTTTTTTCGCTTTTTTTTTGAGCGCTTTACAGATTTTATGTAATGCTTTCCTCACAATTCCATAGGTATTGCAAATATTATTATCCCCATTTTACCGATGAGGAAACTGAGGCTCAGAGGCATTAAGTAATTTGACCAAAGTCTTTATAAGTCTTCTGATTCCAAGTCCAGAGCTCTTTCCATTACTCTCAATCTACCTTTTAGGGTCTGAAATAAGTTCTCACATCTTTTACTGGTTAAGACCTTTGGTTCTAGCAAACAATCAGAAGGGTAAAAATAATCCATTCTAGACGAGATATAAACTTTTGGAATGATCACCATATTATATTTAACTGGGAATACATTGAGAGCAGTTTGAACTATACCTTCAAGTCATACTTAGCTAACCCTATTCTACCCCTTTTCCTTATCACTAGATACAATTATATGTTAATTAGAAAAGTAAATTGATTTAAATACTAAGTATATATTTTTTTCCTCTTGCTTCACCTTTCTACTAATCACCCCAATCCCAACTCTTTCTCCCTTTCCTCTTTGAGATTGTTTCCACTTGTAGCTTTGTCTGCTCAGATTGCAGTGATCTCTGAGAAGCTGAAAGTTGTTCTGGGAGACAGGGATGACAGTGGAACTGAGACATCAGGGATTCACCTTAACTTCCATTCTCTAAAACTTGGGCAATGGGAACAGAAAGTGAGTATGAACTAGCTCAGGGTAAAGAGGGTGGATGCGGGGATGAGGAAATTTGCACATCTCTGTGTTTATGAAGGGTATCGAGTGGGTTGGGCTTCTCCTAAATTTGTATTTTGCTGGATAAAGGATTTTTATATTAGGTTTTTTTCCAGGAGACTGGAGCAAATACTGTTTAACTCAGTTAATGGATATTTATAAGCATGTGTCCTGTCTATTCCTGGATATAGTGTATTCCTGGGATTTGAAAACAGATTTCCTTCGAGCCTGTTTTCTTTGTACCTCCCACTAGCACATTTTGTACATTTCAAAGTTTGTGTTGGTGTAAGTATCAGAATATTATCTATGATGTAATGTCATCCTGCTGTGTGGAACCTACATTCCCCCAAATGAATTTTTGTCTTAGGTCACCGATCTTTTGCTGACATCTTTTTGCCAAAACCTAATGGTTTCTTCTAAATTCAATCCACCTGATAGGTAAGTATGCTACTTTGTCTTAAGTTTTGGACCAATTTAATGGGCAGCCTGACTACTTCTATAACTTGTTTTCTTAGGATAATAGCTAATATATTATATATAGTACTTTATAGTTTGCAAAGTGTTTACCATATCTACTTTATCTCATTGGATTCACCTAACTTTGTGAGGTACTTGTTATTATTCCCATTTTACAAATGAGGAAACTGAGGCTTAGGTTAAGAGACTTGCAAAGGTCACATAGCTAGTGTCTTTGGCAGTATTTGAACACAAATCTTCCTGGTCTCCAAGTCCACCACTCTATTCATTGATTCTAAAAGATAATAGAAATAATCCTTTGTTTTCCAGTTCTCATTAATGTTTTCTAAATAATTGAATAGCAGTTTGGTACTATCTTTGGAAACTTCAGTAAAACTATCAGTCTGATTTTCAACACTTCTCTGTTCAGTATCCTGTTAGGCTGAGACTGCCAGGGCACCACAAAATCTTCAAGCTTATTTATGTTCTTTAGAGTCCCAACGTTTTTTAACTGGAATAGCCCTATCCCAGTGCCAAAGTTTGTAAGACATCCTAAATGAAACCTCCCAATCCTCTAGAAAATAAAATCAGTCTCTACTTTCCTTATTAATTGCTGAAAGAACATTCTTAATTTGTTTTGCAAACCTCTCCTCAGGCAAGGAAGAGGCTGTTTGTACTGTGGGGTTGGAGTGAGCCAGAGAGCTAGAAAGGCTGCTGTTACAAAAATGCATGACCCTTTTCTGTGTCTGCAGTTCAGGAGTAGCTGGAATAGTTGTGGGTGAGGCCCTGTCGGCAATAATAAAAGGCATTAAGATCCGGGATCTATTTCTAGGGGCAGTGCATGAATCTCTGGTTTAGAAGCATCCATACTTGTCTTTCTAGCCTTCATTGGACTACTTGAGGCCTAGGAGAAGCTTCCTCTACATGATGTGACTAGAGTCATTTTGAGACTGGACTAAGGATATTTTTTGATAAGTCTTGCTGATAACTCTATCTTAGGTTTTCCAGTTTCATTATACTTTACTATAGGTTATTTAGTGCCATCCAGATGCAGAAAAGATGATTATGAAGTTGATTCTCCCATGGTAACATGACTCTGAGGCAGCCTTGCCTACTAGGGAGCCAGGCCCAATCAGGCCTGTTTTCAAGTCCTATCTCTGACACCTAAGGGTGATGTAACATTGAACTAATGTGTCACGCAACCTGTTGGTACAGTAGGCCGCTCTCTTAGACTTAGGTGTATAACAATGACTGATCTACATTGATAGGAGCTTCCTTCTTTGTAATTCCTGGCACAAATGAAATCACAGGTTTGGACCAACACAGCTTTGGCCAGGAAGAGGAGGGTAATTTGAAACTGACCTTTCCTTAAACCCATCATGTCCACATTCATCTTTTCAGTTCTTTCTCTTTTTGCAGTGATTTTTGTAGGACATCTTTTCTGAGGTAAACCTGCTAGAGTCTCCTGCTGATATTCTCAGTACCGTTTCTTGAACTTGAATGTTAAATGGTCCATTTCAGTGAAGTGTATTAATGCCCAGAGAGTGAGGTTAATAAGACATCGCCCTTAACCATTTAAGCAACACCTTTTTACACTGGAGGTTAAGGTACTTCAAATGGCTATCAATATAAATGATCTTTTATAACATTTGTCTGTTTGCAGGCAAGGCTCCTGGCCATCACTGTTTGTGAAGATGATCTGTGGACACAGGCATCTTCTTCCTGCATTGCTTGCCAGATTCTGCCAACTTATTTACCACCAGGTTAGGTTTTCTGATTTAATATCTCAGTGCCCTACCTCCCACAGAGTACTTACTGAGCCCTACATGCCTTGGGTTGCACACTGAGCAGTGGGCTGTTCTTTTCTATGAGGATGGAGAATTGTCATTCACTGTTTCATGATGGGAGATGACTAACAAAGAGCAGGTACTTCACCATCACCAAGACCCATCTTTGTCTCAGCTTTTTTCCCCAAGAAGAAAGTGTTTTTATTCCCCCTATAAAAAAAAAAACATTCTTTTCCACTTCTCAGAATTAATTCACAGCTGACTGTTGTATCAAGGACTATAAAGTATAAAGATTACATCTGCTCTGAGTGCAGTGCCCTGAGTTAGATCCAAGGAGGGTGGGGGAAAGAGTGGGTTGCTTTTCCCACTCACACTCCGTTTGGATTGTGTCTTAGTCAATTAGCAAACCCTTATTAAGTGTCTCCTTTGTACCCTGCACTGTGCTAGGCCTGGAATACAAAGAAAAGCCCCACAATGCCTGTTCTCAAGGCTCTTTGAGTGATGAGGCTGAAAAGACAGGCTTAGGCCAGGTGTGAATGGCATTCAGAGCTCAGCGGGGGAGTTCTTATTTTATCCTAGAGGCAATAGGAAACCATTGGAATTTATTGAGTAGAGGAGACGTGTTTGGACATACACTTAAAGAAAATCCGCTTGGCAATTGTGTAGTGGGTAGATTGGAATGTAGGGAGACCAATTAAGATGCCATTGCAGTGGTTAAAAAATAGATGAAAGATGATGAGGGCCTGAATTAGGTGATTTTGTGAATTGAGAGAGGGAGTCAGATGAGAAAGATGTTGTGGAAGTAGAAATGACAAGATTTCTCAACTGATTGGAAATTGTGGGGTGAGAGAGAATGAAGAGTGGAGGCTGAGGATGAAATTGTGGGCCTGAGAGACTCTCAGAGTGCTGGTGCCTTTGGCAGAGAGAGTGGGGTTTGGAGGTGGAAAGATAAAAAATTCAGTTTTGGGCACTGTGAATGTATGATGTCTCTGAGAACATTTAGTGTGAAAAGTCCTATAGACAGTAATGTAATACTGAGGTTCAGGGAAGATATCAAGGCTGAAGATAGAGATAGATAGATCGTAGAAAGGTGATTATTAAACCCATGGAACTGCTGGAGTCACTGAGAGAGAAAAAGAGAAGACAACCCAGGAGAAAAAAGGTCAGATGGGGCAGTGAAAGAGCTCATGGCCACCTCTAGTTGTTCTGGGAAAACTCCTGGTTCTGTAATGTCAGGTAGATTGAAAAATTTATGAAAATGTTAATCTTGCTGGAAATATGCATTCACCAGATTGGTGAATTGGTTGTTGGTTTATTTGTAGTGTTGACATTTCCCTGAAATAGCTTCGGTATATCAACACTCCAGTTTGTAGAAAGTGGTTGAAAGCAGAAGATAATATATTCCCTTCCCCCCCCCCCCCCCCCCCTTTGGTTTGGTTGTTAATCATTTTGAAGCATCAGAAGCTTCAACATCGTCCAGCCTCAAGGACATTCTCCTATGATTTGTTGAGTTCAGGTGAGGTTGCTTTGGGATAAATGCCACATTCCTCTCCTTTTTATGATTTTTCTGTTTTGATTTTAGGGCGAATGCCTGACTGACATTCATGTTTTAGGCCTTGCTGCCATGGCAGTTCATCTAAATGAGTTAAAGTCCTTTATTCCAGAATTGGTTCTTGGAACTTCTGCCCATGCAAAGACTCACTCAGTCACAGAATTCTGGGAGAACCTTCTGGCATGTAGAACTCAGAAATCCTTTTCCCTTTGTATAAGGTAAGTTCCTTCCTTCCTTACTGCATCATAATAACTAATAATCTATCATTTTTATAGCATTTTAAGGTTTCTAAAGCTCTTTATATATCTTACCTCCTTTGATCCTCACAACAACATCCCTGTGAAGTAAATACTCTTTATCTCCATTTTACAGAGGAGGAAACTAAGGCTGAAAAATGTGAGTGTGTCATGAAGCTATTGAGTGTCTGAGGCTGAATTCAAACTCAGACTTTCCTGACTTCAGGCCACCTTGGTTCCTAAATCATTTACTTCCCTGGTTAATTTTATTGAACTTAAGATGAATCTCCCTCATGCATTTCATAAAATTGTTATTTAGCCAAAAAATAACTGCAGTTCTTGGTTTTAAACCAATCTTTTAAAACTTTTAGGTGACAGATCTGTTTATACAACCTTGAAATTAACCACCTGCCCATACATTTATAAGATATCTCAGTTAGGTTAGGAAACCTACATCACTGTCGCCACCAAGTGGTATCTAAAGCAGCTGTTGATCACTCTATCCATTCCTAACCATGTTACTTTCTTCCTCTTCTTCCTTTTCACCCTTCTCCTATTCCATTTTTGTTCTTTCCTTGCCTGGGTCTTTGACCTACTAGTAGTGTTATGGTAGAGGCAGGCCTGACACCAGCACCCTTTTTGTTCAGGTTTGATCTGAAAACAAAAGGAGGCATTCATAAGTTATTGAACAGTTAACAAAAGGAGGTTTACTTAGCCCTAACATAGCAATAATGTGCTCAAGGATACAGTGACCTTTAGTTTCTAGAGACTAGTAACTCCTGTGATCTTCTGATAACTACCAAATTGGAGGGGCTCCTAATTCTATATGGGTGGGACTTTGTGTCTCCTTAGGTGACTAGAAGCTCCATTGGGCAGGGACCAGATAGATCCTGGGACAGCTTTGTTACCTTTTAGGGAAAACTCATACCTATTTGGAGCTGGGGGCAGGTACATGTTCCTGATAGATATTCGTCCTGTCACACCCCAGTAGTCATTGCCTGGCCTTGCTTAAGATCCTTAAAGCTAAAGAGGTTGCTAACCCCTTCTCTAGATTTACCTCCCAGCCTGGCACTTTTACTTCCTCTACCCCAGACTTTAGGTTTGTTTTATTGGAGCTACATGTCAGAAAGCTGAATGAAAGGAGCTCGTTCCTTTATTTGATAGGTGCCTTCTCTGGAGGCTCACATTGGGATCTTTGAGAGGTGAAGAAGTAGTAGAGGGGGGAGGAAAAGGAGGAAGCAGGATGAAAGGGGGTGGGGAATAGACTCATCCTTCTGAAGTGGCATTCTGCTCTGCTCACCTTTCCAGTGAAGGGAGAGAGACGTTCTATCCTCTCTTTTTCATGGCCGATTTGATATTGTTGTAAGTAGACAAATTTCAGTTTGGTTTTCTTATACTTTCCATTTGCATTGTGATAGACTATTTTCCTAGTTTTGCTCACTTTAATTTACATCTGTGCTTATGTTTCCCCATGTTTTGCTTTACTGTTTTCATATTCTTTTATTATATTGCAGTAATACTCCATCACTTTCAGGTTTCACAATTTGTTTAGTTATTCCCTGGTTGATGGGTAGTGCCCCCCTTTTAAAATTAATGTCCCTTTGTGCACTTATGAAATTATCCACATGTCAACCAAATTATTTCTTCCTGATTCTATTTTGTACTCTAGAAAGGGACTGTATTGCCTAGTACTGTTTGCTAATAACAACTAAAAATAAGTTTCTTAAGTACCTTTTTTCTAGTTAGTTTTTTAAAATATTTTTCAGTGATTTCTGAAGCATATTTTAATTCCCAAAAGTGCTTAATTAATCCTCTGAACATTGATACAAATTCATCTTTATTATTGGTACATTTGTACAGAAATAGTGGGATGTCAATATTAATTACTAAAAAATTACAATGTCATTCTGCATGTTAAAAGAAAGCTTTATGTGGGTAGAAGATAACAATAATAACATTTGTCACGGTTCTATCTTCTTACTTAGGTAGCATTTTCCATCTGGTATTTCTGATCTATTTGCAGCCCTTGTCACTTTCTCTTGAACCTCAGTATTCTAAATTGTTGCTTCATCAGTTGTAGGAGGGATTGGTGCAAATAGGCTTTCTTTCTTGTGCTATGGGGGAGGGAACAAGGAATAGTCTGCTTGTGCCCTGGATGCATTGGAGCTCCAGGGACTGTGAGAAAGCCCTTTATCCTGACCCTCCCCTCTTCCCCCCATGTAGATTGTAAAGGTTGTGTGTGAGTGAGAACATAGGGAAGTATATACAGTATGAGCACCTGGACCCTTCCTAGACTAGAGAAGGAATGTATGTTTTTTACTTAAGTACCTTTTTTAAAATCTAGATTAACATATAGGTCTAAACTTGCCATCTCTCTAATATTGCCTTTTCAAGATGGTTACAGTAATAAATTCCCAGGAATTCACCAGAATGAAAAATCAGTTACCAGCATACATGGAGATGGGGCATAGTATCTTATTCCAGGTAGCAGATTACTGTTAAACTACTGATATGAACTACATTTCTCATCTTTTCTTCCTAAAATAGTTCACTTAATATTTCTTTTATTCAGTGTTTCCATTTCTACCCAAAGACCTTCTCTACTTTGCCCTGTGCCTGTATTGCCCTACCCTACTGAGACAATTCCTATAGTTCTTTGTTTCCCATGATTAATTATAAGACAGAAGAAAATTCTTTTTCTTTTCCAATTCCATCTAAATATACCTTACCATAAGAATGCACCCCATTCTTGCACTGGACCGAAATACATAGTATATTTTCTGTGTTTATTTTACGTTTTTAGACATTAACAGTCTGTAAAACTAATTTTGAATAGTACTGAGCTCAGACACTTTAAAATTATGTCTGATAATTATAATGGTAAGTTCTATAAAGTATACTGATTTTGGTATTCTGGGTCTCTTTTCCTTGAATTATACCATGCAAAATAAAAACAAGAACAGCAACTTAATAATAACAACAGCAATAATAATAGCATTTATATAGAGCTTTAAAGTTTGCAAAAAACATTATTTCATTTGATCCTCACAAAACCTTGTGAAGTAGGTGGTATTATTAACCTAATTTTGTAGATGAGGAAACTGAGACTAATAGAGGTTAATCGATTTGTTCAGGGTCGTATGGCTAGCATCTGAGGCAGGATTCAAGTGCAAGTCTCCTGGACTCCAAGCCCAACAAATATTTATAAAGTGCTGGAGATAGGAAAAAAAGGCAAAAGAAGGTCCCTGTTCTCAAGAAGCCCACATTCTAATGAGGGAGAAAATATGCAAATAGGTATATACAAACTATGAACAGGATAGATTAGCTGCCAATATTGATTATCCTTTTCTTATTGTTTATAAAACCTAGTTTATGGTTTGTATTATCTTAATAGAACTGACTGTAAAGCCAAGCATAAGCAGCTTTCCAGAGGACTGCTGCTGTGAACAGCTTTCAAAGTTCTGAATACATAGTATAGTGAACTCTCTATTTATTCAGTAACAAATTAAGGCAAAACATTCAAAGAAGATTGAAGTACAGTATTCACAATATTATGGCATAACAACTTATCCCACATAGTTTTCACCAAAGTGGTCACATAATTATTTTTTAGTTACTCTTTTAAGCAAAAAATAACATTCATTTAGTAACACAATCATTTAGTAAGTCCTTAATTCAGTCATCCTTAAAGAGTGAAGCCTCCTTAATTGACACAAAGTACAAAGGTCAAAGTTCTCTACCCCTAGATCACATTGTCTTAATCTCTTCAATCAAAAAGTCCTCCTTCTTAATCGGAGAAGTCCTTAACTCAATCATCTAAATATAAAGGTCAGAGTTCTCTACCCCTAGGCCACAGTAAGTCATGATTTTCTCAGTTTGCATTAAATACCCGAGCAGAGGTCTTTTCATCTTGACTTGAAGCAGGCTCTCAGCTTTCATGGTTCCTCTTCCATGGTCCCGGGTCCTGCCCAAATCTATCCAACTGCCACCTGAGTTCAAATGCAATCAGCTCTCAGTTCTTTCTTCAGTGTCTTGTGCAGTTCCTGCTCCATACTGAAGCTCACAGTGTCTGGTCCACCTCTAGTCCTTCACAGTTTCTGTTCCTGGAAAGACAAAGCTTAACAAAGCCACAATAACATTCAAGTACATTGCCAGCATCCTCATTGATTCAGTCTCTGCCAATGAAGTCAACATAGACCCAAAAACAAAGTATGAGGAATCATCAATATAGTCCCTGGACCTCTGAAATAGTTAGCAAGACCCTCCTCCAGGATTTCTGTAAACATACAAGAAAATCCTCTTTCAGGGCTTCTGAACCAACAGCAAGGTCTCAGGGCTTCTGTAGCAACAGCACTGTTCTCTTTTAGCAGACAGGTCTGACAAAGTAACATCAAAACAGACCAAGTACCAATACCATAGCCATGCCTCCTCCCAGTTCTCCTCTCTTCATTTCTCAGTTCTTAACAATTCTCAGTTCAGTCCTCAGTTCTCATTTCTCTTCTTGGTTCTCAGTTCAGTTCTCAGTTCTCTTCTCCCTCTCTCCAGCAGTAGCAGCGGAGCCTCTAGATGCTCTCTCCCCAAAGTTCTGGTCTCTCTCAGCTTGGGCTTTTCCTTATATACAATATTAGCTTCTCCCTGTTCTGCCCCTTCCTGTTACATCAACAAGTCCATCCCACTGTGGGATTCACAAGTTCTGGGTCTTCATACTTGACACAATAATGAACTTGGAAAAAGTGCTAAGTACCTATTTGATTGCAAATATGAGGGGCAGGGAAGATCTTCAAATTTCCATTACCATTACACTGACCTGCTTTGAGATCCAGTTAATCAATTTACTTTGCTGCCCAATAGTTACAAGGGATCCTTTATTTTTATATAAAGTTCTGTAATATCTTTTCTGTTTTTCCATTTCAGATTTTGTGTCGCAGCAGTTTCTTATACTTTGTGCAAATTTTCCTCCCACTCACATGATGTTTTGTGTAACTGTTTACCTGCAGGCCTCATTAAAAAGGTAGATTATTTTTCTTCTTATTTTATTTAACATCTTTCACTAACTATGCAACTCTATTGTATCTTTCCAGCCAGGAGGTAAAAGTCCCTTGTTGACTTTAGCTTTTTTTAGCTTAATGTGTAACACTCTGTTACATTATTTATTGGGGTTTTCTTATCAAAGCTGTTTCAGCTGTCTGCCCAGGCAGACACAAAGGAAGCAGTGTTAGGTATTTAGTGTGATATTTTCCATCTTTTCTAACTGTATATAAATGACAGATAATGTTATGCTACTCGTGTGCCCCACTTTAAGGAAAACTGTGACATTTATAAAATAGATGTATTAATTAATGATTATCATATGTATCAGAAAAGGCTTCTTGCCTTTACAAAAAAAATTTGAGATTAAGTGAGGGAAGGCGGAGCCATGATGGTAGATTAGAAGCAACCCAGCTGAATTCTCCCAACAGTTACCCTCCAAATAGTTTAAAAATAACAACCCAAACCAAATTTTGGATTTGTAGAGCCAGCCAAAGGTCAGGGTGAGACATTATTCCAGCCTGAGAAAACTTAAGAGGTTGGTAGGAGTTTGTGACACTGGGGTGGAAGGCTGTCTGGAGCCTATACACATGGTAGCAACTGTGACCACAGCAGCATTAGTTTCAGGACCTCTCAGCTCAGAGAGAGTAAGAGGGTTGGATGATGGGTCAGGAAGAGATTACAAGGAACCCTTTGCTGGCACTGGGTTCAGCTGGAACTGATTGGTAACTCTGTTCTTGTGGGTCAAAGTTCCAGGGAGGAGAGGATCAGTGGGGGTTGGTCACAAGAGAATGGGGCATTGGTCTCAGTTTCAAGGCAGAGAGAATCATTAGGGCTTGTGGCTTCAGGGAACTAGGAGGCCTTTTTGGGTGAGGAGCACAGAGTAGGACAGCAGGGACCACACCTCTCCCTGGATCATTACTGCCTTGGAAGTGCTGAAAATGTGCAGATTCTAAGAACTAGCTTTGAAAGCAACACCAGCATGAAAAAGCCTGAAGCCTTCCTGTCTCTAGGTGGGCAGATCCCAACTTTAACATAAAGTTCAAAGTCAATAAATAGGCCAGAAAAATGAGCAAAGAACAAAAGACAAATTTGACCATGAAAATCTATGAAGGGTACAGGTAAGATCAAGAGAAACTCAGAATATGAAAATAGTTACAAACAAAACCTAAAAGAAAAATGTTAATTGGACCCAAGCCCAATGCAAATTCCTGGAAGAGTTAAAGAATGAGATAAAACTGGTAGAGGAGGGGCAGCTAGATGGCACAGTGGTTAGAGCACTGGCTTTGGAGTCAGGAGGACTTGCATTCAAATCCGGCCTCAGATACTTAACTAGCTGTGTGACACTAAGGCAAATCACTTAACCCCAATTGCCGTAACAAAAACAAAAAAATGGTAGAGGAAAAATTGGGAAAAGAAAAGAATGCTGCAGGAAAATTATGAAAGAGAATTAATATTTTCCTTCTCTTATTTGGTTTTATGTCCTCTTTACCATTTTTCATTCCAGCTGGTACAATCCGTCCTTATAACCTGACTAATGTATAATGTGAAAGTATTTATAGATCCTATACTTGACTATAAGCTGCCATGGGAGGGAGGGGAGGGAGGGGGACAAAATGTGAAACTCAAGGAATTGTGGAATTGAATCCTGTAAACTAAAAGGAAACAAACAAATTAATAAAAAAAAAAGATTGAAAAAAAGAATAATTAACTCCAATAAGGTGAATAAATAGGAAAGAAAGGAAAAAAAAAAAGAAAGAGAATTAACAGCTTGGTAAAAGACGCACAAAAAAATACTAAAGGAAATAAACCTTAAAAACTGGAATTGACCTAATGGTAAAACAGACATAAAAATTCACTGAAGAAAATAATTTAAAATACAGAATAGGCCAAATGAAAAAGGAGGTACAAAAATTCATTAAAGGAAAGAACTCCTTAAAGAACAGAATCAACCAAATAGAAAAAGAGGTACAAAATCTCATTGAAGAAAATAATTCCTTAAAAATTAGAATTGGGTAAGTGGAAGTAGTGACTAAATGAGACATCAAGAAACAATAAAACAAAGTCAAAAGAATGAAAAAATGGAAGAAAATGTTAAATATCTCATCAAAAAAACAACTAATCTATAAAATAGATCAAGGAGAGATCTTTAAGAATTATTGGACTACCTGAAAACTGTGATCAGAGAAAGAGTCTGGAAGCCATATTTCAAGAAATTATCAAGGAAAACTGCCCTACTCTTCTAGACTCAGAAGGTAAAATAGAAATTGAAAGAATCAACCAGTCAACCCCTGAAAGAGATCCCAAAATGAAAACTCCCAGGAATTCCAGAGCTCCAAGATAAAAAAAAATACTTCAAGCATCCAGAAAGAAACAATTCAGATATCATGGAGCCACAGTCATAATCACACAGGATTTAGTGGCTTATATGTTAAAGGAGCAAAGGGATTGGAATATGATATTCCAGAAAGGAAAGAAGCTAGGGTTACAACCAAGAGTAACTTACCCAGCAAAACTTGAGTATAATCCTTGAGGAGAAAAAAATGGATATTTAATGAAATAGAGGATTTTCAAGCATTCTTGATGAAAAAAACAGAGCTGAATAGAAAATTTGACATTCAAACATTAGACTTGAGAGAAGCATAAAAAGGTAAACATAAAAGAGTAATCATAAGGGTCTTGATTAAGTTAAACTGTTTACATTCCTATATGGGAAGATGATATATGTAACTTTTAAGAACTTTGTCATTTTTAGGGTACTTAGACTTCTACATATACAGAGGGCATGAGTGGGAGTTGATTATGTTGGAATAATTCCCCTCAAAAAACGATAGATTGAGAAGGGGATGCACTGGGAGAAGAGGGAAGGGAGAGGTAGAAGGGGGAAAATTTTCTCAGTTAAAAGAAGTGAGTAATGAAGAGCTTTTACAGTGGAGGAGGAATGGGGGTTGTGTAAAAGAGAGAAGAAACAAAAGAAAATGGAATGGAAGGAGAAATAGTAATCCTAACTGTGAATGTGAATGGCATGAGCTCACTTATAAAATGGAAACAGATAGCAGAATGGATTAGAAACCAGAATCTGACCAGTTTTACAAGACACACTTGAGACAGAAAAACACCACAATTAAAGAGCTGAAACAGAATCTGATATAATTCAGCTGAACTAAAAAAGGGCAGAAGTAACAGTAATGATCTCAGATAAAGCAAAAGCAAAAAAATAGACCTAATTAAGAGGTAAACTGTATTTTGCTAAACGGTACCATAGAATGAAGTAATATCATAATTTTTTACAGCAAGGTTCTCTGATAAAGACCTAATTTCTCAAATATATACTGAATATAAAACTGAGTAAAATCTATAAAAATAAACCATTCCACTAGTGATAAATGGTCAAAGGATACAAACAAGCAGTTTTCAGAAGAAGAAATCAAAGCTATCTGTAGTCATATTTAAAAAGTACTCTAAATCACTGGATTAGAGGAAGGTAAATGGGGGCAGCTAGGTGGTGCAGTGAATAGTGTACTGGCCTTGGAGTCAGGAGGACCTGAGTTCAAATCCAACCTCAGACACTTGGCATACTATACTAGATGTGTGACCTTGGGCAAGTCACTTAATCCCCATTGCCTTGCCTTCCCTCTCCAAAAAAAAAAAATAGAGGAAGACAAACTAAAACAACTCTGAGGAACCTGTTCACTTCATACCTATAAAAAATGACAAATGCTAGAGGGAATGAGGGAAAAGTAGGTATACTACTAAAATGTTGGTGGAGTAGTAAACTAGTAAACAACTAATCTTCAGAACTAATGAACTAGTTCTGGAGAACAGTATGGAACCAGGACTAAAGGGCGATAAAACTGTGCATAGCCTTTGATCCAGCAATACCACTGTGAGATCTGTATCCCACAGAGATTGAAGAAAAAGGAAAAGGACCTATATGTACAAGAATTTGTATCAGCTTTTTGTGGTGGCAAAGACTTGGAAATAGGATACTCATCAGTTGGAGCATGGATGAACAAATTGTGGCATATGACTGTGATGGAGTACTCTTTAGTGCTGTGGGAAATGAAGGTGGTAGTTTCAGAAAAACACATGGCAAGAGCAGTATATGAACTGATGCTAAGTGCAGTAAGAGGGACTGGGAGATCATTGTGCACAGTAACAGCAATGATGTAATAATGATCAATTGTGAAAAACTTGGGACTCAGGGTGAAAAATATTGTCCATTTCCAGAGAGAAAACTGATGAACTCTGAGGGCAAATTGAAGTAAAGTGTTCTCACTTTAATGTTCTTGCTTTTAAAAAAAAAAATATGGCTCATAGGGGATTGTTTTACACGATTTCACGTGTAAACTTGATGCATCGCTTGCCTTCTCAGTATGTGGGGGGGGGGGTGTGGAATGTAGAGAGAGAATTTGGAACTCAAAATTTAAAAGGAAGAAACTTAAAAATAAGATAAATAACAAAATATATTTTAGAAAATAAATATTAAGTGACTATAAAAAAACAACCATTTAAGTGCCACTTTCAGTAGGGAGTTCTAGTGCATTTAAGGGTTTAAGACTTATTCAGCAAAAGGACATATAAACTTAGAGCTGTTGGAAGTCTTAAAAATAAATAAAAAATTACACTAAATAACTTTGAAACTATAATGTAAATTAAATTGATTGAGTAAATGATTCATTTTACAAAATATACTGCCTACCTTATCGTTCACAGTAGATTTCTTTTTTTTTTTTTTCAAATGCTTTATTCACAGTAGCTTTCTGATTGCTATATTTCCTACATTTCATAGTATGGTCCTAGGTTTTAGAAGGTTAGTGTCAGGTGCTCCATTTTGATGGGACCCCAAAGGAACTAAAAGGAAGGACTCAAAATATGAGCCCATTACAAAATGTAACCCTCAGTGTTTGCTTGGCACAGTATAACTGTTAACTTGTTAAGAAACAGCAAATGTTTAGCAAAGCCTGATTGCTTCTACCTCTTTATTACAAATACCTCTTTATATATTCTTGGTTGGTAGAGACCACCCCTTGCAAGTAGAGGTACTTGTGTACATGATGCTTATTTTCCTCTTTAACAAAAAATTTAATTTTTTCATTTGATAGTGTTTTATATTGATTATCTGGAGGTTTAAAAATAAGCTATAGCTGATAGTTGTGAGGTTAATGTGGATTATCTCAATTGAATCATCTGCCCAGAAACACAAATTGAATCATTGGTGAATGAATGTTTAGAAAGTAAAATTCTCCTGTTTGATCCCCTTATCTACTTTTGAAAGAACTGATCTGATTTCTTTGAATTTGCTTATGTTACTTTCCAAGTTGGTATTTAAAAGCCAAATGAAGGAATGAAAAAGCATTTATTAAGTGCTTACTATGTGGTAGTACTTTGCTAAGCACTGAACATACAAAAACTGAAGAGAAATCCTTATCCTTAAGGAATTTACAATTTAATAGGAGGAGACAGTACACATCACGGAGTGGTGGCCAGGGAAGATGTTTTGGAAGAGGAATGGTGAGTGGAGCCATAAGGCCATCAAACTGTTTTATAATTCAGTTTCTGAATTCTAAAATTTATATTTATTGCAGGTGCAATTTGTTGTGCTTCGAGCATACCTGGAAGCTCGAGGAACTACTTGTCAAGAAGATGTAGTAGTAGATATCCCTTGGAGGAACTTGTCTTCTCCCTTTGTAGATTGGAAGAAAGCAGCCCTCTGTTTGTGGAAGCAAAGGAAATTCCAAGAACTTTTGAAGGAAAGACAATTTCAAGTAAGCTTTATAACTGTACCTTTTGTTCTCTCAAACTGAATGTTAATTTACATGTATTTCACATTAAAATTTTCAAGCTTTCTGAACGTGAGGATATATTAGCTTGGTAGAACCCTATTAGAAGTATGGGGCAGTTAGGTGGCGCAGTGAATAGAGCACCAGCCCTGGAGTCAGGAGGACCTGAGTTCAAATTTGGCCTCAGACACTTACCACTTACTAGTTGTGTGACCTTGGGCAAGTCACTTTACCCCAATTGCCCTGCCTTCCCCCTCCAAAAAGCAAAAGAAAAAAAAAAGTATATTGGGGCAGCCAGGTGGTGTGTGAGTGAGAGCACCGCCCCAGCGTCAGGAGACCTGGGATCGGTTCCAGCCTCAGATACTCGGCACCCACACAAAAAAATAACTGGCCATGTAACCTTGAGCAAGTTACTTAACCCCAATTGCTTATTTAAAAAAAAATACTGGGGTGGACAGGTAGCACAGCGAGCAAGAACACCGGCTCCAGTGTTGGGATGACTTGGGGATCAAATCTGGGCTCAGATACTTAGCACCACACCCAGAAATAACTTGCCATGTAACCTTGAGCAAGTTACTTAACCCCAATTGCTTTACAAAAAAAATGTTGCATGTATTTGAGTTCCTGTCATTAATAATATCATCAACACATTAATTAAAAGAATAATCTGATATAATCCATAAGGTATCGGTCCTATCCTCCAGGCCCAATAATTTGAAAGAGGTTCCCCAGTATCTCTTTTGTTGTTTTTTTTAATCATCCATATTTTACTTCACCCATACAAATTGGTATGTCCCAAGGGGCTTAAAGGAAATGAAACAGTTGGTCTCCTTAAGAGACATCAATAAATTTTGCTTTTTTAAAAGTCCTCCATGAGAAGGTTGTTGTAGGCAGAATTTGAGGATCTCTGCATTTGCTTTTCTCTGCCTGTTAATGTTGGGAATAACTTGATCAGACTTGTTAGCTATCAATAAATGTGGAGAGGGTATATATGGTTGTGAGAGATGGATTTATAAGGAAAGCTGAGTGCTACAGAATCAACAGTTGAATTGTAGTGCTAAAAAACCTTTTCTCATGGGCAGCAAGGAGATCAAATCAGTCAATACTTAAATTTATTCAGACTATTCATTTCAAGGTCAAATACTGACTGGGGTAAAACTAATCAGACAAGTAGGACAAGAAGCAAGAGAGCAGCAACATGAAAAACTAAAGTAATGAGAGTAACAAAGAGAAGGGGGGATTGATAGTGTCAGAGATCAAGAAAGACCGTTATATTAGGCAGCTAAGAGATCACGGATATCTTTGGAGAGAACAGTTTCAATGGAGTGATAAAGTCCAAAGCCAGATTGCAGAGAGTTAAGAAGAGATTGAAAGGAAAAAAGTAGAGGTACTTTCTCAAGGAGTTTATCCATGAAAAGAGGTAAAGATAGAGGATGATAGCAGATATGTATCAAACAAGTGAGGATTTTTTGAGGATAGAGAGGCAGGAGCATGTTTGCAAGGCAGCAGGGAGGCAGCCAATATATATATAGAGAGAGAGATTAAAGATTATTAATGAGGGAGTAGAAATGATAGAGAAGGCAAAATGCTTTTAGCAATATGATTCATTGTTCTGACCTTTTAAATTAAACTATTGTCTTTTCTCTCAGTTAACTTACAGAGATTGGCTACTATTTGAGATGGAAGTCAAACCTGACAATGATATTCTTTCAGATGCAGAAAGGTAAATGTATTGTAGTCCAAGGGATAGAGTTAAAGGCTGTGACATTATGATTCATTCACAGGTTTCTAACTTGTAATAAGGTCAGATTCCTCTTGGGTCACCAAATTGTGACAAATTCTTTGATTATTCCCTTAATTATATTCTGTAATTCTAACTTTTGTTTTCATTAAAAGACATTTTGGTCCAATATTGAGAAGAGATGTACTAGAAAGAAATTCTTTATCTCTAAAATTTAGGCAAGAAACTTTTTTTAAAGTAGAGCCTTGAATAGTCAAAGTACAAGATTGATTATTCTATGATATACTTCAATTCTCCCTAGTAGAACTACTGATAGAAATGGTTGAAAATGTATCTCTGGATAGATGAATAATTTCTTATCCTTTCTAAGTAATTTAACTACTGTGTCCATCAGGGTCCTAGCTGAAACATTTTTCTTTTTCATATTTGCCAGGATCAAGGCTTATGGTCTAGTATATTACTTTAAGCTGTGAAAAGAAACCAATTTTTGCATTTTGATGTTGCAGGCAATATTTTCATCAGTGGGCTTTATATCAGCAGTACCTTCCAGAATCTTCTGTGGCTGGAGGCTGTGATGGAAATTTGGAAAAAGCATGTGCAATTCTTGTTGAGACAATGGTGGATTTCAGCCTGAGGTACTTTAATAATTTGGGAGGAAGCACTTGTATTGGAGAAGGGTTCTTAATCTTTGTTTGTCATGAACCCTTTTTAGAGTGTCTGGTGAAGCCTTCTCAGAATAATGTTTTTTTTATTTCCTTTTAAAAAAAATTATTTATTTACTTTTAGTTTACAACATTCAGTTCCACAATCTCTTGAGTTCCAAATTTTCTTCCCCTGTCCCTCTCTCTCCTTTCCCCTTTCCTCCCCCCCACCCCCCATGGCAACATGCAATCTGATATAGGTTCTACAAATACCTTCACATTAAACATTAGTCAGGTTGTAAAGAAGAAGAATAACCAATAGAATGAACAAAGAGAAAAAAGGAACAAAACAAGAAAAGAGAGAGAGCAAGTAGTTTGGTTCAGTCTGCAATCAGATTCAGTAGTTCTTTCTCTGAACGTGGATAGCCCTTTCCATCATGAGTCTTTTGGAGTTGTCTTATAACCTTGAATTTCTGAGAGGAGCCCAGTCTATCAAAGTTAGCCATCACACATACATGTGTCTGCAATTGTGTACAAAGTTCTGCTGGTTCTGCTCTCCTCCATCAGCATCAGTGTATATAAGTCTCTCCATGTTATTATGAAGTCCATCTGCTCCTCATTTCTTATAGCACAGTAGTATTCCATTACATTCATATTCCACAACGTGTTTAGCCATTCCCCAATTGAAGGGCATCCCCTTGATTTCCAATTCTTTGCCACCACAAAAAGAGCTGCTGTAAGTATTCTTGTACATAAGGGTCCTTTTCCCACTTGTATGATCTCTTTGGGATACAGCCCTAGTAGTGGTATTGCTGGGTCAAAAGTGTATGCACATTTTTATATTATTCTTTGGGCATAGTTCCAAATTGCTCTCCAGAATGGTTGAATCAGTTCACAACACCACCAACAATGAATTATGTTCGATTTTCCCACCTCTTCTCTAGCATTTATCGTTTTCCTGTTTTGTCATCTCAGCCAATCTGACAGGTGAGATGTGTTACCTCAGAGTTGTTTTGATTTGCATTTCTCTAAATCAGTAATGATTTAGAGCATTTTTTCATATGCTTATAGATATCTTTAATTTCTTCCTCTGAAAATTGCCTGTTCATATCCTTTGACCATTTATCAATTGGGGAATGACTTGTATTCTTATAAATTTGACTCAGTTCTTTGTATATTTTAGAAATGAGGCCTTTATCAGAGACATTGGTTGTAAAAATTCTTTCCCAATTTTCTACTTCCCTCCTAATTTTGGTTACATTGGCTTCATTTGTACAAAAACTTTTCAGTTTAATGTAATCAAAGTTGTCCATTTTGCATTTTATAATGCTGTCTGTCTCATTTGATCATAAATTCTTCCCTTCTCCATAAATCTGACAGGTAAACTATTTCTTGCTCTCCCAAGATTGCTGATAATATCAGCCTTTATATCTAGATCGTGGACCCATTTAGATCTTATTTTGATATACAGTGTAAGGTATTGGTCTGTGCCCAATTTCTGCCATACTATTTTCCAGTTTTCCCAGCAGTTTTTGTCAAATAGTGAGTTCTTATCCCAGAAGCTGGAGTCTTTGGGTTTATCAAACAGTAGATTACTATAGTCATTGACTACTGTGTCTTGTGTACCTAATCTATTCCACTGATCCACTACTCTATTCCTCAGCCAGTACCAAGTAGTTTTGATGACTGCTGCTTTATAATACAGTTTAAAATCTGGTATGACTACTCTACCTTCCCTAGCATTTCTTTTCATTAATTCCCTTGATATTCTGGACCTTTTGTTCTTCCAGATGAATTTCGTTACTGTTTTTTTCTAGCTCTATAAAATAATTTTTTGGTAGATTGGTATGACACTAAATAGGTAAATTAATTTAGGTAAAATTGTCGTTTTTGTTATATTATCTCGACCTAGCTATGAGCAATTGATGTTTTTCCAGTTATATAGATCTGACTTTATTTGTGTGAAAAGTGTTTTGTAATTGTGGTCCTATAGTTCCTAGGTTTAATTTGGCAGGTAGATTCCCAAGTGTTTTATAATGCCTACAGTAACTTTATTTTATTTATTTAAAAAAAATTTTTTTTTGGCCTTTTGGAGGGCAGTTGGGGTTAAGTAACTTGCCCAAGGTTACATGGCTAGTTTTTGTGTGGGTGTGGGTGTGGGTGGGTATTAAGTGTCTGAGGCTAGAACCGAACTCGGGTCCTCCTGACTTTGGGGCCCGCTGGTGCTTTCATTCACTGTGCCACCAAGCTGCGCCCCCTCTAGTAACTTTAAATGGAATTTCTATTTCTATTTCTTGTTGTTGGATTTCTTTAGAAATGTATAGGAATGCAGAGGATTTATGTGGATTTATTTTATATTCTGCAACTTTGCTAAATATATTTATTATGTCAAGTAGTTTTTTACTTGATTCTCCAGGATCCTCTAAGTATATCATCATATCATCTGCAAAAAGTGATAACTTAGTCCCTTCTTGGCCTTATCGAATTCCTTTGATTTCTTTTTCTTCTCTTATTGCTACAGCTAACATTTCTAGTACCAAATCAAATAAGAGAAATGATAGTGGACATCCTTGTTTCAACCCCAATCTTATTGGAAATGCTTCTAGCTTATCCCCATTACATATAATACTTGCTGATGGTTTTAGATAGATGCTACTTATTATTTTAAGGAAGACTTCATTTATTCCTATACTTTCTAGTGTTTTTAATGGGAATGGGTGTTGTATTTTGTCAAAAGCTTTTTCTGCATCTACTGAGATAATCATATGACTTCTACTAGTTTTGTTGTCAATATGATCCATTATACTCATAATTTTCCTGATATTGAACCATTCCTTGATTCCTGGAATAAATCCTACCTCATCCAAGTATATTATTCTTATGATAAGTTGCTGTAGTCTTTTTGCTAATATTTTATTTA
Source organism: Petaurus breviceps papuanus (assembly GCF_028583685.1). Lineage (NCBI taxonomy): Eukaryota > Metazoa > Chordata > Mammalia > Diprotodontia > Petauridae > Petaurus > Petaurus breviceps. Next base: position 4,145,810 of record NW_027185771.1, read on the forward strand.
AAATTTTTGCATCTATATTCATGAGGGAAATTAGCCTATTATTTTCTTCCTCTGTTTCAGCTCTTCCCGATTTAGGTATCAGTACCTTTGTGTCATAAAAAGAAAATATTTGGTAGGACTCCTCCAATTTTTCCAAATAGTCTGTAAAGTACTGGAATCAATTGTTCTTTAAATGTTTGATAGAATTCACTTGTAAATCCATCTAGCTCTGGAGATTTTTTTCCTAGGGAGTTCATTGATGGCTTGTTCAATTTCTTTTTCTGAGATGGGGTCATTTAAGTATTTTACTTCCTCTTCACTTAATCTGGGCAATTTATATTTTTGTGAATATTCATCCATTTCACTAAGATTGTCAAATTTGTGGGCATACAATTGGGCAAAATAATTCCTAGTTATTGTTTTAATTTCCTCTTCATTGGAGGTAAATTAACCCTTTTCATTTTTGATACTGGTAATTTGGTTTTCTTTTTTTTTTTTATCAAATTGACTAAAGTTTATCAATTTTATTGTTTGTTTGTTTTTCATAAAACCAGCTCTTAGTTTTTTTAAAATTAGTTCAATAGTTTTCTTAATTTCAATTTTATTCATCTCCCCTTTGGTTTTCAGTATTTCCAATTTAGTATTTAATTGGGGATTTTCAATTTGTTCTTTTTCTAGCTTTTTCAGTTGCATGCCCAATTTATTGATCTCCTTTTTCTCTATTTTATTCATGTAAGCATTTAGAGATATAAAACTTCCCCTAAGAACTGCTTTTGCTGCATCCCATTAAGTTTTGGTATGTTGCCTCATTATTGTCATTCTCTTGAATGAAGTTACTGATTATTTCTATGATTTCTTGTTTGACACATGCATTCTTTAGAATTAGATTATTTAGTTTCCAATTAGTTTTTAGTCTATCTTTCCATGGCCCTTTATTACATATGATTTTTATTGCATCATGATCTGAAAAGGATGCATTTAATATATCTGCCTTCCTGTACTGGATTATGAAGTTTTTATGCCCTAATACATGATCAGTTTTTGTGTATATTTTCCCACCTCTTCTCCAGCATTTATCATTTTCCTGTTTTCCTGAGAAGAAGGTATATCCTTTTTTATCCCCATTCAGTTTTCTCCAGAGGTCTGTCATATCTACCTTCTCTAAAATTCTGTTCATCTCCTTAACTTTTTTCTAGTTTATTAGAATGTTTTTAAATTAATAAAATACATATTATTATAAAGTAAATTAATTACAATTATCTTAAAATAAGGATGTAAATTGTTTTCCCATCTGAGGTCACAACCCCTTGGAATACTATCACCCAGCTCACCAAGGGGTCCATGGGTCCCAGATTAAGTACCATTGTACTTGAGGAGTGTTTTTATTTTGCTCTTAATTGTAACATTGCTAAAACTGAAGCTGTATTATTGCTAGTCAAGGAAAATGGATAGATTTATCAACAAAATACATGTTGGTACACAGTTAAACCAGGTCTGATTCAAGTCAAAATAAAGTATTTTTTTACTTTTGACCTTACCCTTTAATTTCTTTAAGGTTATTTCTGAAGGTCAGGATTTTGTCTTCATCTGTTCTGTTTTGGTACTACTTAGCACATGTGAATGTGTCATAAGTATTTGCTGAGAAGACTTAAATTTAAGTTGCAGATGACATTGTGCTATCTCACTCAGCATTGAAATATCACAGGGCCTCTTAAATGAAGTCCATAATCTTTCAAGCATCTTGACTAACTATCCACATAGGAAAAACCAAGTACATCAGGAATGCCTATACCAGCTAACGTGCTGAAGGCTTTCCTCTAAATTTCTTCACATGTACCAGTAGACCACACAAGCTGGTCATCAGTTTTTCCTCCTTCTCCCATCTCCTTTTCCAGTTGGTTGTTGTTTAGTCATTTTCAGTTGTGTCCAACTTTTCATGACCCCATTTGTTTTTGTTTGTTTGTTTGTTTTTGCAAAGACACTAGAATGGCTTGCCATTTCCTTCTCCAGCTTATTTTATAGATGAAGAAATTGAGGCAAACAGAGTTAAGTGACTTGCCCAGGGTCACACAGCTAGTAAGTGTCTGTGGCTAGATTTGAACTCAGGTTTTCCTGACTCCAGGTCCTGGTCCCTATCCACTGCTCCACCTAGTTGTCCTAGGTGGACATTTCCAGTAGGTCATTTCTCTAATGATATATGATAGTTTCTTCATTAGCAATATGTTACACTTTCTTCATGAGCCCTTTGAATGTCTCCATTTCCTCTTGGGTGACATCTACAACTTAATTTTACAAAAACTATAGTAGTCCATACTTTGAAATGATATAATATTACCAGAACAACATTGGCTTTTGTTTTAGGGAAAAGTTTGGGAAAAGTAATGTACAATTTCCCAAAATGCATTCAGTCTAGTCTTCTATTTAATTTTGGGTCCAATTAATTATCTTTGTACATAGTTTTACCAGACTATACATACTGATGGACCAGCCCTATAGAGTGTCACAGTCCAATTACATGTTATAGACATGTCACAAACAGCAGGCATTTATGATGCACTTGTCTTTTCCTATGTGGATAGTTAGTCAAGATTCTTGAATGATTATGGACTTCATTTAAGAGGCCTTTTGATATTTCGATGCTTTGTGAGATGGCACAATGGCATCTGCAAACTGGAGCATCCATTTGGGAATCCTCATCTGTTTGGATCCTGTGTTAGACACCCTTTGTGATGATGGCAGACACCTCTGGCAAGTGTAGGTCTCTCTGTTTTATGCCTTGCTCAGTATTTATAATTAGAGAGTTGCTGAACAAAGTCATCTTTGTTGTTCTATCTTTGTTTTATTTTTAACGTGTGCATGGCAGACACCCTGTTGGAGAAGAACCTTTTAAAGCAATATTTTGCCAAATGAAATGCTTTTTAAATTGCTAAACCAATAACTACAGTGTTGTACCTTTAATTCAGTGATGTGACTACAAAGATATGATTTGCTTTAGAATATAGTTTGTGAAAATCTATCTCTTCCCTTTTCATAACTTTTTTCAGGGTGATCTTGATTAATCTCTAGGTTATTCTCATAAATATTTATAGAGGCAGAGAAATGAGCATGTGAATTATTGATATTTTCTGTTTTGCCACTTTGGGTTGACAGTTTTTACAGGTATTAGGTAATATCCTCTTTTAGATATTTTGAGAATTTGTAGTTGCTTCAATTCTTTTGAAATTATATCACTTCCATCATGGACCTTCTTTCTTTATAATTCATTTAGGCTAGCTGCTCTTCCCATCATAGTGTTTTTTAGTGCCGTTTCTTTTTCTGATGGAACCCATTGAATCCCATAATTTTAAAGCTCAAGCACAGTGGCTCTTTTGTCATAGATGAAGAAAATAGTTTATTATAGTAACCATGATAAGAGCATTAGATTTTTCTTTTCCACTTAAGTTTTATTCTTAAATATTCTTAGCGCTTAATTGAATCTCTCGTTGTTTTCTACAAACATTTTTCCCCTTCACCATTTCTTTTTATTTTTGAGGCATTAGATCATAATACTACAGTATCCTTCTTAGTAAGATTTTACAGACAAATTCATATTTTTAATAGTTGTTGCCCTGGGTTATCATATCTCTCTTCCTGGGAAGATCAAGTGTTTTCTGATTGAAGTAGTTTTCAGTTTCTAAATTATTTAGCACCAGTTCCCATGGAAGTTAACTAATGTAATAATGTGTTGATACCTGTTTTTTGAGTAATTACTCATTTTAAACGTCAATAGCTTGTTTAAAATAGGTCATTTTAAGTTGTTTTAACTTTAGGCTGTATTTTCTCATTTTGTTTTTCTCATGTGTTATTGATTTTGTTCTTTCCTTTAGTAAATTGATGGTCCAATTGTATGGAGATGACTGGTTGCTAAATAACTCCTTCATTAATAACGAATCATTTCCTAAATGTTTAGATTTTTTGTTGTTATTATTTCTAATACTTCCAACTTTTCTTGGTAATATGATATATAATTATGATATACAAGCATCAGGCTTCTGTGTAGACACTAAGCCTTTGACCACTTTAACATTTTATTCTTGAGCCTTCTTTTCCTGCATATTTTTTGCAGTTATCCTTATGCTCATTTTTTCATTGAATACTTTTTCACAAATATTACAGAATATACTAATTTATTTTGGAGGGCCTTAACTGAGTTCTTTTTTCCTCTCCATATCCTATAACAGGTGCTAGCACAGAAGCAGGAATTGTCTTTGTGTCAGTCTTTGTACAGATGCTTGTGGTAAGCATGGCAGTATAAGATAACCAGGCATCCCATACAGTGTTTCTTGTTGCCTTTAAGTGGAATTGGGTTTAAACAGAACACAACAGGAAGTAGCATCTCATTACATGGAACACATTTTACAAGGTTCACTCTGTTAGACTCTCTTCTTATTTGATGTGTTGACTAACACAGAAGATGGATCACACCCAGTTTTTCTTCAGAAATATTGAATTTCTCTACAATAGCCTCTTAAGTTGTATCAGCAATGTAGTATCCATAATATGATTCATTTGCTTCTCTGATTCACCTGTTAGGCATTTAATGAATCCTTACTTTAGAATTTAGTGCATCTTTTAAAAACGTTATTATGTTGTAGTAGTTGAGTAGATCTGTGACCTCATCAATGCCAGTATCCTTCCAAGAATTTAGATTGCAGCTTCTCCCCTCCCTTCCTCCCTCACCTCACTGCTCACCTCATTTGTTTTTCAAAGCATTTATTAGGTACCTGCTGGGTGCCAGGCCCTGTGCTAACCACTTTGAACATAAAGATAAAAAACAGAACAGTCCCTGCTCTCCCCAGTAACTTAATATGCAAAATCAGCCGATTTTGGGGTCAAGGGGTTGAGGGCACCATTTTGGGATATAAGGGAAGGCTTTTGTGGGAAGTGATACGTGAGCTATGCCGGGAAGGAAGCAAAGAATTCTAAGAGGTGACAGTGACAGAGGAGTATATTCCAGGCAGGGGCACAACATGTGCAGAATTGAGTGGAGGGTAAATAATGTGAAATCAACCTGGAAAGATGGGTTGAACCATATTATAAAGGGCTTTAAATGCCAATCAAAGGAGTTTATATTTTATTTTAGAGGCAATAGAGAGCCACTGAAATTTCTTAAGTAAGGGAGTGATGTGGTCAGACCTGTGCTTTAGGAATATCAATTAGGCAACTGTGTGAGGATGGATTAGAGAGCTGAAAAATATTGAAAAAGTCCAGGCAAGGGGGGCGGAGTCAAGATGGCAGAGTAGAAGCAGCACTTCCGGGCAGCTCTGGCTTCCACCTTCCCCAATCCATGTAAATGGGGACTCTAAACAAACTTTGGAGCTGCAGAACCCACAAAATGACACAGAGAAGTTAACCTCCCGCTGAGGACAGCCCAGCAGGAATCCAGTGCAGCGCTCTGGGAACCGAGCCAAGCCCCATGCTGAGGCTTTAGCCCCAGGGCGGGCCTGACCAGCCTCCAGCTGGAGGGACCCCAGATCAGCAGCAGCTGTGGCCATTTCCAGATTTGTCAACACATAGATCCAAAGGACAAAGTGAGAGGTCAGTGCAATCTGGACTTTGGGACCCAGTAAGTGGGAGTGTGAGGCTTTTGCCCCCAGGGCAAGAAACCGAGGAGACGCCAGCACAGCCAGCCAACGCCAAGTGGCAGCTTCAGCTGCTGGCCCTGCAGAGTGTAGGGGGACCAAGCACCAGTCTGAGGGGTAATCGCTCTTGCTTTAACCTGCTTGGATCTGGATTGCAGTCTAGGGTGGAGGTCCTGGGGTGTGTGTGTCCAGCCTGCCAAAGCGTGTGGAGACCTCAGAGAGGGCACCCATCTAACACCTCCAGCAGCTGAGAAAACTCCAGCATCTGGGACGAAAGCTCCCCTGTCTGGTGGCAGAGTCCTACTGTGGCAAAAAGCCCAGGGGTCAAGTGACTGAGGGGCGACATGACCAGGCAAAGGAAACAAAGCAGACAGAAGATTCCAACATTACACTCCTATTTTGGGGACAAAAAGGAGCAAAGCATGGAACAGGAGGAAGAGAGTGAAGTCAGAACTCCTGCACCAAAAGCTTCAAAGGAAAATACGAGCTGGTTACAGGTCATAGAGGACTTTAAGAAGCAATGGAGAAAAAGAAGAGAAGTAGAGGAAAAATTGGGAAGAGAAATGAGAACAATGCAAGAAAATTATGAAATGAGAGTCAACAGCCTGACTGAGGAAAATAACACTTTAAAAAACAGACTAACTCAAATGGCAAAAGAGGCTCAAAAAGACAATGAGGAGAAGAAGGCCTTAAAAAGGCAAATTTGCCAGATGGAAAAAGGAGCTCAAAAACTCATTGAGGAGAATCATTCCCTCAGATTTAGAATGGAGCAAAGGGAAGCTAGTGACTTTATGAGAAATCAAGATGCTATTAAAAAGATCCAACCAAATGAAAGAATAGAAGGCAACTTGTATGTTTGTAAGTATTCATCCATTTCCCTAAGATTGTCAAACTTATGTGCATACAATTGGGAAAAATAATTCCTAATTATTGTTTTGATTTCCTCTTCATTGGAGATAGATTCACCCTTTTCATTTTTGATACTCATAATTTGGTTTTCTTTCTTTTTTTTATCATATTGACTAAGGGTCTAATAATTTTGTTGGTTTTTTTTTTTCATAAAACCAGCTCTTGGTTTTATTAATTCTATAGTTTTTTTAATTTCAATTTTATTAATCTCTCCTTTTGTCTTCAATATTTCTAATTTAGTATTTAATTGGGTATTTTGAATTTGTTCTTTTTCTAGGTTTTTTAATTGCATGCCCGATTCGTTGAGCTCCCTTTTCTCTAATTTAATCATGTATGCACTCAGGGATATAAAACTTCCCCTAAGAACTGCCTTTAATGCATCCCTCAGATTTTAGTATGTTGTCTCATTATTATCATTCTCTTGAATGAAGTTACTGATTGTTTCTATAATTTCTTGTTTGACCCACTCATTCTTTAGGATTAAATTGTTTAATTTCCAATTAGTTTTTAGTCTGTCTTTCCCTGGCCTTTTATTGCATATAATTTTTATTGCATCATGATCTGAGAAGGATGCATTTAATATTTCTGCCTTACTGCATAGAATTGTGAGGTTTTTATGCCCTAGAACATGGTCAATTTTTGAGTATGTGCCATGAACCGCTGAGAAGAAAGTATATTCCTTTTTATCCCCATTCACTTTTCTCCAGAGATCTATTATACCTATCCTCTCTAAAATCCTGTTCACCTTCTTAACTTCTTTCTTGTTTATTTTGACAATCTTAGGGAAATGGATGAATACTTACAAACATACAAGTTGCCCAGATTAACTGAAGAGGAAGCAAATTACTTAAATAATCCCATCTCAGAAAAAGAAATTGAACAAGCCATCAGCCAGCTCCCTAGAAAAAAATCTTCAGGGCCAGATGGATTCACTAGTGAATTCTATCAAATATTTAAAGAACAATTGATTCCAATACTCTACAAACTATTTGGGAAAATTAGTGAAGGAGTCCTACCAAATTCTTTTTATGACACAAATATGGTACTGATACCTAAATCAGGAAGAGATAAAACAGAGAAAGAAAATTATAGACCAATCTCCCTCATGAATATAGATGCAAAATTCTAAATAAAATACTAGCAAAAAGACTACAGCAACTTATCTCAAGAATAATACACTTTGATCAGGTAGGATTTATTCCAGGAATGCAAGGATGGTTTAATATTAGGAAAACCATCAGTATAATTGATCATATCAACAATAAAGCTATCAGAAACCACATGATCATCTCAATAGATGCAGAAAAGGCTTTTGACAAAATACAACATCCATTCCTATTAAAAACATTAAAAAGTATAGGAATAAATGGAGCTTTCCTTAAAATAATAGTAGCATCTATTTAAAGCCATCAGCAAGTATTATATGTAATGGGGAGAAGCTAGAAGCATTTCCCATAAGATCAGGGGTGAAACAAGAGTGTCCACTATCACCCCTCTTATTCAATCTGGTACTAGAAATGTTAGCAGTAGCAATTAGAGAAGAAAAAGAAATCTTTATATCCTGCAACTTTGCCAAATTTATTTATTTTATATTTTATATATTTTATAAATAAAGTTTATAACTACTCAGGGTCTCAATTTCACAGGATCACAGAACTTGGGAGTTGGAAGAGGCCATCTAGCCCAACCCCGCCCTGAATGAGAATGGCTATAATAGCATATCCCATGTGCCTCTACTGGAAGGCCTCCAAGGCAAAAGAACCCACCACCCTTTGAAGCAGCTCATTTCACTTCTGGATAGTGCCAGTTGTTGGAAAGTTTTCCTGATATCAAGTCTGAATGGACATTTGTAACTTCGATTCACTGTTCCTTGTCCTGACCTCTGAGGTCTGACAGAATAAGCCTAATCCCTGCTCCACATGACAGTTCTTCACATACTTTAGGGCAGATATCGTGTGCCCCTGGCATCTTCTCTTTTTCAGGCTTAGTTCCCTCAATGTTCTTCATATAACCAAGAGTCAAGGCCTTCAATGCCCTTCTTGAACTATGGTTCCCAGAACAGAACACAAGCTCCAGATAAAGTCTGATGAAGCAGGAGTACAGTAGAATTACCACCTCCCTATTCCTAGAAGTTCTGCCCCCCTTAGTGTGGCCCAATAGCTTTTGTGTCTGCCATACCTCATTGCTGACTCCTGCAGTCCACTAAAACCCCCAGATCTTTTTCAGAACATTTATTACATAACCAAGCATCCTGCTCCTTCCCACCTTTTTGTAAAGTTTATTTTTTTGTACCCAGATTTCTTCATCTGTAAAAATGGAAGTGTTGGACTAGATGACTTCTCAGGACTCCTCACTCTAAAGGTCTAGTGCCCCTTCTGCTCTGTCATGCTACCTCTCACACAGGTGGTGTCAAAGAGGAAGATGGGAAAATTCCAAATCCAGAGAGGAAGAAAAGAACAAAGGGCCCAAATCTAACCCTGTGTACATCATAGTAATACTTCTTGGTTATTCTTCTTATAGTCCATTCATTCCTATTTTGCTCCTGTTGTTCCCTCTTCTTGGACTGCCCTGCCCTTCCTTGTCTGTTCAAATCTCCTCTCTCTTTTCAGGCCCAAGTCGAGGAAGCATCCTCTAATCATGCTGAGTACACATCTCCTCTCTCTTCTTGCTGCCTATGCTAAAGATTTGTTATTTCATCACTTACTGTCTTTCTCTAGTTGCTTCATGTATTTATGCCTTGGATTCCTACCGAAGATTATAAACTTCTTGAGGATTCATCTCAAAAACACTTGACATCCCCACCCCTCCTGCCCTGACCTCCTTCATTCTATGATATTGAGTGGCCCTCCACCCTGCCAAGTCCAGTCTTTTTAGATGTGCCCTTAATCCCACTGGGTACTGGCTGGAGGATAGAGAGAGGGAATTTTCTTCCTTCTCCCTCCTCCATGTGAGATCACTTATCATTAATGAGGTGCCAGAGGGTAAAATACAAATGAGTATCTTAATCCCACTCCAGACAGTCCAGGTTGTACTGATACCAGGAATTCAGGGGTGGTTCAATATCAGGAAAACCATCAGCATATATATATATATACATATACATATACATATACATATACATATATATATCAGACTATATTAATAACAACAAAAACCATATTATATCAATAGATGCAGAAAAAGCTTTTGATAATATACATCCATTCATATTAAAAAAACTTCAAATATAGGAATAAATAGACCTTTCCTTCATATGATAAGTAGTATCCATCTAAAACAAAGATATGACTTATATGGAAATAAAGTTTTGCATAACACATAAAACATTATCAAGTTGCTTGCCTTCTCTAGGGAAAAGATGAGAAAAGAAGGGAGGGAATTTAGAACTCAAAATTTTAAAAAAAGAATGTTAATTGTTTTCATATGGAATTAGATAAAATGAAATATTTAAAAATTAAAATGAAGAGTCAGAATTACACATAATAGGAATAGAGACCTGTAATGTAATGCCAAAAGAAAGGCAACTTCCCAAGGTTCAGAATACCAGCATAGGTGCTCTCCATTTTATTCAGTGACAAACCAAGAACAGAGAAGATCAAAACATGACATCATTCCAAATACAGCATTTACTAAGCCTGATTAAATAATCTCCAAGTACTACCCCACCCCAGGACCTTCCAATCATTCAATCAATTACAAAGTCCCTGTTCTAAATATTTCTCCACCCCAGGCTATACCTTCATTTGGTCCACCACAAAACCCCTCTTCTCAAATGGAGATTAGTTTCCAAACATAAGTAAAGTACCTTCATTTGTCAATCACAGAGCACAATAAGGTCAAAAGTTCCCCACCCCTGGATCACAATTGAATCTACCCCAGAGTTACATCAAGTTTAAACACAGCACTTAATACCCAAATGGAGGTCTTTTCTTCATCTTGACAGGAGGCAAGTTCTCAGCAATCTTAGTTCCTGGGGAGACAAGGCTTAGCAAAGCCACAAGATACATTGCCAGTCCCTTCATGAATTTATCCTCTGTCTGTAGAACAGTCCTAGAACCCCTGAACACATTAGCAAAGCCCTCTCCCAGGATTTCTGTAAACATACAACAAGAAAATCCTTCTTCAGGGCTTCTGAACCAACAGAAAGGCTCCCAGACCCCTGCAACAACAGCACTGTCCTTCACCAGTGGACAGTATT
>NW_027185771.1:4156526-4159381 GCF_028583685.1 Petaurus breviceps papuanus
AGACCCCTGCAACAACAGCACTGTCCTTCACCAGTGGACAGTATTCATTCTGTCTGCAGGACAGTCTCCAGACCCCTGCAACAACAGCACTGTCCCTCACCAGTGGACAGTATTCACTCTCTGTCTGCAGGACAGTCTCAGGGCTTCTTAGCGAACAGCCAGGTTCCAGGACTTCTTCAACAAAAGGACTGTCTTTCACCAGTGGACAAATCTGGCAAAAGAACATCAAAACAGACAGACAAAGTACCAGCAAAACAGCCATGTCTCCTCAGTCCTTGGCAGCTCAGGGGGCAGGTCTCAAAAGTCCAGGGCAATTCAGAGCGGCCACCAGCAATTCTCTTAGTCTCTCTCTCTCCACGAGGTGCTGCTTCCAAAAAAGATCTTCCGCCTCTCTCTTATCTCTCCAAATCTACGTCACCAGCTCCTCCCAGTTCAGGACTTTCTTTTCACATCAAAAAGTCCATCCCACAGGTGGGATTAACAAGCTCTGGGTTTTAACACAATCAATTTGAAAACCAAGCCAATACAGGGGAATCTTTAATTGCCATTACTATCACAAGACCTTTCCCATAAAATCAGGGTAAAAGCAAGGATGTCTGTTATCATCATTATTACTGGATATAGGACCAGGAATGCTAGCTATAGTAATAATTCAAGTAAAAGCAACTGAGGAAATAGGCATAGGTAAAGAGAAAAAAATTATCATTTCTTATAGATGACATCCTGTTTTTGAGAACCTTAGAAATTAACTGAAAAAATAACTTCAGCAAAGTTGTGAGATATAAAATAAAGTCACAAATGTCATTAATATTCTTATATATTACAAACAAAACCCAAAAAGAAGTGATAGAAAGAGAAATTCTATTTAAAATAAATGTAAGGGGCAGCTAGGTGGCACAGTAAGTAGAGCTCTGGCCCTAGAGTCAGGAGGACCTGAGTTCAAATCCAGCATCAAACACTTAATACTTACTAGCTGTGTGACTTTGGGCAAGTCACTGAACCACAATTGCCCTGCCTTCCCCCAGTGGGCCCCCCCTCAAGAAAATTTGAATGAATTCAAGTATAGAAGTCTAAATATCAGTAATATCTATGAACTAAATGAATAAAGCTACAAAACACTCTTTCAGACAAAGACCTAAATAATTGGAGAAATAGTAATTGTTCATGGGTAGAGTCAAGCTAATATAATAAAAATGACAATACTATCTGAATGAATCAGTTCAATGCCCAATAACTATCAAAGGATTATTTTTGAGCTAGAAATAATAATGAAGTTCATCTGGAAGTAATGAACTTGGGGTACAGAATAAGACATTTTTTTGGATAAATTTAATATGTGAATTTGTTTTGCTTAACTTTGAGGTTTGTTTGTTTTTGTAAATGAGATTTTTGCTTTTGGGTTTTTTTTCTTTTTTTTTTCCAATGGGGGAGATGGGAGGAAGAAAAAATAGAGTTTTTTTTAAAATAATTTTTTTTAAAAGAGAAAACTAGATATCTCCTCTTCTCAAGGAACCCACACTCCAATTACAGGAGATAATACATAAACAAAATTCAGCTGCAGAGAAAATGAAAAACCATGGAACTCCTAAGGGAAAAGCAGAGGGTCAGACTGTAAGGCCCAGGGATCTTTAGGTTATGTTAGTGTATCAGGTAACAATGCCAAACTTAGACTGCAACCTTAGTTGCCTTAGCCATTGGTCTCCCTGAGCTGCTACAGCTGGAAAATTTATCACCCTACGGCCAGCCTGGTGAAGAGTATCTCTGAAATGAACTTAGGCTGGTTCTCAGAAGACAGGAATGCAGTCTAACACCAGGCTCATCAAATCTTCTAGTTTGAGCTTGTGGCATAGCCATCAGGAACACAGTCATCTACACAAAGGAGTGGTCAGAGAAAGTGATAGGCATTGCATTTTAAATGGCGATGTCCACAATATTAACTGCCACAGAGCTAGTCTTCTCATTCCACAAACGATAGGTTACTTTTATATAAATTTTTTTGAGGCTCTTCTAGGTGAGCTTAAATGAATGAACATTTCTTTAGTGTTTAATAAGAACTCACCCTCTTTCTAGCTCCCCTGTTTCAATAGGGGGTACACTACTAGCCTGCCTGGGGTTCAAAGTCAGGTTTACAATCTCAGTGTCCTAACCAACATCTTATCCTCTTTCACTATTCCCTACATCCAATGAGCTGCCAAGTCATGTCAGTTATACCCCATATCTCTCACCTCACATAGTCATCACCCTAATTTCGGCCTTCAACATCTCTTGCCTGGACTTTTTCTTTTTTCACTTTTCAAATGCTTTATTAACTTCTGATTTACATCGTTAATTTCCGCCAGATTTTGAGTTACAAATTTTCTCCCCGTTTTTCCCCTACCTGCCGCCCCAAAATAGCAATCCCACAGGATATCCCCTCCTCCAATCTGCTCTCTCCCATACCCCGTTTGGCTTTTCCAGTAGGACATGGTAGATCTCTGTGCCCCAGTGCCTGTATATCTTATTTCGCAATTACATGTAAAATAGTATTAATAATAGTGTATACATATATATATATATGTAAAATTTTAAACATTTGATTTTAAAACTTTGAATTCCAGATTCATTCCCTTCCTCCCTTGTCACCCACCCTTACTGAGAAGATAAGCAGTTCAGTTTAGGTTGTACATGTGTAGCTAATGCAAAACATTAACATAGAAGATATATTGTAAAAGACTGACTATATTTCCCTCCCTCCTATCCCACCTCCTACTTGTTCTATTCTCTACTTTTATCCCATACCTTTTCAAAAGTGGGTGCTTCCAACTTCCCTCCCCCCCAGCCTACCCTCCCTTCCATCATTCCCCCTCTCATCCCCT
>NW_027185771.1:4159781-4223801 GCF_028583685.1 Petaurus breviceps papuanus
ACAATCAATTTGAAAACCAAGCCAATACAGGGGAATCTTTAATTGCCATTACTATCACAAGACCTTTCCCATAAAATCAGGGTAAAAGCAAGGATGTCTGTTATCATCATTATTACTGGATATAGGACCAGGAATGCTAGCTATAGTAATAATTCAAGTAAAAGCAACTGAGGAAATAGGCATAGGTAAAGAGAAAAAAATTATCATTTCTTATAGATGACATCCTGTTTTTGAGAACCTTAGAAATTAACTGAAAAAATAACTTCAGCAAAGTTGTGAGATATAAAATAAAGTCACAAATGTCATTAATATTCTTATATATTACAAACAAAACCCAAAAAGAAGTGATAGAAAGAGAAATTCTATTTAAAATAAATGTAAGGGGCAGCTAGGTGGCACAGTAAATAGAGCTCTGGCCCTAGAGTCAGGAGGACCTGAGTTCAAATCCAGCCTCAAACACTTAATACTTACTAGCTGTGTGACTTTGGGCAAGTCACTGAACCACAATTGCCCTGCCTTCCCCCAGTGGGCCCCCCCTCAAGAAAATTTGAATGAATTCAAGTATAGAAGTCTAAATATCAGTAATATCTATGAACTAAATGAATAAAGCTACAAAACACTCTTTCAGACAAAGACCTAAATAATTGGAGAAATAGTAATTGTTCATGGGTAGAGTCAAGCTAATATAATAAAAATGACAATACTATCTGAATGAATCAGTTCAATGCCCAATAACTATCAAAGGATTATTTTTGAGCTAGAAATAATAATGAAGTTCATCTGGAAGTAATGAACTTGGGGTACAGAATAAGACTTTTTTTGGATAAATTTAATATGTGAATTTGTTTTGCTTAACTTTGAGGTTTGTTTGTTTTTGTAAATGAGATTTTTGCTTTTGGGTTTTTTTTCTTTTTTTTTTCCAATGGGGGAGATGGGAGGAAGAAAAAATAGAGTTTTTTTTAAAATAATTTTTTTTAAAAGAGAAAACTAGATATCTCCTCTTCTCAAGGAACCCACACTCCAATTACAGGAGATAATACATAAACAAAATTCAGCTGCAGAGAAAATGAAAAACCATGGAACTCCTAAGGGAAAAGCAGAGGGTCAGACTGTAAGGCCCAGGGATCTTTAGGTTATGTTAGTGTATCAGGTAACAATGCCAAACTTAGACTGCAACCTTAGTTGCCTTAGCCATTGGTCTCCCTGAGCTGCTACAGCTGGAAAATTTATCACCCTACGGCCAGCCTGGTGAAGAGTATCTCTGAAATGAACTTAGGCTGGTTCTCAGAAGACAGGAATGCAGTCTAACACCAGGCTCATCAAATCTTCTAGTTTGAGCTTGTGACATAGCCATCAGGAACACAGTCATCTACACAAAGGAGTGGTCAGAGAAAGTGATAGGCATTGCATTTTAAATGACGATGTCCACAATATTAACTGCCACAGAGCTAGTCTTCTCATTCCACAAACGATAGGTTGCTTTTATATAAATTTTTTTGAGGCTCTTCTAGGTGAGCTTAAATGAATGAACATTTCTTTAGTGTTTAATAAGAACTCACCCTCTTTCTAACTCCCCTGTTTCAATAGGGGGTACACTACTAGCCTGCCTGGGGTTCAAAGTCAGGTTTACAATCTCAGTGTCCTAACCAACATCTTATCCTCTTTCACTATTCCCTGCATCCAATGAGCTGCCAAGTCATGTCAGTTATACCCCATATCTCTCACCTCACATAGTCATCACCCTAATTTCGGCCTTCAACATCTCTTGCCTGGACTTTTTCTTTTTTCACTTTTCAAATGCTTTATTAACTTCTGATTTACATCGTTAATTTCCGCCAGATTTTGAGTTACAAATTTTCTCCCCGTTTTTCCCCTACCTGCCGCCCCAAAATAGCAATCCCACAGGATATCCCCTCCTCCAATCTGCTCTCTCCCATTATCTTCTCCCATACCCCGTTTGGCTTTTCCAGTAGGACATGGTAGATCTCTGTGCCCCAGTGCCTGTATATCTTATTTCACAATTACATGTAAAATAGTATTAATAATAGTGTATACATATATATATATGTAAAATTTTAAACATTTGATTTTAAAACTTTGAATTCCAGATTCATTCCCTTCCTCCCTTGTCACCCACCCTTACTGAGAAGATAAGCAGTTCAGTTTAGGTTGTACATGTGTAGCTAATGCAAAACATTAACATAGAAGATATATTGTAAAAGACTGACTATATTTCCCTCCCTCCTATCCCACCTCCTACTTGTTCTATTCTCTACTTTTATCCCATACCTTTTCAAAAGTGGGTGCTTCCAACTTCCCTCCCCCCCAGCCTACCCTCCCTTCCATCATCCCCCCTCTCATCCTCTTCCCCCCATTTTCCTGTAGGGTGAGATACCCTATTCAGTGTGTATGTCATTCCCTCCCTGAGCCAAATTCAATGAGAATAAGGTTGACCCATTCCCTTTTGCCTTCCTATTCTTCCCCTCCAGTGTAACCATTTCTCCTTCCCTCTTCTATATGAGATAGTTTACCCCATTCTGTCTCTCCCCATCTCCTCTCATTATATTCCTCTCTCACCTCTTAATTTCACCTTTTAAGTATTATCCCTTCCTGTTAAATTGGTCCTTTGTCCTCTATCTATGTATACCTGTAAACATATATACACACATTCACATATGTATTCATATGCCCATATACCCTCATATATAGACAAATATATTATGTATATATATATTTCTATTCCCTTCAACTACTGAGAAAAGATTCATAAGTTACAATTATTGTTTTTCCATGTAGGAATGTTAATAGTTCAACTTTGAGAAGTTCCTTATGATTTCTTTTCCCTGTTTACCTTCTCATGCTTCTCTTGTTTCTTGTATCTGAATGTCACATTTTCTGTTCGACTCGGTTTTTTTCAGCAAGAATGCTTGAAAGTCCACTGAATGACCATATTTTCCCCTGAAACATGATACTCAGTTTTTCTGGGTAGGTGATTCTTGGTTTTAATCCCAGCTCCTCTGCCTTCCGGAATATCATATTCCAAGCCCTTCGATCCCTCAGTGTAGAAGCTGCCAGATCCTGGGTTATCCTGATTGTGTTTCCACAATATTCAAATTGTTTCTTCCTGGCTGCTTGTAATATTCTCTTCTTAATCTGGGAATTCTGGAACCTGGCTATAATATTCCCTAGGAGTTTTCTTTTGGGGATAGGTTCTTACTTTGATCATGGCTTTCAGGTAGTCCAATAATTTTTAAATTATCTCTCCTGGATCTGTTTTCCATGTCAGTGGTTTTTCCCATGAGATATTTCACATTGCCTTCTATTCTTTCATTTGTTTGGATCTGTTTAACAGCATCTTGATTTCTCATAAAGTCATTAGCTTCCATTTGCTCCAGTCTAATTCTGAAGCCATGATTCTCCTCATTGAGCTTTTGAGATTCTTTTTCCATCTGGCAAATTTGACTTTTTAAGGCATTCTTCTCATCACTTTTTTGAGCCTCTTTTGCCATTTGAGTCAGTCTGTTTTTTAAAGTGTTATTTTCCTCACTCAGGCTGTTGACTCTCATTTCATAATTTTCTTGCATTGTTCTCATTTCTCTTCCCAATTTTTCCTCCACTTCTCTTATCTGCTTCTTAAGGTCCTCTATGGCCTGTAACCAGCTTGTATTTTCCTTCGAAGCTTTTTGTGCAGGAGTTCTGACTTCACTGTCTTCCTCCTGTTCCATGCTTTGCTCTTTTTTGTATATGGCTATGCTATCTGTTTCCTGAACTGCTCTGCCACCCCATATGTCCAACATTGACTAGTGGCTCAGTGACTTTAACAGGATCCTGGAGATGCAGAACTTTGAGAAAGAAGACATCCCCAACATTCTGGACCATGACCTCCTCCTGTGGTTTGGTGATCTGAACTTTTGCATTGAGGATTACGGGTTGTGTTTTGTCCGGGAATCAATCGACAATCAGGAGTACAGCATCCTCTGGAAAAAAGATCAGCTCATCATGATTAAGAAGACAGATTCACTGCTCCAGCAGTTCCAGGAGGGTCCTCTGCTCTTCCCGCCAACCTATAAATTTGATGTCAACTCAGAAAATTATGATTCCAGTGAGAAAAGACGAAAACCAGCATGGACTGACCACATCCTTTGGAGTCTGAAGTGGGAGCTTGTAAATAACCCCGTGGACTCTGGGGAATGTGAGCACTTCTTCTCTTTCACATTGAAGAGTTATGAAGGTCATATGAAATATAAAATCAGTGACCACAAGCCAGTCACAGCCACCTTTGAGCTGGAGCTGAAGGCCCTGCTCTTAAGTTCGCCCATCACCTTGATTCCTGAGGGTCAGTGGATCACACCTTACGACTTGGTGGTCAGCTACAGCCAGAGTCCTGACTTCATCAGCAGCCCCTGGGACTGGATTGGCCTCCACAAGGTTGTGATATGCCACGTGAAGGACTATGTGACCTATGCTTGGGTAAAGGACAACTTGGTCTCCTTGAGTGAAGGACTTCACCAGGTTTATATCAATGCTAGTGGCTTCCCAGAGGAAGGGGGAGAGTTTCTTCTCAGTTACTATAGTAACCACCTTCAAGCTATAGTGGAGCTGAGTAAACCTTTCCAGATCTCTAGAAATTCCATGGAGAGAAAAGAAAGGAGATCCACTGATGTATTGAGCCAGGGTGAATGTCTAAATTGGGGGGTCACAGCTCCCCTTGATGGCTGCTGCTTGTGTGTCCAGCTCTCTCAAGATAAGGGCAGCCCCAGCGGAGCAGCCAACCTCCCCTTATCACCTCTTGGTTCCCCATTCAGGAATGGGCTTAGGTTTCACTTACCAGGATGTGGATGAGGCCAGTTGGTCCACCTGCAATGGATGCTTCAGGACGGTCAACTGAGTGGTGGGAGGTTTCTTATATGTTACCTCCTTCCTCTCCTTCTTCCTTGGGTCTCTTCTTCCCACCCTCCCGCCCTGCCCCATAACCCATGTAGGGTGATTGCCTTCAAAATGCCCTCAGTGGGGCTGCCAGCCACATGCCCCAGCTGACATCTGCCCCACATTCCTATGACTCCACCATCTCCAAGGCTCTGGCTGGCAGGGATGGGGAGATAGATTTGTACAGGATCCTCTGACTAGTTGGCAGCAGCCCTCCAAGTTTTAGGAGGAATCTTGGCAGCATATCCCTCCGCCAGTGGCAGGGCAGGGGTGGCATAGTGATGGGCATGTCCTAATGTGCCCTTCCTTTGGCATGGAGAATTAGGCCTATAGCTTTGGTATAGTAGCAGATTGCTAAGTATCTTCTCAAGAGGGTCCTGGATCAGGAAGCCCTTTGGCCATGAGATACAGCCTGAGGTCATGGGGTGGGGGATGTTCAGTCCGTTCTGATGCCTCTTGTCCTTGACTGTGACAGCTGTGACTCTAGCCTTCCCAGGAGGAGCTTTAAGACTTGTGGCCCTGAACCCCATCATCTTCACCTTCTTTCAGCTTTACTGGGATGATAACTCACCCCCAAAATTAGATCTTACAAGCCAATTCACATAGCATCACTGTACTGTGAGACACCAGCCCACAGGAAACAACTTTGGGACCCCTCTGCATGGAGTGATAGTTAAGGCCATCTGGGGATCTTTAAAAAATATTTCTCTCTAGGTACTGTCATGAAATTTTTAAGTCATTCAACTCCAGCCACAGGGGTCAGTGGCAACTCTGCCTTAGTCTCCTAGGAAAGACCATCTCAGGGAGCCCACTTGATGACATCACTGCAGTTCTTTCCTCCCTCCTTTCTGAAGGCCCATGGAGGGGGTTGATTTAGTGACCACAGAACCCCCTTCTCCACAGAGAAGCTCACTGAGGGGGGCTCCAGGCCAGTGGCTGCTTGACATTTCCCCTTTGGAAGCCTCAAAGCTCAACAGCTTCCTTTGCTTCTGCTGTTCCTGCCCTGGCTTCCTAGCTGAGCAACTTGACAAAGTGCATCTGTGTCTGTTATATTTGAGAATAGAGATGTGGCTTTTTGAAAAAAAAAAAACAAAAAAAACACAATTAGCCTTAAGTTGACAAACCAGCAAGCATTTATGAATCTCTTACTGTGTGCCAGGCACTGTACTGAGCAGTGAAGAGTTAAAAAAGACTGAAAAATGGTTCCTGATCTCACAGTCCAATGGGAGAGACGGCATGCAGACAACGTCACACAAATGAGATGTGTACAGGTTGGAGATCGGCTCAGCAGTGAGGGGCACCAGCGAAGGAGAACTGCAGAAGGTTTCCTGTAGGAGTTTAGCTAGGCCAGGGAAACCGCTAGTTAGAATTATGAGAAGGGAGAGAGTTCCAGGCATGAAGGATACAGAGCCAGGAGGTGGGAGGAGCATCTTGTTCAAAGAACAGTCAGGAGGCCAGAGTCACTGGATGGCAAAGTATGTGGAGGGAAGACTAGAAATATAAGAAGGAACCAGGTTATGAAAGGCTTTAAAAATCAAACAGAATATTTATATTTAATCCTGAAAGCATTAGGGAGACATAAGAGTTTATTGAACAGAAGCATGATTTGGTCCTTCCTGTGCTTTATGAATGGACTAGAGTGGGAAGAAACTTTTGGCAAACAGATTTATCAACAGGCTGTTGCAATAGTTACCAGGTGTGAGGAGATAAAGGCCTGCACCAGGATGGTGGCATTGTCAGAGGAAAGGAGAGATTTTAAAAGAAAAGACAGGACTTGGCCACATGTGGGGGTTGAGAGAATAAAAAGGATTGAATATATGACACTTAGGTTGTGAGCCTAGGGGATTGAGAGGATGGTGGAACTTTCAGTAGGAATAAGGAAGGTAGGAGGAGAGAAGAGTTTGGGTGGCGAAGATAAGTTTAGTTTTAGACATGTTGAGTTTAAGGTGTCTGGGATATCAAGTTCAAGGTTTCTAATAGATATTTGAAGTTTTGAGACTAGTGGTAAGGAGAGGTTAGGGCTGGATCTGAGAATCATCAGCAATAGATAATTGAATATATAGGAACTGATGAGATCACCAAATGAAATAGTATAAAGAAAGAAGTGGGCCCAATCCAGTCTCTGGGGTCACGCATAGTTAGTAGGGGAGACCTGGTTGAAGATCTAGCAGAAGAGACTGAGAAGGAGCATTCAGGCAGGTAGGAGAACCAGGAAAGAGCGGCACCATGAAAACCTCCGGAAAAGAGTATCACGGAGAAGAGGACTGTTGTCAGAGAGGTCAAAAAGGCTGAGGAAACTAGCAGTCACTGGCAACTTTGGAGAGAGCAGTTTTAGGTGAATGATGAAGTTGCAGACCAGACCAGTGGGGTTTTTGAGGATGGAGGACATATGGGCGTATTTGTAGGAAAGAGGGAAGGATCCAGTAAACAGAAGGTGACTGAAAATAAAGAAGAGAGTGGGGGTGTTAGGGCAATCAGCTAGAGAAAGTAGAATGGAATGGGATCACCTGTGCAGGTAGAGAGGCTTGCTTTGTCAAGAAGGGTCACCTTTTCATGTGAGATAGGGGTGAAGGAAACCGTAGTGGAAGGCCTCTGAGTGATGTGAGGTGAGGAGGAGTGGCAGAAGAGGGAGATCTCAGATAATGGCCTGGATATTTTAACAAAAAATGAGAAGATTCTCAGCTATGAGGGGAAAGGGGAGAAGAATTATGGGAGGCTTGAGGAAGTACAAGGTTTGGACAGCCACTGTAGTGATTGGGATAAATTTGATGTAAAAGAGTTACCTTTTGCAGAGAGGACCTAAATCTGTAGTGGACCATTCAGCATGGTTTCATGATTTTTTTTCTCCAGCTTAGTTCATCAACATGTGTAGGTGTGAAGGCAGCAAATTGTGGAAGTAGTGTAAGGCTGAGGGCTGGCAGGGCAAGAACCACATAGGATAAGAGAACAAAGGACTTAAGAAGACAACAGTGTGGAGCTGAGCTGGTTTACTAAGATGGGGAAAGGAGGAGGAGGGTGTAGCCAGTGCAGGGGTGAAGGCCTGGGAAAGAATGGAGGTCATGATATGGAAGAACAGGATTCAGGGATGCCGGGGGGGGGGGGGGGGAGAGCTAGAATTGTAACAACAGTATCAGCTAGAGGAATTTCAGAGTTCATGGACATGGAAGCAGAACACTTGTGTTTGATGGTCAGTTCAAGGATAGGACTGTTTCTGTATAGCTAAGATGGGGTGGAGAAGTAGATCATGGGAACTAAGCTAAGTTGAAGAATTGAGAGGCTAGTTTGTTTGAAGGAGTGTGAGTGTATATGCTGAAATCTCCTAGGGCAAGAGCCAGGGACTTGCTGGCTGAGGAAGGAAGGGAATGTCTTGGACAGTTCACCAGAATCTTGGAGGGGTGGCAGATATAACCCTCGAAGTAGGAGAGGATACTGAGTGATGGTGGTAGAAAGGGAACCCTGGAAGTGGCAATGGGAGCAAGGGGCATTCCAAGTACCCCACCACAGCCAAAGCACCATAAGAGAAAGTGTTGAGAATCATGCTAGAAGCAGTCCTTGAGAAGTACAGGTGTGACTACCTGTCTGTGTCCAAGTCACTGTATGGTTATGTCCACGCTCCTAAATTTTAATATATCTGTGGAATCAAAAGGGCAAAAGCTTTTGTGTGGCTCTAAGGTTCAGAATGTTGGGATAGTGTTTAGGATGGTTTTGGGCTCCATTTGACACATAGGTTAACAGTGGGAAGTATATCAAAAAAGGTAGTCAAGAAATAGGCTTCACTAATTGTTTGCCTTGCCAGTTTCCAAGGAAACTTCATCTTAAGGATCATATAGATAGATAAACAGTATGCACTGGTTGGCTAAAACTCTTTGCAAATGAATTAGGACCTCAAGTGAAGAAACTAGATCTGGACAGGGGCTAAGAGAAATACAACCTGATAGAGAAAACTATAACAATGTGGGTAATTCTGTATGCTTGGTATCAGTTTATAATAGTATGTAGGTTCCTTCCAATACTGAGCAAAATTGAGATGGGCTTGGATTATAAGGTGACAATATATGGGATAGTCATTGTACCACTGTACCAGATACTAGATACAAGAGGCAACAGATTGGATGTAATTTGGTTAATTGTTAAATAATTAAGATTTTTTTAAATCTATTTTAATTTCAGATCCAGTAATTGTTATTCATTAGAAAATTCAGAATTGTCCCTTTGTGGCAATATAGTGAGCCGTGATGTTCTCTCCAAATTACAGGTGGGTTTGTTTAAATTTTTTAAAATTACGCACACACACACATATACACATGTGTATACATACATACACACACACACACATATATATAATATTTGTACATTTAAACCTATTGGATATTTCAGAAGAGCACCCCCAAGATGACATTTTTTTTAAGTAATCAGGGTTAAGTAACTTGCTCGAGGTCACGCGGCCAGTTATTTCTGGGTGTGGTGCTGAGTGTCTGAGCCCGGACTTGATCCCCAGGTCATCCTGACACTGGAGCCGGTGCTCTTACTCGCTAAGCCACCTGGCCACCCCCAAGATGACATTTTTTTTTTACTCTACCTTCCTTGCCAGTGATCAGCTGTACATTACTAAGTTTTATTTACCCTAAAAATGCCCCCCAAATGTCCCAATATTTGTGCATGCTTAT
Source organism: Petaurus breviceps papuanus (assembly GCF_028583685.1). NCBI lineage: Eukaryota > Metazoa > Chordata > Mammalia > Diprotodontia > Petauridae > Petaurus > Petaurus breviceps. The sequence continues at coordinate 4,169,375 of NW_027185771.1, forward strand.
CAAAGTACAGTAAAAATTGACTCATTGAAATGATGAGTAACAAAATTTTGAGACTCCAAAATTCAGGAAAAGTAAGAGCTCACAAAAATAACAGTAGATTTTAAAGTTAGAACTCTTATTTTCATTTGGATCCCCCCCTCCCAAGAGAAAGATGAGAAGCAACTCTTTTATCTTGCTAGAATAGGGCATCTAATGATTTTAAATCCCAAGGCAGGTTTTCTTTTTAAATAGTGTTAATTTGAACTTCTCAGAGCTATTAAGATTATTGAAGCAAGAGGTACTTAGAAAAGGGCAGAATTTCTTTCTGACATTGAAAACCAAATAAACTTTTCCATATGATTTTCATATATCTTCACATATCACAATACTTCCTTCCACAGTGACCTTCATCCATACTACCACTGCTAAAGAGCTTTTGAATAATTCTTAACTACCTAGGGAGTCAGCGAGATTTCTCTATTGTTTTTCATGCTTCTACTATGAATGTGCATCCTTAAGAATTATTGAATCAAGAGACATAGAATGAGTTCTTTTCTTATATTTTTACTTCATTTCTGTTTAGGCTTTATGTTTCTGACAGAATTTTGAAAATGTGAAAAAGGGCATATAATGTATGATGTTCAGGAAAGGGTTTTTGGCTCTTAAAAATAAAGTAATCTCACCAAAAAAATTTGAGACATCTACCCACCTTATGTGTTAAACAACTCTCAGGTAGCTTTTATTAAGAATAAATTACAAATATCAGGCACTTAAAGCAGAAGTATTGTACTACTCACATTTAGAATCTAAAAGAGAGAGTATTTTGATAGAAATATGATGGTAAGCATTTTTCCTCTTTTTCTCCTCATTTTTATTTTTTTTCCAATTTATTTATATATTTTTAGTTTTCAACATTCATTTCCACAAGATTTTGAGTTACAATTTTTTTCTCCCCAGCTTTCTCCTACTCCCCCCAAATAGTGAGCCTACTGAATACCCCTTTCCCCAATCTGTTCTCTCTTATATCCTCCCTCTTCCTCCCCCCAACGTTTTAGTAGGGCAAGATGGATTTCTATACCCCATTGCCTGTATATCTTATTTCCCAGTTGCATGTAAGAAGCATTTTTTTTAAACATTTGATTTTAAAATTTTGAGTTCCAGATTTTTTCCCTTCTTCCTCGTGGTAAGCATTTTTGAAACTGAAAAAAAACTTTTAATATTGCACCTTTCTTCATTCTGTTCGTTGTCCATGAATGTTAAAGGAAGAGTGAATAGGGAAGAAGAAAGGAAAAGATTTATTTAAAAACTGACATTACAATTAATTTATCGATTAATTTTTTTGTGTATTTTTAATGGGCTCTCAGAAATTCACTGTTGACCACTACCCCCAACTTGGTTTTAATTGTGTATAACAGAGGTGTGATTTTAATGTCTTTCTTTTAGAAGATATCAGATTGTACATGTATAACTATAACCTCTATTAGGTTGCTTACAGTCTCAGGGAGGGAGGGAAGAATAGAGTTTGGAACTCAAAACTTTAAAAAAAAAAAGCAGTGAATGTTAAAAATTGTGGGGGGGGTTTTTGGAGGGCAATTGGGGTTAAGTGAACACAGCTAGTAAGTGTTAAGTGTCTGAGGTCAGATTTGAACTCAGGTCCTCCTGACTCCAGGGCTGGTACTCTGTGCCACCTAGCCACCATGTTAAAAATTGTTTTTACATATAATTTGGGGGAAATAAAATATTGGTATTGTTTTTTTTTAAATAAAGAAAATATATCAGAATTTATATATGCAAATTACTAAAACCCTTTATAGCAATAACTTTAGGAGGCTATATGGATATTCTAATATGCTAAAATTCTTCCAACAACTTTGGAAATTTTTGGGAATTGCTATCAAAGCTAGTTTGCTAGAGGCACACATATCATTCTCATTATATTCATGCTTTATACCATTTCTTAGCAAACCCCATACCTATCCTAAATGTCATAACTAAACAACTACTACAAAAGATTCCTTACATTGGGATGTTACTTACAAATCCCTCAGTGGGGTTAGGAAAGGCAGCATTTATTTCTTTTAAAAGATTGATTCAGAGTCAAGATGGTGGAGTAGAAACAGGATCTCCACACAGCTCTGGCTCTCACCACTTCCAATCCATGTAAAAGGGGACTCTGAACAAACTTTGGAACTACAGAACCCACAAAATGACACAGAGAAGCTAACCTCCCACTGAGAACAGCCTGGCAGGCCATCAGGAATCAGCCAGCACAGCACTCTGTTTGAGGTTTTAACCTCAGGGCAGACCTGACCAGCCTCCGGCTAGAGGGACTCCAGATCACCAGCAACTGTGGCAGTCCAGAATTATCAACACATAGATGCTAAGGACAAAGTGAGAGATCAGTGCAGTGTGGACTTTGGGACCCAGTAGTTGGGAGTGCATCAGCTTTTGACCCCAGGGCGAGAAGCCACTGAGACACCAGCACAGCCAGCCAGCGCCACATGGCAGCTTCAGCTGCTGGCCTGCAGAGTGTAGGGGGACCAAGTGACCAGTCTAAGGGGTGATCCCTCTTGCTTTAACCTGCTTGGATCTGGATTGCAATCTAGGGTGGAGGTCCTAGGGTGTGTGACCAGCTTGCCAGAGCGTGTGGAGGCTTCAGAGAGGGCACCTAACTAATATCTTCAGCAGGTGAGAAAACCCCAGCGTTTGGTACAAAGCTCCCCTGTCTGGTAGCAGAGTCCCTACTGTAGCAAAAATCCTAAAAGTCAAGTAATTGAGTGGCAACATGACCAGGCAAAGGAAGCAAAGCAAACAGAAGAATCCAACATTAGACTCCTATTTTGGGGATAAAAAGGATCAAAGCATGGAGCAGGAGGAAGACAGTGAAGTCAAAACTCCTGCACCAAAAGCTTCAAAGGAAAATACAAGCTGCTTACAGGCCATAGAGGACCTTAAGAAGCAGATAAGAGAAGTGGAGGAAAAATTGGGAAGAGAAATTGAGAACGATGCAAGAAAATTACAAAATGAGAATCAATAGCCTGGCTGAGGAAAATAACACCTTAAAAAATAGACTAACTCAAATGGCAAAAGAGGCTCAAAAAAGCAATGAGGAGAAGAATGCCTTAAAAAGCCAAATTTGCCAGATGGAAAAAGAATCTCAAAAGCTGACTGAGGAGAATCATTGCTTCAGAATTAGATTGGAGCAAATGGAAGCTAATGACTTTATGAGAAATCAAGATGCTGTTAAATAGATCCAAACAAATGAAAGAATAGGAGGCAATGTGAAATATCATTGGAAAAACCACTGACCTGGAAAATAGATCCAAAAATTATTGGACTACCTGAAAGCCATGATCAAAGTAAGAACCTAGAAATCATCCTCCAGGAAGTTCTCAAAGAAAACTGTCCTCATGTTTTAGAACCAGAGGGCAAAATAGAGGTTGAAAGAATCCACCAATGACCTCCTGGAAAAGATCCCAAAAAGAAAACTCCTAGGAATATTATAGCCAGGTTCCAAAATTCCCAGATCAAGGAGAGAATATTACAAGCAGCCAGGAAGAAACAATTTGAATATTGTGGAAACACAATCAGGATAACTCAGGATCTGGCAGCTTCTACACTGAGGGATCAAAGGGCTTGGAATATGATATTCCGGAAGGCAGAGGAGCTGGGATTAAAACCAAGAATCACCTACCCAGAAAAACTGAGTATCATGTTTCAGGGGGAAATATGGTCATTCAGTGGAATAAAGGACTTTCAAGAATTCTTGCTGAAAAAACCAGAGTTGAATAGAAAATTTGACATTCAGATACAAGAAGCAAGAGAAGCATGAGAAGGTAAACAGGGAAAAGAAATCATAAGCCACTTATCAAAGTTGAACTATTTACATTTCTACATGGAAAAATGATAATTGTAACTGATGAAACTTTTCTCAGTATGAAATAGTTGAAGGGAATATAAATATATATATATATATATATTGGAGGGTATATGGGCATATGAATACATATGTGAATGTGTGTATATATGTTTACAGGGTTACATAGATAGGGGGCACAGGACCAAGTTAATAGGAAGTGATAATACTTAAAAGGTGAAATTAAGAGGTGAGAGAGGAATGTAATGAGAGGAGATGGGGAGAGACAGAATGGGGTAAACTACCTCATATAGAAGAGGCAAGGGGAAATGGTGACAATGGAGGGGGAAAATAGGAAGGCAAAAGGGAATGGGTCAACATTATTATTACCATTGAATTTGGCTCAGGGAGGGAATGACATACACACTGAATAGGGTATCTCACCATACAGGAGAATAGGGGGGAAGGGGTTGAGAGAGAGGATGAAGGAAGGGGGAGCAGGCTGGAGGGGAGGGAAGTTGGAAGCACCCACTTTTGAAAAGGTATGGGATCAAAGTAGAGAATAGAACAAGTGGGAAGTGTGATAGGAGGCAGGGAAATACAGCCAGTCTTTTACAATATAGCTACTATGTTAATGTTTTGCATTAGCTACACATGTACAACCTATACTGAACTGCTTATCTTCCCAGTAAGGGTAGATGACAAGGGAGGAAGGGAATGAATCCGGAATTTAAAGTTTTAAAATCAAATTAAAAACCATGTATATGTATATATATATATACTATTAGTAATTGGGAAATAAGAGAGACAGGCACTGGGGCATAAAGATCCACCATGCCCTACTGGAAAAGTCTAAGGGAGTATGGGAGAAGATATGGGAGAGAGCAGATTGGAGGAGGGGATATCCTGTGGGTCTTCTATTTTGGGGTGGTTTGTAGGGGAAAAACGGGGAGAAAATTTATAACTCAAAAAAAAAGATTTATTCGGAAATTAATTTTTTAGGTTAAGTAAGCATAGGCTTTCTAAGGGGAATGCTAGGTTACCTAATAGTGCTTTCCCTCTTCCAGGAAATGGTACTTGAACTGGAGTTGGAAAGGTGGAGGGCCTTGCGCATTGGCCCATTAGATGGTGGTGGACATTTCATGTTCAGAATTTTTCAAAAAAGGTTACGGGCTATGGGAAATAACTCCACAGTTGGGGAGAAACTCTTGAGGCAGCAGGAGCTGCTTATATACAAAAGGTAAAATCACATATAAGAAGGAGTTCCCTATTGAACCGTTAACTGATTTATGAAAGATTTAGGCAAGAATGGAAAGTAATAACAATTTGTTGCAGGTTAGTTTATACTGAGTTATTTTCTGCATGATTTCTCAAAATATATTTGCCTTCTCCCTTTAATAACAACCCTACATTTGATGGTTCAAGTCCTTTGAAAGTTCTTTTCACAGACAAGTTTTGAAAAGCATTCTGAATGTTCAGTTAGCAAGTCCTATCTTAGAATGCCCATAACTGGGATTTTGAGAATGATAATCTTTAAGCCATCGTCAGCTAGTGATGGAGAAAAAGACTATGTTCAGGGTAGCTTTTTTAGTTTGTTGTTGTTCAGTGGTGTCCAGCTCTTCATGACCCCATATCGGGTTTTCTTGGTAAAGATACTGGAGTGATTTGCTATTTCCTTCTCTAGTGGAGTTAGGCAAACAGAAGTTATATGATTTGCCCAAGATAACACAGCTAGTAAATGTCTAAGGCTGGATTTTAACTCAGATCTTCCTGGCTCTAGACCCAGTGTTCTATCCATTGAGCCATCTAGCTGTCTCTTTCTTAGAAATTAAACTAAAGGGGCGGCCAGGTAGCACAGCAAGTAAGAGCACCGGCTCCAGTGTTGAGAAGACCTGGAGATCGAATCCCGGGCTCGGACACTTAGCACCCACCCAGAAACACCTGGCCGTGTAACCTTGAGCAAGTTAGTTAACCCCAATTGCTTAGGGGCGGCCAGGTGGCTCAGCGAGTAAGAGCACCGGCTCCAGTGTTGGGATGACCTGGAGATCGAATCCCGGGCTCAGACACTCAGCACCACACCCAGAAATAACTGGCCGTGTAACCTTGAGCAAGTTACTTAACCCCGATTGCTTAAAAAAAAGAAATTAAACTAAATCCATACTCTGGTATAGATTTGTGAAAGTTCTATAATTTCCTGTGTAGCATACCAGACTAGGAGAGAAAAAAAATTGACTACTCCAACTAAATTAGTATGTGACATTGAGTTCGATACTTAATATATTTGTGTCTTATAAAATCAGAATAATCAGTACTTGCTTTTCAGAAATGTGAAGACACAGGAAAGACTGTATAATGCCATTTAGTGGATAGTCAGTAGATTTAGAGTCTTTACTTTAATTTTTAATCTTGGATCTGCCAGTAATTTGGCTAAGTTACTTTTGATTGTCACCTAGAAGATAACAAATTTTCAATTGTCAGGGTACTTAGCAGTTAAGTGATTTGCTATCCAGATATTAAGGGGCAAAGACAGATTGGAACTCAAGTATCCTGATTTCACATGAAGTACTAATCAGTGGGTCATGGGAGGATCATGTAAATGATCCTTACAGCCTTCCTAGCACCAAACTTTGTTTTGATATGAAGCATTGGAGATATTTGAAAAAAAAAACCCACAAATATTTTTATTGGGTAGCTTTACTATTGATTACCTTTTAAATCTTTCTTTCAAGTATTCTCCTGGGTCTTCCTCCTTCGGTTCTCATCAGTACCCATGGGTCAGGATGGCAAAGTTCTTTGCATTGTGAAGATTTCTTTTACTTTGTCAATAATGAATTGGTACGTATGACATTCTTAAGCTAATTTGGAATATAAAGGTTAACTGCTTTGAAAGTTTCATGCAGGCAGTGAGTGGTGGCCAAGATGCACAAACATTTAAATTCTTAGTGTTTTGGAATCTGACAGCTTTTACTTGATGTGACACTTCTAAGTAGAATAGCTGGTGGCTGCTGGCTTTGTTCGTCATCAGATGAGTTTAGATAACCTCAGTCAAATCACTTAGTCTTCGGTGGGCTTCTAAAGAACACTGAACATTCTCCAGAGCCAGTGCTATTGTGTTTGACATACTGACTGGCCAAGGACAGCCAATTCATTTCTGACGACTGACCGTGTGGTCTTATTTGACCTTGTATTTTTTCTTTGTGTGCTTATGAGGAAATAAATTGTCTGTCCTTTGCTCTTCTAGGTTGAGCAAAGCCTCATATTTTACTAGCTTTTTCTTGCCAAAGGTGAGACTGATGATTTGGTACCTACTGCCTTAGTTTCCAGCTACCTGAAGGTCCCAAAGAGGATGACCACTGAATGTGCTGCCATCTGTGATTTTGCATTGCCTTCCTCTGGATTTATACTATATCCAAGACTGTATCCCCAAGATAGTTAGGAGGAAAGAGTCTGTCTTGCCTTAATAATAATCAGGTGCCTTCTGTTAAAACCAGCAGTTCTGGTCAGTACAAAAATTGATGTTTATACAGATGACCCAGAGTCTCTGTGAGATCTATAAGTTCCTCCTCAGACTTCAAAGAATAGCTTAGTGACATGTTTAGTGAAGTTGTAGTGTTAAGTACACTGTAATGCAGCTTAGCTCTTTGGAGAATTGGAAATCCATAGATACTAAGACTCAGTTAAACCTTACAGTCAATGAACCCTAAAATCCTATTTCTTTACCATGCTGGAAAACAGAGGACATTTGTAATAAGCCATATATTAAGTAGATTTGTTTCTGTACCTTATTCCAGAGATTGTAGCACTTGATAAAGTCTTACTCAAGAATAAATTATCTTGACCATGCAGGATGCAGCAACCATTTTTATCATATAAAAAGAATTTTTCCTTATGTTGTTCTAAATTTCCAACTTTTAAAAACATGACATGGATGTTATATTTGAATGGTATGTGTCTCAACAGTGAGGGAAATAAAGAAATTGTCCTTATTTTTCTGAGTTTAAATGGAGCTTTAAAAGAATTGTAAACAAATGTTTTTTAAAGCTTTAGACTTCTTTTATTATCATCTGGACTTCAAAGTCCAAAATAGATAGAACTACTAAGAAGAGATGATATGAGAAAAAAAAAGAGGTAGGTCTTTACCAACAAGCATCCTCTTATCAACCTATTTGATTTAGAGCCTGTAGAGAGTCCTTCCCCAAAGCTGGAACAACATAAAAATCTCATGATCCAGACCTTTGTGTTGATTGTTGAGGTTGCTAGACCCATGTGGTAGTGTAGAGATGCTACTTCTCTGGATTTAAATAGCAGTTAACGGGATAGATCATCTGCTTCATAAAAGGGATACAGATAGTAGTACATGGAAGAAAAGAGTTGTCCTCATTTATGTGCAGAGTAAACTGTCTGAGGGCCAGGTGATGATCTAGCACTTACTTAGCCTTTGAAAATTATGATCATTAATTTATCAGAATTTTACTGTATTCTAGTCTTGCAAATTAGAGGACTGCCAGTCCTCACAAATTCTGTGTTTTCTTGTGTGACAAATCTCTAGTACTTAAGAAGAATTAAAATTACTACGTGACTTTCACCTTTCTGTGTTTCCTTCTCCCAACTTCTTTTGTTTACATTTCACTTGCTGGTGATTTGTTGTTGAATTGGCATTTTATTGTGTTGCAGAAAAACATCTCTCCTAGAGAATGTGCCCTGGCCCATGACATCACCATCCACTTCTTCAGGGTAATCTCTCTTTTTCCCAGAGTGTTCCTTTCAACTCCATTTTGACTAAGGCCTTACATTGTGTGGTTTTCTGGGCTAGGTAGTAGGAAGAGAGATGGAAAACAATACAACCTTCCCCTTCAAAGAGCTTACATTTTACCAGGTGGCAGAGACAAATAACAAATCATTTAGAATATGATGGAGTATATTGTAGTGTAGTATAAGAGACTTAAAAAGTAGTGTCTAAGTAGAAGGTCCAGGAAAGCCAAGTGAAGGAAGGCTTCTGGTAGGTCCAGATGGAAGGAAAGGCTGTTCTAACAACTACATGAGCTTACTCAGTACCAGGTGCTGTGCTGGGGGGGTAAGGTTACAGATAGGATAGATACCAGTGCAAACCAGATAATAGGTCCTGCCCTCAAGGGGTTTACCTGGCTTGTGCAGGCTGCTACACAGCCATGGGAGAGTGAACAGGCCAGTTTGAGTGGAGCAGAGAGTGTGCACTGGAGAGACCCCAAAGGGAAGATGCCCTTCTCTTTCTCCCTTGGAAAGCAGGCATGGAGATGAAGCCTCATCTCTGCCATGTGCACAGCTTCTTCATTAAGAGGACAGGATCAAGATATAGCTATTGTTTTGTGCATGTAAAAAGGGAGAAGGATGGAAAGGACTAAAGTCAACCCACAAGGAAGTTGCCTTATTAAGTGGACATCAGATTCTGATTTAGGGAAAAAAAGCTCTTTATTCTTAGTAGAAATAGAGAACTATAAAATAGTCACCAAGATGTAAAAATAACATCTCCTTTTCAGGGTCTACTGAGTGCCTGTCTGAGTTGCAAAGATCCAGCCAAAGAGGTTAATTTGATCCTGACTGCTTGTCAAACCCACTGTCCAATAATCCTATCCTCTGCAGTGGTAAGAAAATAACTTTTGAACAGTTTTTCTATCCTGGAAGTTTAATGCAAAGAAAAACTCTTCTTGTCTGTCTCTCCTCCTAGCCCCCTTATATAGATGTGTATTCACACGTACATTTTTTTTCAGCCAACATCTGAAACCCTAATTGAATTTATCAGAAACTTTTTTCCTTGGGTCTAAGCCAAAAGTATATGTCCTGTTCTTTTAAGGCCTGAGCAGGAAGTTCTTGTGGATGAGTAAGAGCTATTGCATCAGCAGGGCCTCATCAAACCTGCACCTATATTGAGGTGTCCCACTTCCCATTTCCCCAGGACTGTTGTGATCTTGCTCAAGGTGGCCTTTCCTCTTAGCACAAAAGTTGGCAAGAAACATCAGACCATTCACTCCAGCTACCATGCCATACCTAGGTAGCATAGTGGGATAGAGCACTGGACCTGTAGTCAGGAAGCCTTGAGTTCAGATCTCACTTACTGTCTGTGTGACCCTGGGCAAGTCACTTCACCCTGTTTGCCTCAGTTTCCTCATCTGTAAAATGAGCTGGAGAAGGAAATGGCAAACCACTCCAGTACCTTTGCCAACAAAAGCCCAAATGGGGTCACAGAGTCAGACGCAACTAAAACAACTTCTGAAGGTCTGTGCCCAACTTTCAGAAGCATCTCAAGGCTAAGCCCCTCTCCCTACAGCACAAGTAGGTGTACCTAGCACCCAGCTGCCCCCAAACATGCACCCACCCACCTACTCCAAACCAGCAGTAAAAGCCATATTCTCACTAAAACCTGTTAACAGTGTCAGAAAAGAGAATCTGAGTCTACTTTTTTATCCTCGGTGTCTTCTTTCCCTTGCTTCTCAGTCCAGTCTTATCAGTTCTTCAAGGACAATAGAAGGTAGGGGCTGGGGGCGGCCTGAGAAATCATCTAGAAGACATGGCTTGCTTTTGGTTACACATCAGTAAGTAGCAGGACTGGAATTTGAACCCAGATCCTCTGGCTCCAGATTCCTTGTTCTTCCATACCATTATGTACCCATTATTTCTTTTCATTTTCATAGCCATCACTTTCAGTAATAATAATAGCTCCCATTGATATGGCATTTACTGTATGCCAGGCACTGTACTAAGTGCTTTACAATAATTATTGAGTTGATCTTCACAATAACCCTGAGGTAGGTGCTATTATTACCCATTTTATAGAGGAAACTGAAGCAGACAGAAGATAAGTGACTTGCCCATGGTCACACAGCTAGTAAGTGTCTGAGGCCAGAGGACTCCCTCCAGGCCTGGTGCTCTGTGCAGTGTGGTAGACCCTGGCTGCCCCTTTGTCTCTGAAGGTGGCACTTTGAGTGAGCCAAGTGAGCTTGTAACTGGAATGGGACACGGAAGAAACTCCAGGAGATCGGCTTGAAAGGAAGTTCTCCCTCCTCGGGGCTCCTCCCCTTCCAGGTCTTCTCACCCATTTCATACATGACCCTGCTCACAAACTTAGTTTGGTTTCTTGTTACCTTCAGAAAAGTACAGACACCTTGGCTTGACATTTGAGGCTTTCTCTGCCTCCTGCTACCTTCTGTAACTTCCCCCAATTATTTCTGTAAGTAGACTACCCCAGACAAAGCAGTCTGATCATTCTCTGCCTCCTTCCCCCCCAGCATGCCATTGGCACACCTTTGCTCAATTTCTTTATTGAGCAATAGCCTCCCTTCCCTCTTTGCTTATCTATATCCTATCCTTTTTTCAAGATCCAACTTAAGTCCTCCCTTCAGGGAAGCCTTTTCTGTTTGTACCATATTTCATCAGTCATTCTCTCCTCTGAAGTCCTGGAACGCTAGTCTACATCATGCATCTGGCATTTATTGTATTGTCTTTTACATCATTGTACTCCAAAGTCTAGCACTGTGGGCATCGTAGGTTCTCACTAAATGATAAGACTGACACTTGCAGGCAGGTGCCCTACATTTCTGCTGTGGGGAGGAGGAGGAAGGCTTACAGGGCAGGACCTTTCTGTTAAAGTCTCTGATTTTTGCCCTGATGCAGACTGGCTCCAACCATTTGAATGCTTCCTCTTCCAGTTCACTGTGATGGTACCTTTTTGTCCCTCTAGTTATGGTGGCCAAGACTGGAGCCAGTGCTTCAGTGTCAGTGGAAGAGACACTTCAAGATTGCATTGCCCCAAGAGGTAGCCCGCATAGCCACGTACCAGCAGTCTGCCAGGATGTAAGTAGGAACAGCTGGAATAGAAGAAAGATAGAAGGGAGGGTCCCTTGTTGAAGCTTATTGTCTAGATGAGTGTTATCTGTATTCATGAGGGAAAAAACCAAGACTTGTGGCACAGTGGCTGAAGGGAACTTGATTAATGCCTGCGTTGTAATTCATTGGCTCATGTGAGGTCCTCCTGAATTGTACTGGGCTTGTGCTTCCCTAACTCTTCCTCTTTTTTTGATCTACCGGACTCTTCTTGGATTGCTTTAGGTTCACTTGATGATACCCTGATTTTTAGAGTAGGGAAGAATCAAGGTACTTTCACATATCTGACCCCACAAGATCATCTTTTAAATCACGGCTGTTGACAGAGATGACCATCAGTGGCAATAGATGGCACCTTCAGTGCACCACGTAAGCTCCTAGGTATAGCTAGTATAAGCAACCTCAGAAAGGCTGGAGCCTGGCGATTAAAGAGGCCTCAGAGATTAAAAGCCCCAGTGGTAGAGCTGGGCCCCATTCCACTAAATTCTGCTGCATCCACAAAGGGTAGTTCCAGAAAATGTCCAGCATCAAGATCCCATAGAACATTGCACTCATGTACAATCTATACTCCAGCTGCCCTTTCTAACTTTGAAGCGATTCCCCATTTGCCAAAGATCTGGAGGTACAGTTGTGTGACAAAGAAGTAGCTCGCTCGTGATGAGGGCAGCTTCCAGGAAAAATCATGAATCAGAGAGGGTCTGACGACGACATAAGACCATGTCAAATAATCTAATCTGCCCCATTTCATTTTATAGCTAAGGAAATACTTAGAACTGTGTAGTGTTTATAAAGTGCTTTCGTGTAATATTTCAGTTCTCACAACTCTTTGAGACAGGGCTGAGGGTATTTGTCCCCCTTTTCTAAGAGAGGCAGCTGATGTGACTTATCCCAAGTGGTGAAGCAAAGAGTCATCAGTCCAGGTCTCTGGACCTCTTATCAAAAGCGCTAAACACCCCCAGGTCTCCAGTTTGGTGGCAGAACAGGTCCCCTCATTAGAGCACCAGCTCTCTGGTTGGTCAGCAAGCAGAGTGGCCCCTTCCCTCCCCAGGTTCACTGTGCCCTTTGGCAGCCCTTTATTTTCTCAGGTACTTCATAACCATAGGGTGCAAGGCTCACTCTCTCCATGGAACCTCTGAAACCAAGGGAGAATATTATTCCTGTTTGTTCTAGTCCACAGGCATGTGGCTTGGGGATCAAGTCAGAGAGAAGCAGGCTTGTGTTAAGTCAATGGACCTCTCTGGGCCTTAGTTTCCTCCCCTGTAGAATGAGAGGATTGGCTGGATAATCCATAATTTCTGTAATTTCCTTTGACCTGTTAAAAGGGACCATACAACCTCAAAGGAATGAAGTTGGTAGATACTATTTCATATGCTAATGGGAAAATCTATCCTTGCTCTTGTCCTACCACAGTAGGTGTTAGTTCTTGTATTGTAGATCCTTGAAAGAGAAGAAACCTTCATTCTTAGGGGATGAAAAAAGGGCTGTATCACAGCTCACAAATGTTCATGAGAGCCTTTCTTTACTTGGATTAAAAATGTAAGGCTCTGCTGCCAAGTGGGTGAGAAGATTGCAGAGCTCCTGTTTCTCAAGGCTTCCATGATAATTTTCTCTGGAATCTTCCTCAGCTTCCTGTCTCCCGATGTGGTGCTTTCTTCCAGCCTGTGCACTACCTGGGTTTCTGCTGCTTCTCTGCATTTCGCAGTTCATCAACAAGCAGACCAGGAAATCACCAAAAAAGCCCTGAAGAAGTTGGATGGTGAAGGAGAGGAGGTGAGAAAGGAAGTTCTTTCTCTCTACTTTCTTTCCCTTTAGCTCTCCACTTGTAAACAGAATGCCTTCAACAGCCCAGGCTCCTAATGATTGCCTTATTATCCATTACCCAAGGAGTGTCCAGGTTTCACATAATTTTCCTCATAAGTCACACAAGTCATTGTAAGCTTACTGATGTCTGATGTTTCTTAATAACGCTTTCTGTTTTGTTTAGCAAGATCACTTCCATTGTTTCTATTGACTGAATGTCTTAGTTAATCAGTCATTGAAAGAAAAGCAAGTTGAAAACCTGGGTTCTAAGACTATGGAAGCAGCAGCAGCATGAAATAAAGGGAAGAGCTGAGGAGAAAAAAAGACTTAAAGTTTATAAAAGCAGCTCTCAGTTCTTTTTAGCGGGATAGGATATCATAGTAGATCCCAAAAAAGGACCGCAGAGGGGATGGCAGAGAATTTTAGGAAGCCCCTGACAATATCCTCACACCTGAAGTACCTGTGCCATCCTGGCAGGCAGTGGTCAGGCACTTGAGGCTCCCTCCCAAGTCCTCCTGTGCTGTTACTGCTGAAGCTCCCTGCTTCTCTGAGGCAATGCTGCCCATCTCCTTCCTTCCTCCACTGCTGCTGGGAGTGGGGAGAAGACAGGCTGTGGCTCTTCAGATGCCTGGAGGACTCCTGCTCTCCTTCTAGCCAAGTATCCCACCTCCAAAACTTTGCTTCCATAAGCACCAAGAATGATTTCTTTACATGATTGCCTCCCATTCCATGCAGCTCATAGAGGACCAGTGTATACAGCATTCCATCTAGAAACCTCATTTACAGCATGGTGATTTACTTTTGAAAGTCAGGTGAAGTGTGGTCCAAAGAACTTCTAAGTATTTCTGTGTAGAACTTACTTCTGGAGAATCCTCATCCTATTTAATTGAAAGTAGGTTCTGTGTACAGTTTTCCCCTGGGAAGGCATCCTAAAGTAAAGTTTGCATAGTACTTATGTAGAAAGATTTCATATTGAATAGTGATATTTGACCTTTTAATGTGACATATGTAAATGTTTTGATTTACAGCTGTTGGTCTCTCTTTTCTTCTTTTCCCTCATGGCTCTTCTCTCCTCATATATGGCACCAAATGTAAGTTAACTCTTCTCAGTCTGAACTTGTTCTGAAAAAATGGTATGTGAATATGGGAGGAGAGTCCAGCGGGCAGGGCAGCCTTCTTCCAGTGTGAGTCAGCATAGGAGTCCTGCTCTAGACAGGGCCAAGGGTAATCTTCAGGAGATGGGAAGACTAAAATCTTCTATTTCCCTTGAGTAAGGTCTCAGGGATAGTCTGGAAGGCTGGCTTAGACCTGATCCTTCGAGATGATGGCAGGAAGACTGTGCCTTCCCTTCTCTGACCTGGTATGCCAGGGTATATTGTCTAGGTCTTTGTCCCCTCCCTTACCCAGAAGGGGTCTGGACATCCACGTGGAGTCCTGTATAGCATCCTAGCCTTGGGACTCAAGCAGAAATGGAAAAGAGAATACAGAATAAATACCAGTTTGGTTATTCCAGTTGCCTTTGCCCTGCATGCCATGGGAACTACTCTAAACATGTTTCATCCAAGTGACGAATCTCAGCATTAAGCAGAGAACACAATTAACATTTTACAACGGCCTAGCACCTTGCATTTTTGGGGGGAATTTTTAATCCTTTGCATATTGCTAAGTGAGGCAGCATGGTAAGGAAATAAAACTCACAGGATTTGGAGTCAAGAGGACCTACGTCCAAATCCTGTCCCTGTGACTTAACCAGTGTGACCTTGGGCCAGTCACCTAACCTCGCTGGTCCTTTGTTACCTCCTCTGCAAAATGAGGTGGTTGAACTCGATGGCCCTTTCTGCTTTAAATCTGTGGTAACTTACCTCCCCAATATCCACAGAAGGCAGCATTTCATGACACCTACACTTCATATTATTTTGCAGATGAGGAAACTAAAGCAAGAAGTGACTGCTAAAGTCAGAAGTAGTGATAGAATAGGGGACAAAAATTCAGGACCACAACTTAACCACTCGTGTGAAGTTTACAGTGTTACTTTTTTTGTCAAAAAACAAAACAGGACGGAATGAATTCCCTGAAATCTTTAGATATCTGTGCAGAGGTCCTTGGATGTTTGGAGAAAAGAAAACTATCCTGGTTGGTTCTCTTTCAGTTAACAAAGAAGGGTGAGTGAAAAAGAAAAATATGTGTGACTTAACACTAAGACCTAACTAGTGATGAGATCTTGGCCCTCTAAATCCCTCTAGCCTATAACTTTGTCCTAATGGCTTTCATGATACAACCTGTAATGATATCTCATTCTCAAAGTCGCTGTCTCCCATCTTGCATTAACTTGCCCATGATCTTTTAGACTTAAGTTATCAAACGGTTTTGCTCTGCTTAACAAGAGTCTTTTAACTCCTAAGGCTTGACAAAGTTGCTAGATTAACAGAAAATAAACTCCCCCAAAGTAACCCATCCTCAAGGGAAATAATGTGTTTCCCATTATTATTGGCAACAAAAATATTCCATCCTCTAAGCATAAGCTAGCCTTTTCTTTCTCTTGGCATTACAGAAAATGCATCAAATGGAAAGTATCAAATTCTTCTGCATTTGGCCTCAGACCAGTACATCAGGTTGTTGCCTTTCGCCTTTTACAGGTAACAATTCAGAATGGAGCCTGGAGGGAGGAGGGAGGAGGTGCTGAGGACCTCTCCACCCTTAAAGTTTGGAACTGTAGTGCTGCCATGTTCTGTGGAAGGAGAACACAGTTCAGACCAGCTCTTACTTGTGAGGAAAAGTGACCTGCCAGCATCTCCATGATGCTCTACCAGTTATGATTTGATCACATTTTGACTTAAGTAGAGAATTTTACACAAGTGCTAGAAAAAGCACTTACCTGTAGCTTTGTTCTTAATAGGTAAATGACTTCATCTCTGCCCTTTACCTCCTCCCATTGTGATAACAGAGCATCTAGTCCATCTTTTATCTCTTACCCTACCCTCTGTCTTTTCCACATTAGCCTTGTTGCCTACTTTGATGAAGATCTCTTTAACAGAGAGCAAGCCTTTCTGTATGTTGCTGTTGACATGTACCTGAAGTTAGTCCAGCTTTTTGTAGCAGGAGAGACCAGTGTGATTTCAGCCAAAGCTCACTTAAATCAAGAGCATGGCAAACAGGTAAGTGAGGGCTGCTTATCAGGGTTCTGCTTCCCTCCCAATGGTGCTGTTCCTGTATCTATCTAGGACATTTTTCAAAACATCTGCTCCCAGATCAGATGTACAGAATTTTTAAATTGGTTTGTTATAACTAGTTAAATGATCCCTCTTGTCTAAGGAGTGTTATTTAGCAGTGACAAATTAGCTGGAAGGAAGAGTGCCTCTTAGCTAGATTTTAAATAAGAGACCTGAAATAACTTAAACATGTTTACACAAAATGAATTAGTTATAGCATCTTTCACTCAGTTTGTAAAATAAAACCTAAAACAAGTTCATAGCCTTCACTTCTGTCTGACACATCCCCTAGGTGGATCCTTTTGGACTGATAACAAAAGCTCGTCAGTTTCTGCTCCACTCAGTACCGCAGTGTCCAAAGAGAAGCTTTTCGTGCATAATGGAGGTAACATCAAGATTTTCACTTGTGGTTTTTATCCAAGTTTAAACATAGAGCTGTTCAAGTTCATGTCTTAAGAATTAGCATCATTCTCTCATACTCTACCCCTCCAGTAGATTGTTAGTTGAAGCAATAAGAATTCTCTGTTGAACTTGATCATATGGGGGGTTAGTTATCAAGCAAGAAAAGTAAAGTGCCTTGGGATCTTTGCTCCAAACTGTGCTACTTTTATCACTTATTAAATATTCAAGGTCAGCATTAACCTGCAGGTGCCATTAGATTGCAGACCAAGCTGTTGATAGGCTTGGGTTCTGTGTTTGGCTTTGATAGATAAAACAAGTATTTAAAGTCTACTCTCACCAGGAAACCTCTGCCCTTGGGTTTAGTTGGTAAAGTGTTGTAGGATGGTCTGGCAGCAATTGCAGTCAAAAAATGTGTTTTCTTATAGCTATTGGCCACCTGTGAAGAGCTGGACCCAGAGATGAAAGCTGCCCTCCTGAATGGCCAGCAGTCCCCTGAAGAAGCTGACTTATACGGTGAACCTCTTCTCTTCTGAAGGATGTCTGTGCTAGGGGTGCCTTGTCCCAAGGGTGGCTTTTGTTGGTACAACAATTTGGCTATGCTTCCTAAGCAGTTTTAAACTGAGGAATAGAGAGACCACTTTTTTTACTGGACAGAGGCAGCAGAATACCAGTGTTCATCAGCCCAGGCTACTTTGTAAATAATTTATTACAAGCATAACCATGGAGCTCTTGTTACACTAAAAAGTGGATTACAAATACCTTCAATTGCTTTGAGGCAGGGATAATCAATTATTTAAAATCTGAGCCTGGTTCCAAGTCACTCATTTTCCTAGGGGAAATGAACCTCTTGCCCTGCAGAAGAAGAGCTACAGTACAGACTTGAGGGGCTGTTCCATGATCGAACATATGAGGACACCCTACTTCTACCAAAGCAGATGTGTACACATCTGTCCATACCCTTAGAGTGATTCCATTCCATTTAAACCCTGCTTCATTGGACATATGCACAGGCAAAAAAAAAATAAAGCATGGTTGTTATCTTTGTGTTGGAGCAAGCTGAAACTATTGCCATTGAGTCCAGTTGAGTTGGAGAAGCTATTAAAATCTTTTGTTAAAAATTCTATTTGATCATTTGATTTGTACAAGGATGAATGACTATCCACACTGAACCTTTCCAGGCTTTCAGGTGGGTTCTTGTTGTGCAAGCAGTTCAGGTTTGACAGCCTGACTTTCCATCGTCCCTGAGGGGTTCATTAGACCAGTTGGCTGCTCACTCTGCAGTGGTTTGCCTTTGTCCTGGTTCTGGGTCAGTGGATGCACCATGGACATGTGGACATTCAGGTTGTGAGCCTTCTCAAAACGTCGGCCACACTGGTCACAGGCAAATTCCAGCTCTGTCTCAGCTTTGTGTTTGGTCATGTGGTATTTCAGAGATGCTCGCTGCCTGCACTGGAACCCACAGATTTCACATCTGAGAGACAGAAAGAGAGTGAAGGACAGATCCATTGTGGGGTCTGAACTGCCATTTACAAACTATTCAGTCTCACCAGCTCTTGAAAACTGATATAATTAAACTTGAAACTTATTTTTAAAAAACGAACTATCATTAAATTAACAGCTGCATATATAAAGAGATGATAGAAATAAATGCGTGAGAGAAAAAAACAGACTTCTAAGTCATTACAGTGGCCTAAATGCAGGAAGGGGAAATAAAAGACAAGACCCATCCCTTTTTCCCCTTAACTAAAAACAATATCCTAAAACCAAGTCTTTCATTAGAACTGCCTCACCCACACTTACTGGAGGGGCTTTGCTCCTGAGTGACGCATCTGGTGAACCGAAAGGTGCTTGCGCTGTTTGAACGTCTGTCCACATTCATCGCAGATATAATTCCGTACCTCTGCAATACCCCCCCAAAAGAGTGAGACTCAAATTCAATTCCCCCTTCACAGTTTCTAAATATAACCAAGGGAAGACAGACTGATCCAGATTGTCTATTTTCATCCTAATTTCTATTTCCAAGGAAATGGTCAGGAGAAGAGGAAAAAGAATATTAATATCTACTTCAGAAGGACCAGGCAAATAACCACGTGGTTAAAGAGTTATGCCTGAGGCTTTTCCAGGGTAAATGAAAACTTTACTATTTAGGCAAGTGTGTTCGGTGGAAAGGGAGGGATATAGCTTGAATTATGAATTTTACATTATAGAAGTGAACATCAAAAATCAAGCTGAGTTAAGGAATGTTGCCAAATAAAAGTTGCCAGCTTCTTTTTTTTGTAGCGGGGAGGGGTGTGATAAAATTATCTGCTAATCATGCTTGTTTGAAGAGTTGTTTAAAAATTATTTCTCTTTAGGTAAACATTCCCTCTCCAACCAAGCTTATCCTATTTGTTTAGCTAGGCTGTTTTTGCTAAAGTAAAGGGAAACTCACTGGGAGCCTGGCCTTTGACATTGGTGTCTGTCACCCAAGAGCTTTCCTGGCTCTTCAGAGAGGCTCACCATAAAGTGGTGGAGCCAAGATGATGATAAGAACAGCAAGCATTCCCATCCCTCTTCAAGGTTCTCACTTGATGCTCACAGCAGCCCAGCTCTGGGAGGGAGGTGCTGTTATTGTCCCCATTTTATAGATGAGGAAAGCTGAGTCACACAGTTAACTACCAAATCGTGCAGAGTTTATGCTTTGCATAAGTGGAGAGATTATCCTTGCTAACAAAATTATGTAATCTTGAATGGTAAAGATAAACTTTAGCTAAGCCCAAATTAGTGGGAACTATATGTATGAGGCTAGAATTTTTTTAATATTAACAATTTTCTGAAGTGATGAATCTCCCCCCTTTCTCCTCCCCTAAAAAATTTTCCTTTATGTCTCATTATTGTTATGATTAAGGATATTCTTAGTCATGTATGGGTTAAATTAAGTTAAATGGCTTCTGGGGTCCTTTCCAACTCAGAGATTTTGTTTCTGTTGACTTGGGGAACACACTGCACAGTAAATAAACAGTGTAGAGATAGTGTTCATCTTAATCATGAACCTTAAAATTTTGATTCCTAAAATACCAGGACCATGCCAGAAAAAGACTAAGGCAGTAAAGAAGCCTTATGAACCCATAAGCCTATCCAGATTCTGATGAAGAGGCCTGACCTGCCAATGTCCTTTAGTCCAAGTGTACAAAAGGAGGCAAACCAGGAAGGCCTGTGAGGGCCTAGAGCAGAGGGCAGCCTACCTGTGTGAATGAGCTTGACATGGCGTTGCAGATAGCGGTCGATCATGAATACCTTGTTGCAGCCAGGGTGGGGGCAAGGCCTTTCTCGTACTTCCTCATGATGCTCCTTTATATGTTTCTACAAATGAGAAAAAGAGATCAATGGATACGCTTGAAGTAGCCTTTTCCCCTCACAGGGACTGTAACCATCTTAAGCTCTACAGAAGGGCCAGTAAGAACAAGAGGCTCTGAGACCATCCTAGTAACCCTTGCTCAAGAGTCCTCAAAAGGGATTAGTGAAAAGAAGAGACAAAACTCACTATATCTTTCCAGGCCCATATGAGAGCAAAGTGAAGCTGGACAGGTTTTGTTATTCTCTTCTTGGAAAGATAATATGACAAACACTTTCTCTGAATGTCACTAAACTGTTCATACCCTTTGAGGGAAGGCAGCATTGGACACAGAGTCAGGAGGACATAGATTCAGAATTTGGCTTTAGCACCTAACTGGCAGTGTGACCATGGGCAAGTCGCCTCTCCTCTCTGCTTCTCTTTCTTTACGTATAACACAGAAGTACCTCTTTGACACAGGTGTGTGAGGAACAAATGAAAGTGCATATGTGCATGTGTGACATGTACCCTCTGTTCATTTGGCATTAATGAAACGTTTTCTGAAATTTTGACTTGGAGCCCCAATTTTTAAATATGTCCCTAACATTTCAAAAAAATCTTAATGTAATGAAAAATTATAACATCCCTCTCTTTAATGACCTAAACATGGGTATAAGATTATAGAAGAATAGAGGATGAACCAGGGGGACATATCTCAGATGGTCAAGGAATCAACTGAGAAACCTGACATAAATGAATTTCTGACCAAAAAAACCTAGTTGTTGGTTGTGTCCATCCTATCATTTCTGATATTAATAGCTAAAAACAAGGAAAGTGATTGCCATTCTAGACCTATCTAGAATACTGGAAAAGTCCAGTTTTGTGGGTATCATAAGTGCCTTTAGAGCCTGAAAAAAGTCTTCATTCAATGAAGAAGAGACTTTTCTATTGCAGAAGCACAGCTTTATTTTAATTGTACAATAAAGTATAAAATTTGAGCCTGAATATTGAATTTGAATATATGTGAGCTTTAAAAGCAACTATTCTCTGAGTTTGTATTCCCACAGAAGATAAACATTTTTCTTTGTGAAGATACTGGGCTTCAGTATCTCTCACACTGGGTGTGCTTCACTCAAATCTACCATTTGAGGAAAACCCATGGGCCATTGCAGAAGCCTTCTTATTCATGACTCTGCTTCTCCTTTCCTTGATCTGTCCTTCAAAGAGCTGCCAAAATGATATTCCTAAAACACATCACATTGTGTCACTCTCCTCAGAAAACCTTTACTGGCTCTCTAATACAACTAGGATCAAATGAAAAATCCTTAGCCTGTTACTTAAAGCTCTCTACAACATGATGTAATGTTAATGGGACTTAAGATCTTCCCCATCCATTAACAGGCCTCATGTGAAGCCCATTAAGGGAAGCTTGCTTAGGGGAGGCTTGCTTGTAGAAAGGCTTTCACACCTTTTGCTATTTCTAATTAGACACTGAGTCAGGAGGGTTGTGATGCCTTCTAGCTCAGAGAAGTGTATATATCCTCAGAGGTGGTATTTTGCTTTGAGAGCTCACTTATGAGGATCTTGTGATCTACCTGGTCAAGATTCTGAGTGATGGTATGTTCAGAGCTCCCCAACTGCTCAGACGTAAAGGCTTTCTCGATCCAGGGGTGTATGTAAAGTATATAGCAATATTGCTTTGATTCAGGCAGTCAGAGCCCTGTCTGCTGGTCTTTCTTTCTCTACTTGTATTTTCTCTGAAGTTCAGGGTGCTGACTTTTCCCCTGAACTAGTGAATTAATTAAAAAGATTGTTGATCCCTTAAACAGCTATATTTTCTTGTAAAGCAGATCTAAGAACCTATGCTAGCAGCCATCCTGTGTATGCCAGTGTGGTTGCTGCTACACATGGCTCCCTCTCACCTAGATTTCTAGGCTGGTTTCCTACTCTCCTCACATACTCTCCATTCTAGTCTGACCTGCTAGCTCTTCCCTGCCAATGACATTTCATTTCCCATCTCCCTGCAGGGGGTCCCCCATATCTAGGATGCACTTCCCACTTCACTCTCATTTCTCAGAATCTTTAAATTCCTCCAAGAGGTACTACTCCCCACATATACAAAGCTTCCCTAGTTATTAGTTTCTCTTTCTCTCTCACTCTTTCCTTTCTTCCCTCCCTCACTCCCCCCTTGTATGCCCTAGAAGAATATAGGCTCCTTCAAGGCAGGGACTATTTCATTTTTGTCTTTGTATCTCTGAAGATAAGATTTATGAAGATCACAATAGACTGTAACTCTACTTGGGAGCATCTTTTTTAAAGAAAATTAAAAGATTCCAGTACCCCTAACCCATTGCCTTTTCCTCTTATGTCCTTTGTATATACATCATAAGCACTTAATGTTTTGTAAACCTTAAATTGCTATATAAAATTTTTTTCTTGGTCCTAACCTGACTTCATTGGTGAGGAAATTCCTACCAATTCAACTAATAGTATTAAAAACACTGAAAAGTTAAGTGATTTGTCACATGTAGCCAAGATATATCAGAAGTAAGACTAGCTGCGTTTCCATCCCAGATCCACCTTCAACCCCACCAACACATCAGCTGCCACTTAAGAGTCACACAGGGGGTGGCTAGGTGGTGCAGTGAGAAAGAGCTCCAGCCCTGGAGTCGGAGGACCCTAGTTCAGTTCCGGCCTCAGACACTTAACACTCACACAAAAAAACTAGCCGTGTAACCTTGGGCAAGTTACTTAACCCCAATTGCCCTCCAAAAAGGCAAAAAAAAAAAAAAAAAAGAGTCACGCAGCCTAAAAGCCCCAAAGTGTGACAGGTACTTCTGGACATCTTCCCCAAAGGCAGCTCTGGGGGAGATCCAGCATGACAGCCTCTCCTACAGATGCCATAGGTATAGCTATCTGAAGATCCAGAAAAGACAGTTTTCCCCAGAGCCTTTGGCCTTGTCAGTTGGTCCAGCCTCAGAAAATGATGGGGTTCTGGCATTATTACCTTCTGCTTTGCCACTATGTCCTAAGGACCATGGGACCTGTGCTTGAAAGTGCCTGTGTAGGTTCTCTCCTCCTTAGAAGTATATGCCTCTTGAAAACAAGAACTAGACTCCTTTTCTGTTGGTGTCCCCAGCACTGAGCTTTACACATAAGTACTTAATAAATGCTTTTTCAGTCATTATTATTATTTGAACCAAGTGACCCTAAATACCCTAAGGAAGATCGACAGAAAAGTCCTCATATATACTAAATATTCTCCATTTTTTTTATGATAGCAAATAACTGGAAACAAGTAGGTGCTCATTGATTTGGAAATGACTGATATCAGGAATGAAATAATAAATCAATGAAATTCTACTGTAACATGGGAGATGACAAAAGGGAGGAATTCAAGACTGCCGTGTCATACTGAGGTTTCTCTTACCATTTGCTTTTTCATTTGAGTTTAATATAAATTTGTTCTGCACCTCTCTTCATCTGTATCTCAATATAATGCTCATACTGACAGATAATACAGCACTTCCCTCATCCCTTCCCATTAATGCTGCTTTGAAGTATAGACACTACCAACCTTGCCTAGGCCATCTTTGAAACTGCTTTGGATCAAACTCCAATGTAAATCCAAATGGCTAATTCTTGCCTTACCTTCATCCCATCTGCCCCTCTGTACACAGCTGTGCAGCCCTGGTAAGGACACTTATAAATGGTAGGCAGCTCTTCCCTGCAATTTAAAGTACCATATGAGTCAGAACTCTTCCCTGAAACCTGTAACAACTATATCATTGTTCCCTCTCCCTACTGACCTTTCACATTTTATCTTCTTCTTCCAACCAGGTTTGGGTCCTGGTTTCTTTCTAATTTTGGGTTCATCTGACTTCTTGGCTTTGTTGTCACTCATCTTGCCAGAGATCCTGAATTAAAAATAGGACACACTGATTTTTTAACTAAGGGTAAAGTTTAATGTCCTATTTATGTCCGTGACCTATACTTCTGTGTGTATGGCATGTTGTGCTCTTACCATACCTACTCATGTAGAAAGTTTTGCAATTTTTTCTTTCTTGAGCTATCACAATTAAAAATATGTATCATGAACACACAAGCTTCCAATCTTCCTGGTATCCTAGCCTCGCAGAATCTCCAAATCTCATTTTGCAGGCCTTAGTATTCTTCATTCATCAGAAGAATAGTTTGGTTCTCTCTAGGAATATAAATATGTATTACCCTCCACCCCCCCCAACCCACCAGGAGTAAAGGATTCAGGAGTAAAAGGGGGAAGAGTGATCTAGTAAGAACTTCAGTCTCTTTTTTTCTAGCTAACTAAAAAAGTATACATTTATCATACATTTTAGAAATATTTCCATCAAAAATACTAAAAGTGTCTGTTACTTAATGACTCAGTATTATCATAAAAGGCAGTTATTATAATATGCCTATCCTCAAGCTATTTAACCATATGGGACTAAAAATGTCCACACACACCCCACCCCCTGCCCCAGACTGTTATGCTTTGGGAGTTTTTGTATTTATTTTTCAATGATTTATCTTTTCTGACCATTAACTGCTTTCTGTGCTGCTATCAACTGGCCTACCTACAGCAGCACCATTTTTAATTTTCTGTTACAAATCTGCTATAAACTGGGAAAGCAGTTAATCAAGCATGTCATAATTGTGTTTCGACTGAAAGCATAAGCAGGCTCTGAGGGAGACTCTGAGGGGTTCTACTTTAGGTAAAGCACACAACTTTTAATAGACTCTGAGCTGTCCACTTTTGTTCAGGAGACACTTATTTCTATCTTGCTTTCTAGTTCTCTTCTATATTCTATATAATAGAGAGTGGCAGATAAGTGAAGTACTGCTTTATAAAGGGAGGGAAATTCCCAAATGTCTAACTTCACAGAGATGTGAAGAAAACTCTTTATAACATTTATAGAAACATGGTCTATTCTAGCCAAAAGATATTTTTAAAACTCTCAAATTACTCCCAATACCTATCATGTAAGGAAATTCTACTGTATACTTTCCAATGCATGAATTACCTGTGTGAATACCTGTGACTAGCTAAAGAATAGGGACATGTCAATCAAATATTAAGTGCCCATAAGGAGTCTTTGGGTTATACATTCCCCAGGTTCAATGAAGTCTTTCTCAATAGTAGTCCTAAAGCAGCTTTAGTGGAATATGAAAAAGATCATTGAAGCAATTCTTGGTGAATGGGGCTCTACCTTTTAAATGCCTATTCTTTGCATTCCATGAACTTTCAATCATTCCTCATTAATAACCGTTATATAATCTAAGATAAATTAACCTCAGTATCCCCAGTTTCGATATGGTAGGGGCATTAATTGACTCATTCCTTTTGAGAGTTCTTAACTGCCCCAACCCATAGACTCACTATATGGCAACTCCCTGTATACATCTTGAGGCCATGTTGCCTTTGTACCATTTTTCTACTCCTTTACCCCCTCCTTTCTACCTCTAGCTTTGGGAAGAGTAATCAAATCAAATTCCTGGAAAGATCAGGGCAATTAAATGTCCTTTGACTATTCACCTCCCTACTCCAAAACAGTCCTTCCCAATTGTACTACTACTTTTTTATTTGTTGTCTCCCCTTATTAGAATGTAAGCTCCTTGATGGAAGGGATTGTATTTTTATATTTGTATCCCCAGTCAGGCACATAGCACAAAATAAATCCATTTTCTCTTGTTCAGTTATATATAGCCTGAAAGAAACTGTAGGGGCTTTCTTCACAGACCCATGCTGACCAAATAGACCCCAGGCTCATTCTTAGCAAATCGAATTTTAAGAGGCTTTAAGGGATCATGCCAGGCAAACAGCCCAAGCACTTTATGGGGGAAAAAGACACATGTAAAAAAACATTTTTCTGTCACTTTCTTCACCATACTCAAGCCAGGATACCAATCCCTAGAATTACCTACTTAATACCAAATCACTACCCAAAAATTTACTTGTAGACAAGAATGTAAAGCCCTCACTTCTTTTCTGGATAAGGCTCAAAGGATTCATCAGATGATTGAGTATTTCTCCTCTTGTCATTTTCATCATCACTCAAGAAGTCTCTGAAAAAGAAGAAAGACCTTTTAACAAAGCACTGGCTGAGCAGTGTTAAGGCTTCAACAGCACTAACAATTCTTATCTATAGGCCCTGGCCCTCACCCCTATCTTTTGTAATTTGCCTTCTCTTATCTCTTTACTGAAACATCTTAAAAGTTGAGAACACCAAGACCTCCAAATACATTCCCTACCAAAGTGAATGAACAAACTATCACTAAGCTAAGAATGATTTTATATAACAGAGCTTTTAAGGATAACAAGACTCTTTAGGGCAGGTGGATTAGTAACTTGCCTTTCTCTCCTTTCCATGGGCCTAATTTAGATAACTAGGGTCCCATTTATGTAAGCTTTGATATTTCAACACCTTAAAGCAACAGTGAAACTAAAGCTCAGACCTTCACTCTAAAATATTTGTCCCTAATAAGCAAATTGTGTCCAAGTTAGGAGCATCTCCCCCACTGCCCTGAGTCATACTCCACTCAATAGACCCTTGAATCAGCTCCTGGTCACAGTACTAAGATCCTAAAGGAATTCCTATTTCTGTTCCCTTCTACCACTTAGGCAAAAGCTACTCAAGTCAAAACAAGATCCCCGCCCAGGGAGCAAAGTTCCTTTCTAGTTCATATGTTACGATAACATTTGGGAGTTAGACAAAATTGGTATCTGGAAGGGAGTATCCGAGAGATGATAATTGATGGGGAACAAATACCAGAAGATAGAGTTGTTTTGACAGCTCTTCCAATACTGCCCAAGCCAAAAGAAAAAGAATCATTCAATTGAAAAGGGATTTTTTTTCCTTTCAAAACCACTGGAACTTCGGGTACTAACCCATGTCCAGGAGATCCTAAATTGGAAAGAGAAGCTTAGTCTGGGCTACAACTCTAGCCCACAATAAGCCACCACAAGAAGCATGGTGTACTAGAATGAATGCTAGATCTGGACTTGAGTTCTACTCCTTTATGACTTGGAATAAGTCAAGGATAAAAAGTGGGACCCAATGAATTCTACTAGTCTTTATTTCCAGAACTTAATCCACGAAGGCAGGAGCTCCTGTGGATGACTCTGGGCATTAAAAGTCTACAATGACCAAGTTTTGTTTGTGAAGAAGAAATTTTAAGCTATTTAAACCCACTCTTCTCTCACCCCTCAGAAAGGTCACTGAACTCGTCTTTTACCCGATCATCCAAGGCTGAAGATGAAACCTGCTTCACACTCAATTGCCCTGAGAAATAAAGAAAAAGGCTTGTGTTACCAACATAAAATGGAATTGTAAGACCTGGCGCTGGAGTACTCTGCATGACTTGTCAGTACATGACTTGGTCAGTTTTTTTAATCTGCCACTTGAGAGGGAAAACAGTGTGTGACATCACCAGTCACTGCTATGTGCCTAGGAGAAAGCATTACTTGAATACAGTAGTTATTTCAGGCACAGCTGAGGACTATTTCACCAATTTCCATAAGGCCTGCTGCCAGACAGACAGCTTTTCCCTTAAACATGGCATCTTGTAGTTGGAGCACTAAATACAGTATCCCCATGTGTCATATAGGTCCAAGCTCCACCATTAAAGATAGCCCAAAGATACTATTAGATCTAGTCCCCTATATAACTACTCTGTGTTCATGTCTGCTGGTCAGCTAAAAGAAAAAAAACCAGGTATGACCTATCCCAACGGAGTGTCACCAGGGCATGCTAAAGGAGGCCAGGCGATTGCAGCAGGGACAAACACACCATCCCCAGGCATGACTACCTATTCGCCACCAGTGCATTCTCCCCCCACATCCCATGGAATCAACTTGTTCTACAAAAACAAGTCTGTGTTTTCTGTCTGCAGCATAGGATGAATGGAAGGCTGGGTAGAAGAGAAGTGAATCTTAAGAGGAAACCTGCTGAAACAAGGTCCTGTATATCAAATGACCAAAGAGAAAAAAAACAGGCAGGATAAAGGTGCCCTGCTTTCTCAGCAACTTCGGTGAGAGCAAAAAGTGCCTGACAGTCATTACCCAGCTCCCCCTGTGGCAGAGGGAGATCCACAGACTGCTTCATCCACAATTTCACCACCTATGGCCACCTATGGAGTTGACTATTGTGGGCACAGGGAACTCAAGAACACTGCCAGCCACTTAGGATGACCAGTGGCAAAGAAAGGATGTAAATACAGGCCTATGGGAATGACCAGAATCAAGGGAGCAACAATTAGTCAGTGACTGTGGCAGGCAGTCTAGAATCACCTGCCTGAGTGAGAGCAGAGGGCATGAGACTTCTTACCTTGGGCCCCACTTGGGGGCTGGCTAGGCTCTGGTGGTGAATCTGGCTCAGGCCCCGCTGGGTTGTCATCCAAAGGGGGCTGAACTTCATTTGTGTTGGGCAGCGACTGGCTCTCTGTGCCAGCTGGCACCATGGTCCCTTTGCTCCTAGGACTCTGCAGAACAGCTGCAGGAGGCTTGGTTCCACTGTTGATGGAGAGCCGATGGGATGTTTCTCTGTCCCATTCCCATTTGACAGCCAGTGTGCTGTCAAGCAGCAGGGCACTGCAGTTTGAGTCTGTATCCATGATGTAGTCATGGCCCTGGTCACAGCCCCACACAGCCTGGATGATACCACAGTACTCAGAAGAGAGCATGTTCTGTAGGCTCGGCACTGCCCCACAGCTCACTGCGTGCCCATGGGCCCACCCCACCAATCGGTGCAGGCACTGGGGACTGGAGGTGATCAGATCCACTGTGCAAAGTCAACAAAGACACAAGAGCCCCCAGAAGTGGTTAGTATCCAATAGCAGACATCAGACCAAACATCTGTCATAGGAAACCAGAGATCCCAAGAAGCCAGGTGACATACTCACCTAGACAGGCCCCTTCCTCTGTCTCGGCCTGTGACCCATCGTCGGTGCTGCCCCTGCAAATGGAAGCAGCACCAGTCGGATATCACATGGGGATGGAGGGGGAGGGAGAAAAGGTGGCATAAGCCAGTGAGCCCAGGTCTCTCATCTATATACAACAGAGACCATGCCCTGTCTGCAGTGGAAGATGAAAGTAAACAGCCTTGCGACCTCCTGGGCTGGAGACAGCCCAGGAACCCAACATGAGATGTGGTTCAGGGGCTACAACTGCTGACTTGGGGTCTGTGAGCTCTCTTCCTGCTGCCATCAGCTGTGTGACTCAGGGCAACCTCAAAACATCACCATTCAGCCCAACTCAATATCTTGGTACAAAAACAACCTACTTTCCTCGGGGCTTCCGGTGGCCTGTGGGGGACGTATTGACCCTCTGCAGGAAGGACTTGAGAATGCTGTGACACTTGTAGAACTGGGCATGGCAGTTCTTACAGACAAACTGGGGGAGGGCTGGGTCCTGGTGAATGGGCACCCCCAGCAAGCGCTTGAAGTCCATGAAGAAGACCTGCTCCATCCGGTTCGGCTTCTCACAGCTCTCGCCTGACACCTGACCAAATATGTGGCGCAGACTCCTCGAGGAAAACTTCCCGTGACAGAGGCGGCAGTACCCCATGCTAAGCGGACGGCCTGGGCCTGTGAAGAGAATGAGAAGAGGCAAATGGCACACCAACTGGGCAAGTGGGTTTTTTTTCTACATAGACAAGGCTGAGAGATGAGCTCAGAGACTTCCATGCCTCATTAGAGTGTGTGTGCTGGAAGAGAAGAGATTCTCAACACCCTTACATCTCAAATGCTGCTGAATCCAAAGGCTCTCCATGCCTGAAGGGGGACAAACAGCAATATTTATACCCACAATGCCATCAAACTCACAGCATTCCTGCCAAGCATGGAGCCCTCCCCAGCATCTTCAGACACAAAACTGACTGTATAGGCAATAGTCAAAGCCATGTAATTGGGCTCTGAGCCTATATTCCCAGACTTGAAATGGAGACCTCTAGTGACTGGAGATGATACCAGTACAGAACTTCAGAGTACATAAAATATTAGAGCTGAAAGGGACCTGAGATGAATCCATCCAAAACGATCATTCTGTGAATGAGGAAACTGAGGCCCAGACACAAGTGACTGGTACAAATTCTCAGAGGATTCAAACCAGGCTAATGACACCAAATGTAACATTTTTGCCACCATGCCACAATGTCATCTCATAAGAAGTATTGCTCAGATTCAAATCTAGGTCTCTGAATCTTAGTCGAATGCTGTGTATACTTTACTGTGTATTTCTAGAGAAGCTTTTAAAGAATTCCTGGTATTCTCCCATCAGTAATTTCATTTTTCCTTAGAGTATCCCTATGAGGATAGAGGATGCTGGCCCAGACATGTGTCTGAGCTCTGCCACTCCTAGCTGAATAGCCTAAGGCAGATAACCCTGCCTATCAAATAGGGGTACCACCTGTCCTACCCTACCTAATTCACAGGGTTCCTGTGAGGTTTAAATGAGAAGATAAATATGAAAGCTCTTCCAAAAAATAAATGTCAAGTATTAGGTCTATGATTAATTATTATTCCTTCTTTTACAAATGGGGAAAATGAGACAACAGTCAGATGAACAGTCAGAAGTCATACTATGATTGTCACAAAGGAGGGAACTATAAAACCTCATACCTAATGTTAAACTTCCCATATCAGTATCTATGGACAATAATAAATAAGGCACATAGAAGCAGGAAATTTCCATGTAAGTATTACTGAATGGCCAGTGATATCAGTCATATGATCAGCATTTATTAAGTTCTTACCACATGCCAGGCACTGTGGTAAGTATTATGGATAGAAAAACAAAAATGAAACAATCCCTTCCCTCAAGGAAGAGAATATCCATTCTCTTCATTCACAGATATAACCACATATGCTCTTGGAGCCTGAAGAGTTCTCTCTCATAGGAGAGAGCCTGGTCTGTGCTACTGTGGTTTTCAACCCTGTTCAGAAAAATATCTAAATTACAATGTACAGGAAAAATTATATGGCCCTAGAACATGGCACAAATTTTCTCAGCAAGGCAATATTTTCAGCATCACTAAAGGTCCCTTATTTTATAGAGGAGGAAAATGAGGCTATTGTTACTACCAATTAGCATTAGAGCTGGTACCAGAACCCTAGTACATCGCTTCTAACTCCTAAAACTGTGCTCTTCATAATATAACATGTCTTTCTGGAGTGTTTTCCACAGAATTAGAGGGCATTTCACACCCATTTTACAGAAGCCCTCCCTCCCTAAATATTGTTCCCAGGTGGTAATTCCTGCTGTTGCTTCTGCTAGTAACAGCAGCCACTATGACCAGCCACAATTGGAGGAGGAAAAAGACTATCTGGGGGAATAAGGGAGGGCAGGAAGAGGAACAGAATCTCTCTTCTACTCTTCAAACCCAGAGACAAGACTCTAGCCTTTAGACTAGCACCTAAAGAGGCACTTAGGAAGAATTCTCAAAATCCTCCAATATTATTCCCCTCCTCCCAACCCCTAAGAGAGGCAGGCTGAAGTAATACATACTCTTGATGCTTTTAATGGACATCTCATCTCAGATCAAGTCAGCAGAGTTAAGAGTATTAACATTGGGCAGCCTTCTCCCTGTTCTCCACCCCTTTCCCCAGTTAAATCATACTTCCTGTTCTCTGAATGGTCTTACACTCAGCTACCTATGGCTCAGTGTGCCTCCCTAAACAGACACAGGGAATCTTTCCCCCTGCAGACTTGGGGCCCACTCACCAATCTGGTAGGGGGATCCAGCACCACACAGTGCTTATTGCCAGGATCAGGGTTTGACTTTAGTCCCCTGATCAGTTCAACCAAAGTTCTGTTCAGGCTAGTACAAAGTGTCTGAGACTTAGGAAGCAAGGATAGAATTCGGCTTCCCAGCTTTCTGAGTGGCTGGCTGTCAGGAAAAGTGACTCATCTTTCATTTTGGTAAGGAAACTGAAGAACAGAACCTTCCAAAGCGCTGCTTTGGCAGAGCCTCCAGAACTCTTTTGTCTCAGGACTCTCAGCAAAAACGATCATTCAGCTTCAAGGGATAGGTTCTGACCAGTTCATTTCAGGATTTTAGTGCCCATTCCACAACTAGGTAAGTCCTAGTGATTTTTACTTTTAACTCTCAACATTATCAATGTAAGTGCAGGCCAGTATTGGGCATCCAATCAAAAACTTTCACTGACAGGAAAAGAAACAAACTATGTAAATACTACATAGCTAAGTAAGGTCCAGCGACCATTAATTGGTCAAATGATGTGAATGGGGCTAGAAAAGCAAAAGCTATCATAGGGACTAATAGCACCCTCCTCCTACCCCCAACCCATCCCCCCTGTAAAAGGAAGGTTTGAAAGGTACCAGGAAATGGACAGTGTAGCATGTGAGCAGAGCCAGTGGAACTATGATGAAACACCCTCCGAGCAGCACTAAGCAGCTGTGGCTTTCAGCACTTGTGAAACAAACCAATCTGTTACCAAACTAGTAGCTTTCACACCAACCCTCTCTCTAGTTACACTGTAGCCAGAAACAAGAAAGAGATACACAAGGAATGCTTATCTAACAATAGGCTTTTCAAGGACCAGTTTTCTAATGTTATAAGTTATTACCTAAAGGGAAACAAATTAATTCTTGGTCTCCTTATTTATATACCAAGCAGGGGACATTGAAGTCAGACTTGTTACTGTTGCTCAGTTGATTTTCAGTCGTGTCCAACCCTTCCTGACCCCATTTGGGGTTTTCTGGGCAAAGATACCGAAGAAGTTTGCCGTTTCCTTCCTTCTTCAGCTCATTTCACAAATGAGGGGACTGAGGCAAATAGGGTTAAGTGAATTGCTCAGGGTCAGACAGCTAGTGAGTATATGAGCCAAAGGTGAACTCAGGGAGAAGAAGCATGATCCTGATTCCAAGCTGACTTCAGCTGATCAGGTTGAATAGAATATTTTTTACATACATGGCTGTGGGCCTGACCACATAGCCTGGAATCACTGGGTCCAAAGTTCCAGTCCCTACCACACACCAGTTCACCGATGGTTAATTGTCTAGTTCTCCCAACCTAGAAAAGAGATATCTCTCTCTCTATCTGTGTCTCTCTTTCTCTCTCTGTCTCTCTCAAAAATAATACTGTACCTACCTATGGTGAAAAGACTCATGTAAAGAGAAAGAACTCTTGGAGGTAAAAACATGACTTCTAGTGACTGAAGGAAGATATGGGGATAGATAGATAGATACTGACGTGAAAAAAAACAGGTTAATGATGGATCTGGAAGAGCAACAGAGGCTACTTTTATAGGTTTAGGATGCCATTTCAAATGTACAACACAAGTGGCCACTGCCTGAAAGCTCTCAAGACTGAGAGCAAAGTGTCAGAATTTGAGCAAATTTGTCAGTTTACAGGACAGATTGGCATATGACTGAGCTAGGATCTGCCAAGCCATGTGACCTTGGAAAAGTCCCTTAATGTTTATGGGCATCAGTATTGGACTAAGTGATCTCTAGGGCCCCTTCCAGTTCTAAATCCTTGGGAGTCCATAATTCCCACTAGTTGAGAGGAAACTTTGCAGGGTTCCTGCGGGGTGGGAGGCCAAAGCCAGCAACCCCTTGGGATGTCTGTGACTATATTAACGAGTTGGGGGGGGGGGGGCGGTGATACCTAGGGATTTCTCTGTATGTATGGTGAGAGAAAATGTGATAGGAAATGAATGGGGGACTGGCTGGGTGACCTTGGGCAAGTTGATTCCTCTCTGGGCCTCAGTTTGCTCATCTGTCAATGGGGAGGGGGCCTGGACTTGATGATGGTGATGATGATGATGATGATGATGATGATGATGAAGGGGGGGGGGGGAAGGCTCACACAACGCCCTCCCCGGAACACTCCCAGGGTGGGGACGCCGGCTTTGGAGTTCGGGAGAGTCCGAGACGGAGACGGCCGGTCCCTGGACCTGGAGCTTAAGGGGGAAAGGGCCGGCACCAAGAGCCCGAGCCAGGCTAAGCGGGGGCGGCGCGGGGATTCGAACCCAGGGCTCGCGAGTGCACGCGGGTCTCGGGCCAGCACCAACCTGCCTCCTCGGGGCCGTCCTCGGCCACGGTCACGGTGGCAGCCTCGTCGTCGTCCTCGTCCTCCCCGCAGACGCGGGGCGGTCCCGCGCCCCAGCTGCCCCCGGGCCGCGGCTGGGCCTCGGCCGCCCCCTCGCCGTCCTCTTCCGGCCCCTCGCCGCCTCCGCCCGCCCGCGGGGCCCGGGCCCGGCTGCCGGGGCCGCTCGTGGCGGCGGCCGCGAGCCCGCGCTTCCCGGCCGCCCCCGGAGACAGGAAGCGGCCCAGGCGGTCCCGCTTCATGGCGGCCGCTGCGGCTGCGGCTAGAGGCCGGCCGCGCTCATGGCCCGCCGCCCCCGCCGCCGCCGCCGCCGCCGCCGCCGCGCCCCTCTCCGGGGCCGGGGGAGGAGCCAGGCCGGGCCGGCGGGCGAGCGAGGCGACCGGAAAGGCGGCACGAGGGGCCCCGGCGGCGGCGGCGAAGGCGGCAACGGCAGCGCTCTCTGCCGGCCCGGGGGGCCCGCGGGTCCAGAGCGGCGCGGCCCCGGCCCGCCCCGGGCCAGCCCAAGGTCACCGGCGAGCGCCCGAGCAGGCGTAGCCGCGGTTCTGCCGCCCCGAGCGGGTGCTGCTGGGCCTCAGGGGGGCCGCGCGGGGCCGGGCCAGGGGCACCAACATTGGCCTGCAAAGAGCCCCCGCCCTCCCGCCGCTACCCCCGGAAAGCAGCTTCATTTATGGGCGCGGGGAGCTCGGAGGGCTCCAAGCAGGGCGGTGCTGACACATGTTTAACTCTGCCGCCCCCCAAAATGTGTGCAAGGCTCACATATACGTTTATCTGCTCCCCTTAAATCTGAACAGTCAGCAAAACCAAACCCTGACTTGTTGCGTCGGCCCATTTTTGGAGTGTAAATATGCATGCTGAAAATCTGCCCGGAGCTAGCTCCTGCACACCCTGGCCCAACCTTTGCCAGCTTCTTCTATTAATCTCCTCTATGCAATCTAAGACCCCACCAAGCTGAGCGTTGGCGCTTTCTTCCATTAAGCAGGAAGCACACTTTCTGGCCTCCCTGCTAGGCTCTATCTTAGGCTTGAAACATCCC
The DNA here is from genome assembly GCF_028583685.1 of Petaurus breviceps papuanus. Classification (NCBI taxonomy): domain Eukaryota; kingdom Metazoa; phylum Chordata; class Mammalia; order Diprotodontia; family Petauridae; genus Petaurus; species Petaurus breviceps. The sequence goes on from NW_027185771.1 coordinate 4,204,911, forward strand.
CTTTCCCCCTCTTCTACCAAATTCTTACAAATCTTTCAAGGTCCACATCCCTCTTGAAACCTTTTTCCTTTACAAAAATAATTCTCTTAAGACTTCGTGTTTCATTTTTTCTTCTCTAATGTGAGACATAATCCCTATTTGTACTGGTATCTCATTCCCCTTCTAAATTGTGATCTTTAAAGGCAAAGGCTTATTTCTGGCCCCAATTTTATATCATCCCCAACACCTGACATAACATTGTACACAGTGGTTATTTAATGCATGCTTTTGTATTTCAATAATAGCAACTCACATATAAAGAATGCTTTGGGGGGGGGGGGCAGACCGGTGATTTCGAAAGCATGAGGAACTCCTGGTGTAGGGTTGTCCTCCACCAATGCAGATCAGAGTCCCGTATAACTTGTAGTCATGCAGTTTCATGAGGCACAGAGAGGTTAAGGGATTTGTCCTTGGTCACAAGTGTGTGGGAGAGAATCTAGTTCTTACTCATTCCAAGGCTTATTATCATATATCCCTTACCCCAGTAGCCTCTCTTTATAACACTTAATGGTTTACAAAATACTTTGCATACCTTATCTCATTTGATCCTCACAACCCTTGAGGGCAATTAGGGTAGTTGGCATTATTATCCCTATCTTACAAAAGGGGAAATTAAAGCCCAGAGAGATTTGCCCAAGGTCACAAAATAAACCTAGCTAGAATTTTTACTCTGGACTTCCGAATTCTTCGGAGTTGCTTGAACTGGCCGAGGTGCTGAAGACTAAAGACAAGGCTAAATTAAAATTAACTACAATAACAACAGCTAGGATTTATACAATGCTTTAAAGTTTTAAAAGTGCTTCACCTATGTTAACTTATTTGATCCTCACAATAACTATGGGATTTTTCATCTGTTTCCATCTTTGACTGAACTGGCCAGAGTATTTCGATTCTGAAGGCTAAAGAAATAAGCAGAAATTATTTTTTAAAATTCATCCAAATTCAACAGTAGAACTTTCTCCTTGGTTTCCTCTTTCTTCTCAACTTCTTTACAGCCTCCCAAATCCATCCACTCTCTGCTTCAGCAAAGTACAAAGTATTGAAGGAAACCATTCTTTTCCCTTTCCTGGACTAAGCAAACCCAAATTTGATCTCCTTCAGACTTTAAAAGTAGGGCTCCCAGCGGGTCGATATTGGGGGCGGGTGGCAGGGGACAGCGAAGGGCAGCGGCTGCGGCGGCTTCTGCTATCGGGATTTCAGTTATGGAAGGTCCAGAATCTGATAGTCAGTATCACTTCACTGGTTTTAAGAAATACTTCAATTCATACACTCTTAATGGCAGAAAGAATTATGTACTGGCCACGTATGGTGGCCACTCACTTTGCTCATACTTTACTTCAAGGCAAAGGTCTAAAAAACACCAACCATGAAAGCAACATAAATGAATCCAGTATGTGTGTATGTGTATACTTTGTCCATCATCAAGTTCCCTGGCTAAAGGACCTGCTGTCAACTTAGTATGTGATCTAAGTTCTTGAAATAAAAAACGAACTCAGGAAAAAAAAAAAGTAGGGCACCCAGAGAGTCTAAACTAGAAGTAAAGTACTTAAGGGGAGAGGAAAAATCCGTTAGTCCGGAGCAATGTGATAGAAAAAGAAAAACAAGTAGGACTTCAGAGAGTTCTGGGTGACTTTGGGCAAGTCTCATGCCTTCTCTGAACCTGAGTTTCCTCATCTACAAAAAGCCTGAGTTAGGAATGCTAAACTCTAAGGCTCCTTCTAATTCTGAAAACGTATACCTTCTTAAAGAGAAAAGAGTGAGGAAGAGGTGAAGGGTGAGGGGAGGGAGATAATTTGGAAGTGAAAATAAAACTGAATTTTAAAAAGGGGGGGGAGCTGCTAGGTGGCACAATGAATAGAGCACCAGCTCTGGAGTCAGGAGAACCTGGGTTCAAGTCTGGCCTCAGACACAACATAAAAATTAGCCGTGTGACCTTAGGCAAGTCACTTAACCCCAATTGCCCTCCAAAAAGCAAAAAAACAAAAACAAAAAGGGAATCTTTCAGATCCCACCAATATTGTAACTAAATATTGAGGTTTATCCTTTATTGTGCAATTAAAACAGGATTTTACTGTCATAGATCTAGCGCTGGAAGGGTCTTATTGACTTGCACATGCACCGTGAGCTTCAGAGATGGGACGAGAACCCAGTCACTCTCACTGCAGGGCCAGGGGCTTAACACGGTCCAGCCGGGCTCGGTCCAGCAGATGTACCTTAACTTAGGTGCCAGAGAGAGGGCCGCCCCAGTAGAACTTTCTCCTTGGTCAGGACCCACGCCTGACAGGAGCAGCAGGAGCCTAGAGCCTCAGCAAACTGAGCGAGTGGCGTTCTGCTAGGTGGAAGGAGTTTCCTCCTCGGGAGTTCCTGAGACCACTCAAGATCTGCACGGGGGCGATCTCGGCCCCCAGCCTTGGCCGCCCGCGCGGGTTCTAAACCGTCGAGGTTCCCTGGTTTTGGATCTCCTGAGGGACACTTCTGTGACCTCTTTGCCTCAGTTTCCTGCTCTGTAAAATGAAGGGTTGCATTAGAGGGTCGCTATGGCCCCCTCCATCCCTGGCAATTTATATTCCACTTAGTTGGGGGTTTTGTGCTTATCCGTGCCAAGACAGCTCGACCTCCCGGGCTTGGGGGGCTCAGACGCGGATTCTGGGAGCCAAGTATGGGTGGCGCCTGGAGCGGCTGCGCGGGTCGGTCTATCATCCGCTGAGGGCTGGGGGAGGGGAGAACCCTGCTGGGCATGCGCCGGAGGCTGGCCGGGCGCCTATTCTCACCCCCGAGGAAATCGAGCTAATTAGAAGCTGTCCGGAAGTTCCTGTTTGTGCTTACACTAATGCTGTCCGGGTGAGAGGAAGTGTTTTAACCGTGTGCATCACTGGGACCTCGTTCCCTTGACGCAAGGTTCCGGCCGATCGCAGTCCCCATGCCCGGCCCCGCCCGCCGCCGCCGCCGCCGCCGCCGCCGCCGCCTCCTCCCCGCAGCCGGGCGGGCGCCATGGCGGCTACTGCGGCGGCGACGGCGGGGGCCGCTGGAGACTGCGCGATGAAGCCGCTGCAGAGCGCCATGAAGCTGGCCCACGGGGCCATCGAGCTAGACGCTGGCAACCGGCCTTTGGTGAGCGGGACGGGGGAGCCCCGGCAGGGGGACCCCAGGAGGAGGGGCAGCCCTGGAGGGAGGGAAGGGGGAGGGGCAGCCTCAAAGAGGAGGGACCGAGGGAAGCCCCCGTGAGAACGGAAAGGGGGAGGGGCAGCCCCTGTGTGTCTGGGAAGCCCCTGTGGGGACCGGGACGGGGAGGAAGAGGGGAAGCCCCTCTGAGAAAGGAAAGGGGGAGGGGCAGCCTTTGTGGGTTCGAGGAGAGGCAGCCCCTGGGGGGAGGGGGAGTCTCTGTGAGAAAGGAAAAGGGGAGCCCCAGTGAAGAGGGGCACCCATGAATGCAGGGAAGGAGTGCAGACCCCTCTGAAAGCCTTTGTCCATCACCCACACCCCCGGGGCTGTCCCTGTAGAAGGAGGGCTCTCATCCAGAAGCGTTCAGGCGTTGGGAGGTTTTCGGGCTGCGACTGGAATCGGCCCCAGTTACGACCACTGTGCGCTCCCCTTAGCTCTCTGGGGCCTCTTCAGTACACAATTGGGCTGATTCTGAAGTGCCTCTGGGTTCGGGCGGGAGAGGCAGTAAGTAGTGAGAGAAAGAGTGGAGCGTCAGTTCGTGAGCTCCAGGACCTTCCCTGGCCCCTGGGAGATGAGCCCTCGGGGACCAGCCGCTCCGAGCTGTGGCGGCCCAGGAGCCCCCCTCACCAGACACCGGTGTCCACCCTCCCCCACCTCTGTCCTGCCTAACCAGTGGCCAGTCGGGCTTTTTGTAGTTAAAGATAAGGTAGCTCCTCCGGAGTGGTTTGGTATGGAAGCTTAGCTCCCAACAGGTCATCAGGAAGAATAATGGAGAAGAGATCTAATTAAGGACTGTGGATCTTTAATAAGAAGGGAGCCAACTCCAAAGTTGGAGAGCAGGTAGAATAGAAGGCTGAGCCAGCCACTGGACTGGCCAGGGAAGGGGGACGGTGCTAAATGCCAGGTGTTGTATGAAATCCAAGTTCCTGAATCTACTTCCTTTTTCTGAGTTTATTTTCTTGGGGAACAGGTCTCCCTTGATGTCAGGAACTCTATGCAGAATTCGTATTGGCCTCATAATAATTATTGAAGGTCATCAGTACTTTAAGGTACAGATCTGAGATGCTGGAGCCCCACTGAGGTTCCACAGCCCTAAACTGTCAGACAGTTCTGCCCCTACATTAACTATGGTAATCTCCCCAGGGGGTGTTTTAAGGATGCAGAGGAAGGAGATGCCCCATTTTTAAAAGGAACTTTCAAAACATCACATAACCCCAGTGGACTAAATCATATGCATTATGCCTAGGGATAGAGGTTCATATGGGTACATTCTCAATTCATGAAACCATAAGTTTAATATATGCTTTTAGATTCCTACATACCCAACAGGGGGTGTAAAGTAAAAGGCTATTCAAGGATATTTCTGAACTTATTTATTTAAAATAAAAATTTCCTAAAAACTGAAAATTTTTAAAAGCTGCAGGTTGTGGGAATAAGAAGGAAACTTCATGATCAAGGGTGTGAGAAGTTTTAGCTGACACTGCTTCTCCTGTTCCTCTTAAGTGAGAATTTCATTTCCTTCTCATATCTAAGGAGAAGTCAGAAGAAGCCCAGTTGATTTCCAGTCACTCGCTGCTTAATATTAATGTGTGTTAAGGTTTATAGACAGCAAGAGTGCTTTAAAGTTGGAAGATTCACCCCATTAAATTTTAGATTGTTTAAATGGACTCTTCTCCTTCAAAATCTCAGCAATTCAGTATCTTCACTTTGGTCCAGTCAATAGTGCTGCTTAGACTTTTGGGAGAGAAGTAACAGAATCAACCAATGATGGGTCCAACAGGAACTGGAGGTCTTCAATCATTGATAAATGGGAGGGTTTAACCCAGGGGTGGCCAACCTTCGGCCTTGAGGCTACACGGGGCCCTCTAGTTCCTCAGGGGCGGCCATTTGACCCAAAAAGGGCCTCACTTGAGGACCTAGAGGGGCCGTGTGGCATCCCCACCCCAGGACCTGTTGTGTGAGACACTTGAGTTTTCTAGACCAGTACCAGGTGGAGCCATCCTTGATTGACTTTGCCCTTGCTGACCTCACCTTCTCCTTTCCTCTCTGGAAAATAGGAGGCTTACCTGGAGTACCTGAAGAGCATCCACTACATTTCCCAGGTGCTGCTGGAAGAAGCAGGGACTACAAAAGGTACCCAGGGACTGTCTGGCTCCAGGATCCAGAAATGTTTATTCTGCCTTTTCTCTTAGCAGCTTCACTGGCTTCTCCTTACTTGTCGGGACCTGTGTTTCCATTGTCTTCAGGTTTTTCCAGACTTCTCATAATAGAAGAGGTTTAGCACTTGAAAGTTGGACATAGCCAATCTCAGTTATTTCCAGAGAGAAATTCCACGGGTCCTCAAAGCTTGTTCCCTGTAGCCTCTCCAGAGAGCATGGTTCTAGTTCCACAATGTTTCTACCTAAGTGGAAAGATTTAAGGAGAGCCCTCTGCTCTTATAATTTATCCCATTGCTGGCAGTATGTAAAGACTAGGTGGGAACTGTCTTCACTGGTCTGTTGAGGAGAACCCTGGTCTGAGGGTCACAAGACCTGGTATTCATTCCTAATGGGTCTTAGAAAAGCTGAATCCCCCACTGGTTTTGGGAGTCAACTTAGTTCTCCCTATGCTACTAGCTTGAATATGTAAAATAGAAGCAATAATTCTGGAGCCTTCTTTACTTCCCAAAGAAGGCTCAGAGTATAAATGAGGACAGGAGGAGGAGAGAAAAGAGAAAGCTTTAGTTGTAGAATGTGCTCCTTGGGGTGCAATGGGAAAGGAGGTAGCTTTTGCTCACTTCACCCTTTATCTTGCCCTAGCTTAGGAAGATCTCTATTTGGAGATCCAGCTGAACCCAAATTCACTCTCTTATCTCTCTATCAGAGGGGGGTGACACCGTGACTCCAGATACCCCCAAAATGCTAAAGCTGGCTGAGCAGTGTTTGGAGAGGGCCAAGTCAACAGCTGCCAAACTGGGTGAGTGCTTATTAGAAGGGAGGTTTCTCTGGGACTTCTTTCTCTCCTTCACCTTTGATATGCAGTGTGACCTCTTTTCTTCTCACCCTGGGCTTTGTGTATCATGCAGGGACTGCCCGACTGAAACCAGCCATCCCTGCTGCTGTTTCAGGCCACAACCCAGCCAGCCGACACCGTAGGGTATATTCAGATGAGGGGGGAAAGCTGTGCCCCTTCCTGCCCCCTGAAATCTTCCAGAAGCTGCAGGTGGTGGAGTCACAAAGTTGTAAGAAGTAAGAGGGGCAAAACCAGTGTTAGAGCCTTCTCAAGGTTCTGTGGGGGGGGCCTGGATGTGATGGGACAGACTTAGGAGAACTCCAAAGCCTGACTCAAGGGCCTTCCTCTGCTTCTTCTGGCTCCTTGGGCAGGCCCTGTCATTGCAGCTGCCTTAGCCATGGGCAGCCAGCTCCTGGAGAAGATTGGGGAGCCTGGTTTCAGGAATGGATAAGTTGGAATGAATAGGTCCAGTGTGTTTCTCATCCTTGTCTTCCCAGACTAGCCTCTCCCATCACCTTCTCCAGAATCCCTAAATGCAATGAAAAGTAGCTTGGTGCCATGAGTTCTCATTTGGTTGGGTTTAAAGTAGGGGTGGGGAACCTTCAGATGTGAAATTTGGATTCAGTCAAAAGGCTACCTAAGGACCTAGAGGCCCCCATGTGGCCGTGAGGCAGAAGGTTCCCCACCCCTGCTTTAAAGCATTCTAAACTTCAGTCACCTTCACTCTGTAGGCCCAAGTCTTTGCATCTTTGCATGTGACCTACAGGACAAATAAGGGAGGTAGGGCATTTGGCCAGGCTGTGAGGGCTCATGATAGTCATCTAATCCTTCGCTTTATCAGCAGGATTAAGGGGGAAGGGATGTTGGGGTTGGGGAACCGTGTGGTACCAGCCGGCACAGTCTCCGCTTGTGCCATTTGAAGCAAGGAGCTCTGAGAGGGGCCGCTGGTTCTCTTGCTGGCTTTAGGAGCACCAAGTGTTGCCAGAGGATGCCAAGGCAGGGTGTCAATTTATGGAAACTTTGCAGGGAATTGACGCCCCTGGAAGAGGCTTCCTTACAAAATCAGAAACTGAAAGCTTCCTATGAGGCCCGGATGGCGCGGCTGAATCCCAGCCAGGCGGTGCAGAAGACGTCCTTGGTGAGTGGGGCCCGGGCTCCAGGCACAGAAAAGAGTCTCCACAGTTAGAATGGGAGCTGAGGTTCGGGGGCACTGGCAGCAGGGACAGAGGCTGCAAAGGGGCTCCCTATGACAGAGGGAGCCTCACTTTTCCACTTCTGTCACAGACTCTGTCTCTGCAGCGGCAAATGATGGAGAACTTGGTGATTGCCAAAGCCCGGGAGGAAACAGTATCCTTTCCAGCTCTTTGGTATTTGTACGAGATGTGTGAGAGTGAGAAAGGCTTGAGAGTGCTCTTGGCCCTGGGATGCCTTGGGGAGATGGGTTTAACTTTATCTGGCCCCAGAAGGGAGCTCTCTCCCAAGAAGCTTCTAGTCCCGGGAGCAGGGGTTGCCTTTGCCTCATTATCCCTGGCGCTGACGCCCCCAGCCCTGGGTGTTGGTCCTCTCAGCCCAGAGACACATCTCCTTGACTTGACCGCCCCTAGCTGCAAAGAAAGATGGAGGAGCGCAGGCTGCGACTGCAGGAAGCCGCCAACAGGTGAAGCTTGGTTAGCATCTTTCAGAGAGTTTGGCTCGTGGGGCTCCTGTCCCCGGCGTCCCTGAGTCACCACCTCCATGCTCTCTCCACAGGAGGTTCTGTAGCCGAGTAACACTGACCCCGGAAGAACAGGAGCAGCGATCGCTCTATGCTGCTATCCTGGAGTATGAGCAAGACCATGTGAGTCCCGGCCTCACCTGCCCTTTGGTTGGATTTTCTTTGCCAAGGAGGGCTGGCCTCATGCTGGGAGTGGCTGGGGGCAGTGGGGCCTTTGGAGGGGCTTCTAGATTCTGGCAGGTGTGCCTGGGGAGGCAGCGTGTCTGGGAAGAGGCAGGGGATGGCCGGAGGAAACACTGCTGCTGACCACTGCGTCCTCTCTTCTGGCAGGATTGGCCAAAGCACTGGAAAGCCAAGCTGAAGAGAAACCCGAATGACCTCTCGCTGGTGACCAGCCTGGTCTGCCACCTCCTCAGGTATCAGAGGCCTTCCCCACACACTCACCTGCCCAGCCTGCTTCCTAAGAAGGACCGTAATTATTGCATCAGGTCACCTTTATTGTCTCAGTTGTGCCTCCCAGATGCCCTGTGAGTGAGGAATCACCAGTAGAATTTGTGAGGAGGAAGCTGAAATTCAGGGAGGCTATGACTTGTCTCTGCTGTCTCAGCGCAGAAGTTGGACCCAAAGCCAATGTCAGGCTGTCTAGGGAGGTCTTGCTGGGCCTCAGTTTCCTCATCTGTAAAATGAGGAAGTTAGATTGGGTGGCTTCTGAGGTCCCTTCCAGCCCTCGACCTATGACCCTTTGATCTCAGACAAATAAACATCTTGTCTGCTCCAGCTTTTTTGAGGCAGGACTAGAGTTAGCGAAGCCTGGGTTTCTTCTGCTTGTTTTTAGGGAAGGATGTTGTGAGTCATTCAGCAAATATTTATTGAGCATTTTCTCTTTGCCAGGAACTAGGCTGGGTGGTCAGTCATTTTCAGTCTTGTCTGACTCTCCATGACCCCATTTGGGGATTTCTTGGCAAAGATACTGGAGTGGTTTGCCATTTCATTCTCTAGCTCATTTTATAGATGAGGAAACAGGCCAGCAGGGGTAAGTGACTTGCTCAGGGTCTCCCAGTTAGGATGTGTCTGAGGCCAGATTTGAACTCATGAAGATGAATCTTCCTGCCCCTGGGTCCAGCACTCTGTGCACTGTGGTGCCTCCCAGCTGCTAGGGACACAAAGACACAAGTGGAACAGTCCTCACTTGTTGGGGTAATCAGGTGCACAAGGCTAGACAGACACAGAGGGGAGAAGGGGGAAGGCACTGGCAGCTGAGGAGAACCAGGAAAGGGTCCAGGGACAAGGTGGAGCCTCTCCTGAGGTGTGAATGAAGCAGAGGCAGGAGCCTGGAGCGTGCTCCTGGCAAAGCAGACGGCAGGAGGAAGGCAGGTGGCCCCCCCCACTGGGGATGTCAAAGCAAGGAAGGAGCTTCTGTGCTCCTGGAGGGAATGCAGAACACCCTCAAGGGTTTACTGAGGACAGTGGCACGGTCAGCCTGTATTTAAGGAGCATCACTTTGTTGCCAGATACAGGGAGATCAACGAGGAGGCCATTGCAGTGTTCTGGTAAAAAGTGAATAAGACCAGAATGTGGGGTAGTGGCTCTGTGAGTAGAGAGAAAGGGAGGACCCTCAGCAGAAATGGAGAGGTGCAGAAGGGGGCTGAGGGTCCTGGGGAGGAGGAGCCGAGTTTTGATTTGCACTGATGAGGATGTGCAGGGCTCAGATTCAGTGGGGTGACAGGTGTGACAGCTCAGTTGCTGAGGGTGAAAAGGAGGCAGCACAGGCATGCAGTTCTTTTTGTCCTCTATAATGTCATTTCTCTTTGGTTTTTGTCGATGAACAAACTTTAATTTTCTCTTCCTCTCACCTCTCCACCCCCCTCCCATTGGAAAAGAAAAAACAAAAGTCTATAGACAATTTATTTTAAGGAGTTTAACTGTGGGAGGAGAGATTTGGGACAATAGCTTGAGGGGAGAGTAGAGTATGTTGAGGGTGTTTTAATGATGGAGAGACTTGAAAATGTGTATGAACACGCATTTTGGGGTAATCTACTGGAGAAGACAGGAGGGGATGGGAAAGAGGCCACACGGGAGTGTTTGCCTTGGTGAAGATGAAGAGAAGGGTCCCTTGTTCCTCAGAGGCTGCAGTAAAGGAGGCACTAGAAGATCCTGTCAGGAAGGGGTAGGATGAAGGGAAGAAGGGGGAGCTCTTTGGGAGAGTTGGGATAAGGAGTTCAGAGGGCCAGAGGCCATCAGCTACACAGGGAGGAGAGGCCAAGTGCATGGACTCTGAGCCTGTGGTCAGGCGAGATGGAAAGCTGGAGAAATCCAGCCTCCAGAGAACTTTCTGGCAGGCTGCTTCGACTCTCCGTTCTGATCCTTTAGATTTCAGCAGCCCTTCTTAGGGGCCTAGAACCCTTCATGTGGATAGAGTCCTGTGAGTCCATGTGGATAGGTCAGGTTGGGGTTGGATAGCTCATTACCGCGGGGACACGTGGATCTGAAAGAACAGCATGCTTTATCCCTGGTCACACAGTGACTCTGTGGCAGAAGGCTCAGGAGCTGGGTCCCTGACCCAACCCTCCTTCCCTGGTGTCATGGCTGATTCACGCTTTTGAGCTTTGTTTTTAACCAGCTGCTCTCCCTTGGCTTCTAGTTTCCCTGACCATCCAGTCTCCCAACTCCTGAAGAAGCTGCAGTGTGCTGTGTACAACAGGCTGTACCCCATCATCAGCAAGCATGCCGCCGACGCCAAGACCAGCCTGGGTTGCCCTTCCCTTTGCCTGGACACAAACGGGCTGCTGACCCCTGGCAGTCGGCGGCTTCGGGCCTCCCAAAGCCTCTACTGCATGTTCACCCTCCCTGAGCCCATCAGGCTGAACCAAGAAAGCTCCCCAGCTGGCCTCACTACCTCTCCGCCACATCCTGGCTCCCTGGACAAAGAAGCGGAAGGCAGCTCCACAGGCTCCCCTTCTCCCCTGGTGGACATCACCCCCAGTCTACTGGACAAGGACAGCTCCTTTGAGGACCTGGAGCATCTCTTAGCAGCTCCAGACACCTGGGCCCGAGCTCCTGGGGGGTTGCCAGGGTCACACACCCCTGGCAAGAAGCCAGTGACATTGCCAGAGCAGCTGAAGAGTATTGTAAAGGATGTGCACAACGCCATCGGTGAGGGTCAGCAGCTAGGCAGTGATGGGACAGGGAAGAAAAGGGAAGTCTAAATTAGAGCCCCAAATCAGACATCACCCTTGTTTCTGCCCCACTCGGGGCTCTTCTGAATCTCCTGTTCTGATGTTGGCCACAAGAGGGAGCCGTGTCCCACCCAACTTTGGCCTTGGTCCCCTTGGTCTTGAGACAAAATTAGCATCGCTCTCCTGAGCAGAAATTGCTTGTTCCTGCTGTTAACCACAGCTCCCTGGAAGACCCACAGGTGTCAGGAGCCTGCTGGCCTAAGTGGCTGTGGCCAGGTGGCGTGGGAGGCTCCCCAGAAAGCCTCCGGAGCTGGTGGAGAGGGGAGGAAGAGCAGTCCCATCCCTAAGTTCCTGCTGAATCTCATGCAGACTGCAGTTACTGAGAGGGACAGAGGCAGACTCCATGTGCATCGCCCTGCTCCTTTTCACAGCCAGGCTGCAGTTCTAGTTGGGTGGGTCCAACCCTGGCCTCAGACGCTCACTGCAGCTTGGGCTTGCTGTGCTGGGGGTCCCTGGATTAAACTGAGGAAGAGTATAGGGGCTACAGGTCTCTGAGAGAGGAAGATTGCTTCCCCCCATGTCTTTACAGTCTCTCTCCTGGTTAGGACTCACAGATAATAGCAATTAAAATAGGGTCCAAGGACCTCTGCCCATTGAATCAGGCAAATTCCCATGATGCCTGGCCACTTGCAGATCCAGCCTCTGTGGGAAAATAGGAATCAGCAGAAGGTGTTTAGGCGTGAGCCTCCTGGGGTTTAGAGAGTGGGATGGGAGTGAATTTCAGCAGCCAGTGTGGACTGTTCAACAGATTTATTAACCAAAACGAGTCACTGGAACCTGGGGCTCCTTAGCACTTCACATGACCTCTCATGAATGTCCTTAATTCTGCTCCTGGCAGATAGATTGCTTTCCCTGACCCTCCTGGCATTTGAGGGCTTAAACACAGCTGCCTCCAAGGATCGATGTCTGGCCTGCATTGAGGAGCCCTTCTTCTCCCTGCTGTGGGCACCGCTGCTGGCTCTCTACAGGTATGGCAGCCCAAGGTGACCAGTTCTCTATATCTAATGGTACCTGTTCTTCAGCATGAGTCTTTCCCTTTAATCAGACTGGTGTCCTTGTTGCCTGACAATTAGAGCTGACCAAAAGTAGAACAGATGCTCTTGTGAGGTGGTGGTCCCCCCACATCGGAGGTCTGCAAACAGATTAAAAGACAACTCGCCCCATTTGTTATAGTCAGGATTCCTTTTGGGTGTTGGTTTTCTAACTCTGAAATTCTGTGAACCTGTGGAAGACAAAGACTCATTCATTCTTCTGCTCCATTTGCTTCTCAAAGGCTCCCTAGGCTACTCCTGACTCATGGATTTCTTCCTTCTCCCAATACTTCAGTTCTTTTTCACTCACTTAGGAAACCACTAAGTAGCTAAACCATAAGCCCTCTGTGGTCCAGAACCACGTCTCCTGTTATCTTTGAAGCCTTTCCATGACTATAACCCAAGATCACATTTGCATCTTTTTCCTACTTGCATTTACCTCATTGTACTCAGCGTCTTCTGGCTCATTTTTAACTTTTCCTTCTTTCATAGCTATGTGATGCTGAGCTAGTCACTTACACTGTTTCAGCCTCAGTTGCCTTAACTATAAAATGGGGATAGAGGCAGCATCTACCTCACAAGGCTGTTGTGAGGACCAGCCAAGGTAGCACATGTAAGACACTGCACAGATATTAAGGCGATTATGTAAGGGCTGGTTATGGTTGAGTGCTGGCTACCCAGACTCGAGACCTCTTATTTCATATCTTGGGTTATTGGGGGGTTTCTGATGAGATGTTTACTCTTCCTTGGTTCTAAATGAACCTTTTTTTGGACCAATTCCCCTACTGAGGCTATGTAAAATGGCTTTTTTTTTTTTATTAAATTTTATTTTTTTAAGAATCAGTGCTGTTTACTGAGATGCTGGCTGACCACTTTGTACCTTACTAGTTCTCCATGATTTGCTGAAGTGTTAGGTTAATATGTGATAACAAAAGGCACTTGTTCTGCAGTAACTGAAGTCAATCCCTGTATCCCAGATTTCATGCTTTTGGGCCTACTCATGTGAAGCCTTTCTGTTTTTAGTCATTTTCCCCATATTTGAGTTTTGACATCTTATACTTCAAAATCACCTGGTTTGTGACCTGATTACTTCATTATTCATTACCTGGTTACCTTATTAACTTTGATTGTAAAGATTAAAATACAAATAAGAATACAGAACCTTTTTTTTTCCTAGTATCAGACTTTCCCTCACCTGTCTAATAAAAGGTCAGCTTTTGCCTTCTGTGTACCTCTTGGTTATTTAGATTTTCTAATTTTACTTCTAGTCCTAATTAGAACTCATTTCTTAGCTCATTATGGGCAGAGGGAGTTGATCCTTATTCTTTTGTAACCATCTTGTTTTGGGGTTCGGTGGTGTTCCTCTTTGCATTTCAGGTCTTTAAGTGGTTCTTCCTCTCATCTCATCTTTCATCACAGGCCTGGGGATCATCTTTGTGTGTTCCCTTAGTATGGTTTCTGAAGAAACATCCAACTTGATTTTCCTTGGACCTGACAAGGAATTCTCAGCCCTCATTCCCACACATGTACACCTGAGACCAGTATGAAGGATGACCCCACAGTGCTTTGGTGGGAAGGGATGAGGTACAGATAACCCCACCCACCCTCCCTCTTTTTCACAGAAATGCCCTCCTTTAGGAGCCTCAACCCCACAGGCCACCCCGGATCTCTGAGACCACCAGGGTTAGGAAAATTACCTTCCCTGTGCCCAGGTCAAGCCTCCTCTCTCTTCTGACAGGATCGTCTACCAAGCCCGAGAAGTCGCCCTGAGCAGGAGTATGGAACTCTGTGGAAACATGCCCCCCTCCGCCCTGGGCATCGCTTCCAAACTCTTCCCTCGGGAGTCAGGGCTCAGAGGTTCAGCTTCCTACCCTTACTGTACAGCAGTCCAGGAGCTGGGCCTCATGGTTCTGGAGAGCTGTCCTCAGAAGAAGCTGGAGTGCATTGGTAAGAGGAGGGCAAATCTGACCCTTTGGGCTGGGGGAGACAAGGAGTATGCCTGTCTCACAAAAGCCTGCTCTTCCACACCTGGCAGTCCGAGCTCTTCGCATCATCTGTGAGTGTGCAGAGGAATACTGTGGTGCCAAGGAGTCACGCCTGCAGCCCAGCACAATGGCCATGTGAGTATCATGCCTCCTTCTGGGACTTAGTACACGAGAAGGAATCCCGGGCTAATGCTTACCTTTGTCTGGTAGCGGTGCTGGGGGTCTCAATACAGCCACGCTTAGGGCCGGGCTGTTTCACAAGTGTCTTCCACAGAACCCAGTCAGTCACCCCCTGAAGAGTGGACATGAGTATAGCTTCCGCATCTGAAGCTAGGGGATGGGCCAGTTGGCATCATGGCCATCGGCGTCAGCCAGGGGATGGGGAGATGGTTTTCCTATGAGAACGTTTAGTTTCTGCTGTCAAGAGCTGAGTTACAGAAGATGCTTCTGCTGTAGCTCCAGAGGCTTACTCTGGGGTGTAAGCCTAGATCTCCATCCTGGCAGCTCTAGGACAGAGCCCTGGACTCTGGTCCTGAAGATCTAGATTCATAGCCTGCCTCAAACCCTGGGCAGATCACTAAACCCATCTTAGCTTCACTTTCCTCATCTGTAAAATGAGGATAATAATAGCACCTATTGCCAAGGTGTTGTAAGGATCAAATGAGATAGCAGTCAGTAAACATTGATGAAGTGCCTGCTGTCCGCCAGGCTCAGTGCTGAGTGATAGGGAGAAGGAAGGCAGTCTGCCCTCAGGGAGCTTCCAGTCTGATAGGGGAAGACAACTCACAGAAGGTAACAGAAAAGGAAGCTGCCAGGGGAGGGAGGAGCACTCAGAGAATCCAGGAGAGGGCAGAAGCTGTGTAAGAGGCTTCACAGGCTTCAGAGCGCTGTACAAACGTTGGCTGTTATCATTCCTCTGGGGAAATGCATCCTGTCTTCAACATCCCCTTCTTGGAGAGTCCTTAACTTTAGACAGTGCCCACTCCCTGAGGGCATTCAGCCCTGCCTTTACCATGCTGAAAACTGGAGACACAGAACAGGAAAGATCCCTCCAGGACTGGACCCCAGAGCTCAGCCTTCCTGAGACCCCCCTCCACCAGCCAGGGCGATCACAGAGACTTCCTCAGAGGTGCCCTTTTCACTCTCCCTTCGTAACGTGACCCTCATTTCACTGATCCCATCCCACTCAAGGTCCTAATGTCCTGCCTCCTAAGTTTAAATGCTGCTGCTTTTTCTTGTTTGGGGTCTCAGAGATCCTTGGTTTCTTTATCCTTCCTGCTCCTAATCCCACCATCTGACCCCCAGAAGTTGGGCAGCTGCCCACCTCTCCTCTGTTTTCTGTCCCTGTCACTCGTCAGCCTGAAGCAGCTTCCTTCTGAGCTGGGCCAAGTGGGAAAGGACTGGAGGTCAAGAATAAGATGGCCCTGGTCTGGGGCCCAGCCCATAGTGGGAAAAGTGCTTACCAAGTACTTGCTGAGAGGAGACAAGGGCAGGGGGTAGCAGGGATGGCAGTGGTGAGCAAAACAAGGAAACAAAGCTGTTGGCTGCCTGTTGTGTATTGGGCATTAGTCTAGGTGCTGGGCAAACAGAGGCAAAAGGGTCCATCGCTCCCCAGCTTACATTCCACCGAAGGACACGTGGACATGTATGAAAATATAAAAAGTGAATACATAAGTGTAATTTTGGTGGGGAGAAGACAATTGGCAAGATACCAGGAAAGGCCTTGTGTAGACGGCAGTGCTTGAGCTGAGCTGTCAAGGATGATGCGGGTCTGAGAGCAGCAAGGGGTAATAGTTGTCCAGGCTCTGGGCACGGCGTGTTCAAAGGAATGGGAGAGAGGAGTGTTATGGTTGTGGGAGAGCAAGAAAGCCAGTTGGTGGGACCCTAGAGAGCAAAGAACAGCTCCTGGGTAGGGAGAAGGTGAAGGTGGTGGTGATGGGGGGTGTTATCTGCTGAATGAGGATCAAAAGGATGGGGTCAGGGGCACCCATGGAGGGCTTGGTAGGATAGAGAGCACCTGCGTAAACATCCCTTCCCTAGTAGGGCCTGGGTACTGCCCTCAAAACTGAGGCTTCTAGCCACTGGCAGGCAGGGTTTATTCCCTTTGTGTTCACATCCTCAACTCACCGGGATATCCAGAGTAGGGTTGCTAGAAAACAGACTCTGTATCCAAGGGAAGATGACCAGTTTCTGGCAGCTGGGTGGACTTTTCAGGGCCAGGTTTCCTGTAGAATGCAAACAGAAGGGGCAGCCCAACAGGCCCTTGGGCTCTGGCCTGATATTCAAGGAGAATGTGACCTGCTATTGGCAGTATCATGAACCAGAAAGATCTGCTGGGGCCTGGGCTTCCAGCATTTCCTGACCGTAGGCACCGAGAAGACTCCCTGCCAGCCCCTACCTTCCCACCCCTTCTCTCTACACCACAGCTGAATCAACCTAGGAGACTTACAAATAGAGAGATGGGGGAGGTTCTGGGCCAGCTAGAACTGGCCCCAAGTAAGGCACATGATGCAGTGTGGAAAAGCCCACCTGAAGGGTCCGGCAGGTACTGGAGAGGCTTCCCTTCAGGCCTGTGCTGCACGTCCACTGCTCATGGGAAGGGTCGTGCCAGTCCAGGGGGTGCCTGGGGCATCTGCCCAATCTTCCCTGGTGGGTATGTGTGCAGTCAGCCTGCTGCAGCCCCAGAGGCAAGAGGGGGGCCTCTGGTGTTTTTCTTCTTTCCATTAATCTGCCACCTTCATGTGGCCTCAGCTTCAGAAGGCCCTAAGTTTTGCATTTTTAATGATTTCTTAATAGAATGTAACAGTAAATGTCAGCACAGCTGACTTTGTAACAATTTCTATTTAAATGAATTTTAATGCTTTATAAAATTTCTTCTCCACAATCTTTGCCCCCCATTCCTCCTCACTTACTTTTCCTCTTAGGTGCTCAAGTTGGTGTTAACTTTGTTCTGTTCTGACTGCACTTCATAAAGATGTCCCCATATTTCTGTGCCTCCTGTGTGTTCTTATATGTTACTAATATTCTATTGTCAGTGTGCCACCACTTATGGAACCATTTTCCAGGTTTGAGACATTTAGGTTCTCTCTTTTTCCTTGACTTAGTGCCTGCTCCCTGATTGCATTCAGACCTGCCCTTTCCCATGCTGAAAACTGGAGACCACAGAACAGGAAAGAGCCCTCCAGGACTAGACTCCAAAGTGCATACTTTGCTATGCTGCTATAAAAACTTGAAACAAATTCCTCCCTTTTCTTGTTTTTGATGACATCTTAGAGTACATTCCCAACAATGGGATTATTGGGTCAAAGGATATGATTTTCTATTTGTACAAAGAGATTGTTCTGCAAAAAGATTCCACTAAAACAAATTATTGTGCCTCTTTCTCTACAATCTCACTGGCATTTAGTTATTTATTAGGGCCAATGTGATGGGTATGAGGTTGTCTGACTTGCACATCTTTAGGTTTAGTGAGGTTGAGCATTTTTTAAGTGGTAATTAATCATTTGTGTGACCTCTTTTGAAAAACTATTCATAATTCATAGCCTTTGGCCATTTTTCCACTGTAATTTAATAAGTTACCTTTGTTATATTCAACCTGCATTTTAAATGTTTTTATCTGTCATATTCACCACAGATGTTTTTCCTAATCTTATGTTTTTAATTCTATAGAAATTTTTCATTTTGTGCACTATGTATTTTGTCACTAATAAAGCCTTCTATTTTTCATGGAAACAAGCTTAGCCCCATAATTTGAATAAATAATTATTCCATGTAGAAAACAGAAATGTAATTTGTTCATTAGTTTTAGTATTTGGAATAAGCATGGGAGATTGGTAGATTTTTTCCAATCTGGCAACACTAAGAACAAGCAGAAGAAAATGTTAGGAGACAAATCACATTCATTACACACGCCCCACTGTAAAGCGATCTTATGTAGCACCACATGTATATTCCTTCACTGGATTTCTGCCAGCCCATTCCCACTGCACTGCTGTTTGGTGTGGATAGCCTTGTATCCTCCCTTCCTTGAACCCAGCCTACCTTCCCTCTGGATCCTGAGCTTTGATTCTTTGATTTGACTGGAATCGCTGAGGCCAAAGTCCACTGACTGAACTATAAGAAAAATAGGTGATACAGGGGGTAGAGTGCCGAGTTCAGATTCAGCCCTGGATACTTACTAGCTTTGTAACTCTGGGCAAGTCACTTGACCTCTGCCTGCCTCAGTTTCCTAGACTGTAACATGGGGAAAATAATAGCACCCACCTGCTAAAGTGGCTGTGAGATAATATATGTAAAGTGCTTTGCATGCTGTCTGGCACAGAGTAGCTGCTTCCTAAATACCTGTTTTCTTCCCTTCTTCCTGTGATTTTTGGTTTCTCTGCAGTGGTGCCGATGATCTGTTACCCATCCTGTCGTATGTAGTGTTAAAGAGTAACCTCCCCCAGCTGGTGTCTGAATGTGCCGCACTGGAGGAGTTCATTCATGAGGGGTAGGTATGGGAAGGTGCCTCTGAGAATGAAGCTGAAGGGGCTGGGGGAGTCAGGAAGGAGGGCAGGCCCCTCCTTGGGTGGAAATCTGACTGCTGGAAGGGGATCAGGATTGGTGCACTAAGGGGTTGGTGAGTCTGGCCGGTTCTGCTCTCCGGAGCTCTAAGCTAGTCAGCTATCCTGGTCTCTGTGCTGCTTAATAGTTCAGAATTACTCTGTGTTTAGCCATCCATAGCAGTCATTACA
>NW_027185771.1:4223811-4227765 GCF_028583685.1 Petaurus breviceps papuanus
ATAGTTCAGAATTACTCTGTGTTTAGCCATCCATAGCAGTCATTACACGGAAGTGTGATCCGAAGATAGTTGCATACAGTAGGGGCTTTTCTTCCCAAGCTCCTATTTGTCTTTAAATTGTTGGGATCTTTCTTGTTCCCACACTTACCCCACTGACTTTATTTGACCTGGAGTCTCTCCTTAGACCCTCTCCTCATTCTAGGAAGTTAACACAGAGCCTAAGAAATGCCTTTATTTTTTTTAAGCCAAAGTCATTAGAAGACAGAAACAAAAGAAAGATAACCCTAGTTCTACCATCCACACTGCCCCACCCATTGTGTCTTTCCCTAACTCTCGTTTTCTTGGATGTGGGAAGAAGAGGCACGAGGCCACCCCTCTCTTTGGGGTCAGAGCTATCCACTCGATAATTGACGGTTCTGCTTATGGAACTTGACAACCCTGCAGCCTCCCTGGGGTGTGACTAGGGGAGCAAGCTGGACCAGTGGACCTTGGAGTCATCTGAACCTTAATGTGATGGGACAGGAAAGGGAGGGAGGGGAAACTGGAGGAGACCAAAGAGAATGGTGGGGCTCGAGTGGTCTGGGAGTGCAGGCCCTCACCGGAGAGACCTTGGGTGTGTGGTGAGCCTTCAGCATTTTCCTGTGGAGCCCCTGCTCTCTCGGCTACTTAGCCTCTTCTTGGAGCTAGATGCTCAAGTGTTACATGCAGAAAATATCTCCTCTCATTCTCAGCATATCCACATATTTTATTTACAAAGGCCCTTTGTTCCACCAGGTGTTCTCCAAGTTGGATAAAAAAAATGGAGTGTAAATTTGCAGAGTTCAGTAAATCTTTATTCCATTCTCCAGGGCCTAGCACTGTACCTTGCACACAGTAGGTGTTCAGTAAATGCTTGTTGAGTTTCCTTCCAGCTTCCCTCATGGTCCTGCTCTTCTGAGGAGCTGCTCAGTCTGCTGCAGCCAGAAACCAATCCTGAAGGGCAGAAGGAAATATAGGGGGTAAATGTGCATGGTAGTGGAGGGCTCGGCCCTGGTATGATGCTGAGGCCGATCCTGCCAGCCTGTGTCCCCAGAGTGTTGATGGCCTCTGTCTGACTTCTTTGTGCCAGGTATCTTATTGGAGAAGAAGGCTACTGTCTGACCTCCCTGCAGAGTGCCCTGAGCTACGTGGAGCTGCTGCCACGGGGGGCTTTGGTGAAATAGCGGGAGAGAAGGAGATGCTACCCTGGTCTTGCTGGTCCATGGCAGAGGCTGGAGCAGCCATCCCTGGGAGATCCCTGAAGAGAAGAACCTGCAGCTGCTGTCCCTTCCCTTCCCCTGCTCTTCTTCCCAGAAAGAGCAGAGCTGGGGGGCCTCTGCTTCAAAGTCTGCATTTGCCCATGGCAGGGCTTGGGCAGGCCTCCTTCCTCACCACCTGGATCATTCTGGTGGCCTGAACGCAGACAGTCGGAGAGAGCTCTCCCAGCTTTATTCATCATCGTAACTTCTACCCTCCCTGCACCAGAGGCAGTGGAACGTTCTAGAAAATGGGCATAAAACTTGAAAAATGTGGCTTCTGCCCTTCACCTCCACCTTGATGTCTGTTCTCCAAGGGACTCATGAGAAGCTCCTCTCCAGCACTCTGGAGAAAACCTGCTCCCCACAGGCAGCCATCCCCAATCCAGCGTGCCCTGGAGTTCTGGGCGTCTTCTTTCCCTCCCAAGATCAGGGATGGGGAAGGGACTTGCAGCAAAACTGGGATATTCCCAAAACTGCCAAGATGAGCCCCTAGCTGCTTACACTTGCTTCTACGAATGCAGCTATAGGCATTAAGTGAGACTACAAAGTCCTTCCTGTCAAGCCCTGGGCTGTCCCAGTGGTTGGTTTACTTGGTCATTGCTATGTATGCTCCCCTCTGTCCAGGCTGCTTCTCTAGGTTGGTCACCCCCACCCCCCACTGTCTGGCTTGTCCTGTCATAGTGACTCTATTCCTAATTCCCAACTTAGAGGCCAGAGCTCTTGAGGTTGGCATGATGAGCTCCATGCCCTGTCCCCTCCTGAGTGGGGCAGTGGGACATTCCATCTGTCCCCATGCCTGTTCCTCCTTGATCCCTAGGTCACAGTGGCTTCCTCAGAGCCTAATAGGGAGGGGTAGAGCCAAGGAGGACCAGTGATGAAGGGGGCATAGCTCCTGAGGCAGACATGAGGAAGGATCCATCTAAGAAAACTGAACCATCTGCCCACCCCATGCTGCACTTGACTGTGAGGGACTCTGGGCCCCATGGACCCTCCCTGCAGGAGCCAGCCTTGCCTGCAGATGGGTGCCAGACTGTGCCCTGTAACCTGTGTACATCTCACCAACAGCTATAGGCTGATTAGTCTGCCAAGTTTTTAGGAAGTTGTGGCCCTCCAGACTCAGGCTCTGACGTGGCTTTTCCAACCCCTGCCTGAGGAGGAGAATCCCAGGCTGTGGACTGGGAAGCCCCAGGCTAAGCTGCTCTAGGGTGTGCACTCAGAAAAAGAGCAGGGTCCAGATTCAGAATGTCATGCCTCTGTAGTGGGTGAGCGTGGCATGGGCTCCTTCTGGCCTGGCCATCATGAAGATACCGAGATCCAACAGTCACTCTCCCTTATATTTGTCTTGTTCTGTCCCTCCTCCACAGAGCCAGAATGCGAAGGGAAAAGAAGTCTGGTCCTAGAATTGGAGCACCCCTGCTGTGGGGAGGTGGGGCCAGGCCTGTGAACCTGATTCTGGTGATTAGGTTTAGGGAGCTGCACCCGACAGAATTACTGCTCGAGTTTGACACTCCCTGAGACCTGCTGTCTAATCCCTGCCAAGGGGTTGGGATCCTCCATTGGAGATGGGGCATCTTGCTCAGATTTCTCCTAAGAAACCAAGGAGCAGAGGAGAAGGGATTAGAAATCTGGCTTGGGATATAGGATTCTTAGGTTTGGTTTTTCCTCCCTTTGTGAGTAGTTATACTACCACTGTATGTTCTTTATGGGGCCAGGCTGGTGTAGAGATCCTCTTAGAAGAAGCCCAGAATTTCTAAGCTATTTTGAGATAGAAACAGTTGTACTATATTTATTTATTTATTTGTTTGTTCAGCATGCCTTGCTGTACACTAGAATTTATCTGATCTGGTCCCTAGATGTACATCTGGGAGAGTTCTGGGAGCAGTTGCTCTCTCTGTGTATTAGGGATGCTGAAGCTTATCTTTGCCCTTGTGGCTTGGTTGCCCTCCCACCTCCCCACTCCTCTTCCAGTTTGTCCTGTGTAGTGCAGGTGGTCCTTTCCACCCACAAGTGAACAAGGAGCTCTCCAGAACCTCGGGTTCTCACATGAGTGACAGAACTCCTGCCCACACTAATAGCTTGGTCCTGGCCAGTGGTAGTGGCCGGTGTGGCTCTCCCGATGGTTTCCCCTCCCCTCCCCAGGCTTTTCACTCCAAATTAGGAGTTGCCCCCTTGACTTTCCTTGTGTTCTCTCCTAGTTCAATGTGAATCCTTTGATGTCCTATGGGCAAAAGTTAATCAAGTCCTCTCCCTCCCACTTATGTTTGTAAAGGGCCCTGAAGGCCCTGGATGGTATGGGAGTGTCTGCCAGACTCCACCTTGACTTGGCCCTGCTGCATCTGGACTGTGATAATGTGTCAGGAAGACAGGCCCAAAGGCTGCGGAAATAAACAGTTCACTACTGGCCTTGTTTCTGCCTGGTCGTTACTCTTCTGACATTACCTACACAGCTTGGTTTAAGCCTTGGGTGTCATATGTTTGCATTTCTCTCAAAAGGCAAAGCTTCTTGAGGGCAGGAAATATGTCTTTTGCCTCTTTGGTAACACTATCACCAGCCCCCCTTCCTTTGCATGCAGAACCCTCCCCATGGGCTGTGGTAATAGGCCACAGGCCCCTAGTAGTGGGGCTATAGAAAAGGAAGGGTCAAAAGGATGCTTAATGTTGCACCTGTTCTCACAAA